>NC_139710.1:40376450-40468950 GCF_964188405.1 Protomyctophum parallelum
CATTGGACGTCACACTGACCTACCACCAGGTGTCCTATCATTGGACGTCACACTGACCTACCACCAGGTGTCCTATCATTGGAGGTCACACTGACCTACCACCAGGTGTCCTATCATTGGACGTCACACTGACCTACCACCAGGTGTCCTATCATTGGAGGTCACACTGACCTACCACCAGGTGTTTTGTTAGCACCTTTAGGTACCGTTTATAAACGTAGATATCAGCGAAAAAGTTAAAGGAGAATTCCATACTAAAAGGCTTTCTTACCTTTCTTTGTAGTTGTTACGTCCCCATCAAAGAGGTCCAGGTGTTACTTTGTGCAAAAGCTCCTTATTGGCTATTTCCCCTACCATAAGCCCTAAATGAATTGCATTGAATTGAATGGGATGTATGGGGTGTTGTGCTAATTTGCTTATTTCCATCGAAATAAGTAGTAAAGTGTGCCGCTTGGGTTATTATTTACATTATGAAGAGAGGGTATATACAAAAAATATATAATTTTGAGCGATGGAAATAAGCAAATTAGCACAACACCCCATACATCCCATTCAATTCAATGCAATTCATTTAGGGCTTATGGTAGGGGAAATAGCCAATAAGGAGATTTTGCACAAAATAACACCTGGACCTCTTTGATGGGGACGTAACAACTACAAAGAAAGGTAAGAAAGCCTTTTAGTATGGAATTCTCCTTTAAATGGGGGTCCATAGCCTAATAATGCATGTCAAACTGGGGGTCCTTGAAATTCAACGGGTTGAGAATCACTGCTAGAGTGGTACAAATATTCTCTTATGGGGGTCTGTGGACACATGAGGGGTCTCCACCCAACACAGGCGGAGACATGCACACGAGCATGTCGTGCACACACAGCCATCAAAGGGGGCTTTTACCCGTCTGTAAAACAACTGCCCTCTCCAGACCACGAATGAATGCAGCATTTACTACATGGTGAAAGAAATGCTAATGCAACTCCTTTCCATGCATTGCTGGAAGGCAGCATTCAGGAGAATTGCTTTTTCCCCGAAGTCTCCTGAACTTGAACGCATGTATTCTGCGTTGAACAAATATGTTTAGAAATCCATGTCGTTACAAACACCTTATCTCCACTAGCTAAAGAGTGCTGGGTTGTTCCCCGGAAATAGCTGCAACGCCTTGAGAGCTTGTAGATCTGCTATTTTCGCAATTATTGTCCAAAAGTGCCCTCTTACGAGATTTCAGCCCCTGCCTCTCTAACACCCTCTGCACACGAATTGTATAAAGATGTGTGTCACGGATTGATTGATTGATTCCCCCTGAACATAAAGTAACACATTGTGTCCCTTATCAGTTCACTAAATGGGAAACACGTCCCTTTTATAGTTTCCACGACATTAAGAGACAATTCTGTATTTCACGCTTGGCAGCCCTGAGGGCTGATAAGACGAGGGCGAGAGAGAGAGAGAGAGAGACAGTGACAGTGACAGTGACAGAGAGATATTTGAATCCACCATTAGTAACTCATCACTTCAATATGTTCTGGGAGAACAGTCCAAATGCACAGTTTTGGCAGCAAAATACGTGTGGAGTTGTCATCAACTGAGGGACAGCCAGTGGACATTATAGAGCCATGTATATATCTGTATGAGGGACAGCCAGTGGACATTATAGAGCCAGGTATATCTGGCTGAACATTAAGGCATTAAGTTGCTGTTATGTTTCTGTCTGTTAATATTTTTTTTATTGTTACTGTATTGCTTGTTGTTGTTCATTATTGTTGGGATGTTTGTTGTTGCGCAATGTTGACTTTTGTTTTGTTGTATGTATGCGTTGGCAATGTAGAACATATTTATCATGCCAATAAAGCCTTTTGAAAATAGAGAGAGAGAGAGAGAGAGAGAGAGAGAGAGAGAGGAGAGAGAGAGAGAGAGAAGAGAGTGAGAGAGAGTGAGTGAGTTGTGGACAAGTTGTTTGGAGGTGTCATTTTCAGTTACAGATTATCGTGAACATATCGTTGATGAGATATCTTGCAATATATCGAATATCGTGATATTGTCATTATCGAGGGCCTAATATCGCCACGAATATCGTATTGTCAGGTACCCATATATCGTCCCACACCCTAGTGTGTGCGTGCGTGCGTGATTGTGCGTGTGTTCATTATGCTTGCCCACACATCCCATAACTGCGTGCGTGCGTGCGTGCGTGCGTGGCCGCACCTGTCTGCCTGCGTGCGTATACAGTATGTGTGCAGTCCTTTTCTTCCAATACGTGTTACAGTCAAGCTCTTCAGATCTCTCCAGGCGTACTACAGTGCGCTACGCTATAGCGTACGTCTACTGTATAGCGTGTAGCTGTCTGCAGGAAGCTGCCTCATTGTTTACCGATACTCTACACTTGATCTTCATTCCTATTCATCCGTCTCTGCTTTGGTGGAGGACTTATTTAATATAGGCACTGTATTGTCAGAGCAGCTCTCTGAATGGTTGGGTGTCAGCGAGCCTTTGATCTGCCTTATCAAAGTGTTCCACTAAAGAATAGACATATATAAGTGACGCTGCGACACACGTGGGAAACACGCAATATTGCCCTGCGCAAGGAATTTGCATTTGTATAGCCTGGCTATAAGTGAGTAATGTCTTGGTGTGTGTGTGTGTGTGTGTGTGTGTGTGTGTGTGTGTGTGTGTGTGTGTGTGTGTGTGTGTGTGTGTGTGTGTGTGTGTGTGTGTGTGTGTGTGTGTGTGTGTGTGTGTGTGTGCGTGTGCGCGTGCGCACGTGTGTGTACGTCAGAAAGATGTATGCGGCATTGTATTCGTAATGCTAACGGTGCTGTGAAATTCGTTCAGAAACTGAAATCCGATTCATTCCAAGATGCTCCAGAACGTCAGAGACCTGCAGGTATAGACCAGAAAGACCTCGTTGGAATACTAGACAGTTTTATTATTATTACTATAACCCCTGGTATCTCATTACCGGTATTTCAACTTTTAACGTTTTTGACTATAAATGATACAAGAGGTGTTTGCAGTCGCATTGGAAGTAGTGAAAATGGCAAGATATTAGCTCAAAATGTGTGTATGCTTGTGTAACGCCCGGGATTCGAACTCAGGTGAAAGTCCAACATTTTAACCACTAGACCAAAGGGATATCCCCTTGGACCGGGGGAGATATTAGACTTTTGAGGCTATCAGGCAGAAGCTCTGAGCCACTCTGCTACACGTTTGTGCGTGTGTGCGTGCCCACATGGTTCTCATATACCACCTGTCCGTGTGGGGACCTCCCGTGGTGTCCGGGTGTAAAAGATCAATATCTTTATATATGAATATGTCCGTGGGGATAGGCTGATCTCACAGCCATCCCCCGCCCCCTTTCCACGCCCCCCTTTCCAAACCTAGTGGTGCAGAGAAAGCAGGTAGGGATGTAGCTCTGGTCCATAGCCTTACTCATGGACCAGAGCTACATCCCTACCTGCTTTCTCTGCACCATTTAAGGACGTTTCCAAATGTTAAAATGTAAAAGACCAACATTATTATGAAGAAAACAAGATGGGAACACAAATAGAATAAAGTTTACCTTCAGAGAAAGCATTGTTTATGGCTTCTGAATGTAGGTCTTTTAACATTTAATGTCTATATGCAGTGACGTCACGTCATCATTAGCTCAGAAAAGGGGGCGGGGAAGGGCTGTGAGATAGGCCTATATTCAGAGGTTTGACAGTTACTGGTCTGGCAGTGCGCTGCTCCCACACAGCCGTGAGTCCATGGACCAATGCAGAAAGCGAGGTGGAGGTGCTGACTGAGTCTTCTAGTCACATGTGGGCTTATATGGATTCTGCTGTTAACCCCCTCTGGACGGGGAACCCCTTTTGGTGGGTTTTTTTAGGATTATGTTATACTTTAGCTATTGAAAAATAGCAGATATACAAGCTCGTAGCGCGGCACTCGAGCTTGTGGATCTGCTATTTTTCAGCAAAATTGTGAAAACGTGGTCGCAGATCTTTGAATATATATTCTTTCAGAGCGAACGTTTTTTAACTCAAAACGTTGCTTCTGTGGGTGGTCCCTCCCTGAAACAACATATTTTCAGATGGGGTTCCGCGGCCAAATGCAGATGATTCTGTGGTTCCTTGACATGAAAAAGGTTGAGCCCCAACTGACATAGAAACGTAGGGGTTTTTTTTCTTCAGAAAACTGTTAGAATTTTGAAGCCATTTTGTGGTCTGGGTCCTAAATGGTTTAAGTCACAGCTTGCCATGTGATGAGCGATGAGCTCTCCCTGCATGAACCAGTGATGTTGTTCCGTGCATCATCTGATCGAGGGTAGGTACTGGGACGTAAGTCGGGACTTGATCACCCCGGCTGGGTCACCCGAGTTAGGGGTATGATGTTCGAGAGACCCGAAAACCCTGATGACCTTGGGATATACTTTACTGAGGATACGTCCCAGGTGATGACCTTGGCATATACATCACTGAGGATACGTCCCAGGTGATGACCTTGGCATATACATCACTGAGGATACGTCCCAGGTGATGACCCTGGGATACATCACTGAGGATACGTCCCAGGTGATGACCCTGGGATACATCACTGTATTTGACACAGCATGGACTACACACTTTAATGTAGTTGATTTTCATATCAAGGCCCATATTTATTCAGTATTTGAGCCACGGACCACCATTGATATTTAGCCTCTCAGACCCAAAACTAAAGAATATTTTGTTGTCGTTGGATAAGATTTTTGACCACAATTCCATCCTGTATTGATGCTGGTACCATTAGGAGAGATAACAGGCCAACAATGTGTCGCGCTGCGACGCGTTGTGAGCTTGTAGATTCAGCAAGTGTAAAATCAGCCATTACGACGGCATCAAGGCACCACCAAAACACATTTTGTTCGACTGTAGATATAGTAGACTAAAATCGCATGATATTTAGTCGACTGAAACTAGACTAACACTCAAACATTCCAGGTGACTAAAATGTGACTAAAACTAAATTAAAACTATTCAAGAGACTATGACTAAAACTAAAATCTAAATTTCCTGCCAAAAACAACACTGCTGGGGACCACCTTCAACGTCCCCGAGGACCCCTGGTGATCCCCTGGTGATCCCCTGGTGATCCCCTGGTGATCCCCTGGTGATCCCCGGACCACTGGGTGAAAACCACTGCTTTATTGGAATCAAAAAGCTGGATGCTGGACCCCTGGTGATCCCCGGACTACTGGGTGAAAACCACTGCTTTATTGGAATCAAACAGCTGGATGCTGGACCCCTGGTGATCCCCGGACCACTGGGTGAAAACCACTGCTTTATTGGAATCAAACAGCTGGATGCTGGACCCCTGGTGATCCCCGGACCACTGGGTGAAAACCACTGCTTTATTGGAATCAAACAGCTGGATGCTGGACCCCTGGTGATCCCCGGACCACTGGGTGAAAACCACTGCTTTATTGGAATCAAACAGCTGGATGCTCTCCACTCCTTTTAACCCATTCAGGACGAGAACCTCTTTTTGGTGTTTTAAGCATTATGTTATGAAAAATAGCAGATCAAAAATATAGCAAATTGAAAAATAGCGCGGCAATGAGTGCCACGCTGTGAACTTAGAAAAATCGTGAAAATGTGGCCCAAATCTTTGAATTAGAGCGTGAATAATAACGTTTTTTAACTCAAATCGTTGCTTCTAGGGGGTCCCTGGAACTACATATTTTCAGATGGGGATCGGCGGCCAAATACATATCATTTTTGGGGTCCATGACATAAAATATTGAGCACCATGCACTGATATAGAAACATAGTATACAAATACAGATACTTCTAGGGGTCCTTGATATGAAATAGTTTGAGAACCATGCACTGACATAGAAACATGCGTTTTTCAGAAAACTGTCAGGATTTAGAAGACATTTGTAGAATCGTCCTCGAGTCTAAATGTGTTAAAACACGCCACCATGAAATTGAAACGCATGCAAATAGACAATTAAAAGCATAGTTGCGGTTATATAGCCTGCATTGTATTTTAGTCTTTCTAATTATTTGATGGGCCCAAAATATTGGGCTGTTGTCATGTTTTGTTACGATCCGAGTTGGCATTGTCCGCGGCATAACAGTCTTTATATAAATACTTTTTGAAAAGCCTGAATGGAGAATCATTTCCTGGGCCACTCGTATTTCTGAAAGGGGGCGGGACTGCGACGCTCCATAGGGTGACGGTGTTAAGTTAATCTATTACTGTGCTCTCATTTACACTGCAGGCATTCCTGCCCAACCATACCCCATGAGCGCGAGAGAGAGAGGCACGCACGCACGCACGCACGCATCCATCCTGCCATCCACCTTCAATTCATTACCTGTCTGCTGTCGCCATTCGTCTTTCTGTCCGTCCGGCCGTCCGTGTGTGTGTGTAGAGAGAGAGAGAGAGAGAGAGAGAGAGAGAGAGAGAGAGAGAGAGAGAGAGAGAGAGAGAGAGAGAGAGAGAGAGAGAGAGAGAGAGAGAGAGAGAGAGAGAGAGAGAGAGAGAGACGCACGCACGCACGCACGCACACACGTGTGAAGAGAGTAAGAGACCATAATTATGTTACTGTCACAGCACAGAGACCATTTCACTGCCAGGGACCATATTACCGGGAAGGTGTAGGTGTGTGTGTGTGTGCGTGCGTGTGTGTGGCGTGCCCTGCGTATGCACCCATCCTCATATGAATCCTATACATTTACAATTTTCAATGCTTTCTTTCCAAGTAAGCACACTGCATGTGTGTGCGTAGACGGTATGCGTGTGTGTGTGTCCGTGTTGTGCGTGCACATGTGAGTGAGAGAGGCTACAGTGTATAGTATAGTCTATATTCACGTGCGTGTGCGTGTGCGTGGGTGGGTGTATTGCAGCGTGCACTGCACGGGTGAGCGTATCACTCTGGAAATGCATGCGGCCGCTAAGCGGTTTTGTGATTTTCCACAAAAGGAATTGAGAAGCAATGTTTTATTTGAAGGCCTCCGGGCCGAAACGTCCCTATTGTTGTTTCCCTGCTGCTGCATGCTGCAGCGGGAAACGGAATAAGGAAACAAGGATCCTAGTGGAGTCTATGAACTGTATCCTAGTGGAGTCTATGGACTGTATCCTAGTGGAGTCTATGGACTGTATCCTAGTGGAGCCAACGGAGTCTATGGACTGGATCTTCCAGAACCGTGCACCATGGTTATTAACCCTCTAACACCCGCATTAATTTCTACTTGCAAAAAATAGATTTCAACCTTACTACTACTTTGTACTACTAGGACTGACACTAAAACATATGTTAAAAAAAATAACGGACGGAAAAATGAGGACGATTCTACAAATGGCTTCTCAATCCTGACAGCCAGTTTCCTGAAAAACCTCATGTTTCTATGTCAGTGGTTCTCAAACTATTTCAAGTCAAGGACCCCCAAGAACATTATGCAATTGGCTGCCGACACCCATCTGAAAATATGTTGTTCCCTGCATGGGGACCCATCCAGAAGCAAAGATTTGAGTTAAAAACGTTCGCTGTGAAAGAATATATTCAAATATTTGCACCACATTTCACGATTCTTCAAAAATAGCAGATCTACAAGCTTGTAGCGCGGCACTCGGTGCCGCGCTATGAGCTGTAGATCTGCTATTTTTCTATAGCTAAGCTAAAGTATAACACCAAAAGGGGTTCCTGTCCAGAATGGGTTAAAACGCATTTCCTGCCGGCATGGCATGGGAAGCGATTTAACGTGCCTAATTAATTTTCAAAATGAGACCTTTATGTACACGCTGCACAGAAGTCAAGGGGGCAACATCGCAAGCGTATTTACGTGAGTGCAGTCCCGTGAATTTGTTGCACGCGTTGCTCGTTTCGTGCACACACTCACCAAAGACCTGGATTCTGTTGTTTTTTTACGCATGGCTTGTCGCACCCTCTTTGGCAGACCTGTAGCAGACGTGTCCATCGCTGCCTGCTTGAAAGGCCCTTTACGTGGAAATTACTCAACCGAGTGCTTGCTTCTTCTTTTTTTCTTCAAGTTATTTCACTGGCCGGCCATACTGTAGCTGGATGATAAAACATACAATTTATATTATAGCGCATTGCAAGATACTCAAAGTCGCTTTACAGAACAGAAAGATAAAGGTTAAAAAAAGGTTAAAAACTAGAAAGTAGTAATCTAGACAAACAAGGTGTGTGGGGGAGGGGGGGGGGGCTTATCTCTGCAAATAAATGACACACAGGCACGCACACCGTTCCCTGTCAAATCGATACAGTATCATCAAGTTTTATGATCAGAGGGGTACGGTTAATCAAAAAGCTATCACTACTCCTATCATGTTACTATGGTAACCCGGCGACCTGCACCCTCCCCTTAGGCCGGTAACATCAGTGCATGACGCCCGCGCATGCGTGCATGTATTGATCAGGTGGTGATGATCGTAGTGGAGACAGGAGCTTCTGGCATTAATGAAGTGAGATTGACTCCATATTTTGGCACTTCCTTCCAGCTCTCTTCTTTGTGTGGTGTCCTGTCCTTTGGGTGCGTTGCGGTCAGAAGCCGGTTTGGTGCAGCACTCTACCTAATAGAGAATCCTGATTAGTCTCAAACACCTGCCACTCAATTAACACAGCTGACACTGATCCCATAGCCCAAACAACCATCTGGTTTCTTTCAACATCATTATTTCATTCAATAGGCTCTATATGCACACAGGGATGCGCAGAGAGAGGGGGCAGGGGCTGAAAGAGAGGGCACTTTTGGACAAAAACAAGAAAATAGCAGATCTACAAGCTCACAACTTGTCGCAGAGCGACACATTGTGAGCTTGTAGATCTGCTATTTTCTGGGCGCAACCCATGCAGCACTCTTTAGCTAGTGGAGATGTGGTTGTATGACATGGATTTCTAAACAAAAAGCAATTCTGCTGAATGCTGCATGCCTTCCGGTATAATATGGGATGGGAAGGAGTGGCATTTTGCATTTCTTTCACCATGTAGTATATGCTACAATCGTGGTCTGAAGAGGGCAGTTGTTTTACAGATGGGTAAAAGGGCAGGGGCTGAAGCCCCCTTTGATGTCTGTGTGCACGTCCCTGATGTTCCGCAGTATATAACTCTTCATGCTTCCATGCTCTCTCTCTCTCTCATATATATATATATATATATATATATATATATATATATATATATATATATATATATATTCAATTGACCCTTCAGTCATTTCATCCTGGCGCCGGGCCTGCATAGTTATTTATTTTATTGGAGAATTGGTAGTATGATTCTAGCATTGTCATAGACTCCCCCCCCCCTACCCCGCTGAAGTGGTTTGCTCCGTCCGTCTGACGTGACGTCACGACACTTCCAATTCCAAGCACGCACAGGTGGCGGGATTAGGGATTATTCTATAGGAATAATAAAACAAAGAAATGGAGAGAAAACTAGACAGAGAAAAGTAGAGGGTGTTGCGGAGAAATGCACGAGCTAGAAAACAAGACGACAAAATGTCTATAGAGAGACTGGTGCGGGAGAAAGTTTAAAAGTAAACTAAAGATGTTTGGCCAGCAGGCAGCAGTCAGTCTGCGGAAATGACTGTTTAATTGTTTGTTGTCGTTCGAGCAGCTGCTGCTAACTACGGAACATTATGGACATGTATTATGGACCCCGAGAGGACGAGGTCGAAGTCGAGATAACAACAACAATAATGTTGACGTTAGGTTAATATGAACACTGGGACAGGACATGTGTCAGTCAGTCTGTTTGTGCGTAAAGAGTATCGCATCGCACTGCCATTGAGGATGATGGGATGCCAAAAGTGTTTAATTCTCGCCTGTTGCTGTTTATTTCAGCCTGCTCAGCTGGTTCATATATCACCTAATTATTTGGACTCAAAGGCTACACAGTTTCTCTTCTCAACAGTGACTTTACAGTTGCAGCATGTTGTGAGCGCGTTAAAACGAATAAAGACAGGACTTTAACAGGAGCCCAGATTCAGAATGGCAGCTGCTATAGGAACTTTAATGCGACGGATGCTCATTCAACAAGGTAGGACATGATATACTGTAAACGAGTCTTGTATTATTCTATTCTGTTGTGCTGTGGACGGTCTGCAGTTTACAGTTCGGCTGCATGGAGCTATTCGTTCTGTGACTCTGCGTCTTTCTTTACGCACGGACGGTGCTAGCCCCTCTCGGAACCCTACATAAAGCTTTTCTGAAATTTTGATGAGTTTTATGTTGGGTCCCTGGTCATGACTATATTTTCGTATGGGAATTCCGGAACGCGGAAGTAAACATGCTCTCTAAGATTGAATCTGCGGCGTGTGACGGCATTTTTTTGCTTGAGTTATTCTGAATTCGGGAACTTTAAGTACCTATACATCCCGCTGCGAATATCTCCTGTGGCGCGGAAGCCGTTAAGTATTTTTAATCTTTGTTTGACTGATTTGGTCACTTTATTTCTTCTTGTTTGTTTACCGTTTATTGTACCGCCTCCCGGTGTGCGGTTGGCTTGTGCGGCTACGTCCCTGCCTCTGATCTGCTCTGTCATAGCTATAGCGCCACTAGCTAGCCAGATAGGCGGTACAATGAGGTGTCAATAAACAAGGAAGGAAGAGAAGAATCAAAGCGACCAAATCGGTCAAACAAAGTTTGAAAAAAAAAATATATATACTTAACGGCTTCCGCGCCACAGGAGATATTCGCAGCGGCATGTATGGGTACTTATACTTCACATATTCAGAAACGCTCACACGAAAAAATGTCGTCAAAGAGCGCAGACAGGCGCTAAACATGTTGTTTATGTTTTATGAATGGCCGCGTACCAGGTGGCATGGTAGTGATGCAACAGGACCCAATGCACTGGGTCGAACAAATGTCAGAAACTTCAGTAGCATTGGGTTCTGCTTGGAGGGCTAGGACGGTGCAGTGTTGGTGTGTGCGTTATGTGTTTTTGGCCGCTGTGCCAATGTGCCATTGCCATGCATGCTCTTTGTCTGACTGTGAGTGAATTTGACGTTAACTATTCTCTCGTTTTGGCCTTATTAACTTTAAATGATGCATAAAACCTTATTATGCTCATGATGATGTGGTTGTTGTGGTGGTGCTTGTGGTGGCTGGCTCTATAGTAGCCCCTCTCGGGACCCCTTGGGTCAGCTCTAGCCCCTCTCGGAACCCTCCGTAAAGCTTTTCTGAAATTTGGATGTTGCTTTGCGTAGGGTCCCTGTGCGTATCTATATTTTCGTATGGGAATGTTGGAACGCGGACATAAATATCCTCGGTAACATCGTATCTGCGCCGTTTGACGGCCTCTTTTCCTTTGAGGGCTTCTGAATCTTTGAACTATAAGTACCTATACATACCGCTGGGAATATCTCCTGTGGCGCGGAAGTCGTTAAGTATTTTTAATTTGTTTGACCGATTTGGTCGCTTTGATTCTTCTTGTTTATTTACCGTTTATTGTACCGCCTCCCGATGTGCGGTTGGCTTGTGCCGGCTACGTTCCTGCCTCTGATCTGCTCTGTCATAGCTATAGCGCCATTAGCTAGCCACATAGGCGGTACAATGAGGTGTCAATAAACTAGGAAGGAAAAGAAGAATCAAAGCGACCAAATCGGTCAAACAAAGATTAAAAATACTTAACGGCTTCCGCGCCACAGGAGATATTCGCAGCGGTATGTATAGGTACTTAAAGTTCACACATTCAGAAGCCCTCAAACGAAAAAAAAGTCCTCAAAGAGCGCAGACGTATCCACGGTGTTTATGTTTTATTTATGTCCGCGTGGCAGGGTAGAGGTGGAATAGGACCCCATGCTCTGGGTCAAAAAAATGTCAGAAACTTCAGTAGCATTGGGTTCTGCTTGTAGGGCTAGGTCAGCTCATTCTTTCGTGGACCCATGGGGTCCCTGTTCGGAAGTTTGTTTCCTTATGCAAATGATGGAACTCAGACATAAATATCGTAGGAAACGTCGTCTCTGCGGCGTTTGAGTGATTGTGATCACGTTTCAAACGAAGCATATAAGAGCTATAGGATACAACGGAAACCGCTGAGAATTTTCCTTTGCCGCAGAAGCCAAAGTATTTTTAATATGTGTTTGACCGATTGGTAGCTCTGATTCCTCTCTTCCTTCCTTGTTTATTGACATCCCATTGTACTGCCTCCAGCTGCGGGGTTGGCTAGCTGTGCGTCCCTACGTTCCTGCCTCTGATCTGCTCTGTCTTATAGCCATTAGCTAGCCAGCTAGGCGGTACAATGGGATGTCAATAAGGAAGGAAGGAAGAAAGAATTTCAGAGCTGGCAATCGGTCAAACACAGATTAAAAATACTTAACAGCTTCTGCGGCAAAGGAAAATTCGCAGCGGTTTCCGTTCTATCCTATAGCTCTTATATGCTGCTTTTGGGCCATCGGACCCGCACGAGGAAACCGCAGCACTGACGTTGACAATGGTATGTCCGTCTGTCTCCCATTATACGCTATATAGCTGGGACAGGACCCTATGGGGTAAAGTTATCCAAATGTCAGAAACTTGTACCATTGGGTTCTGACTCGCGGGGCTAGCTCTATAGTAGCCCCAATATGTTCCCTCAGTCCCTACGCTCATTCTGCAGCTCTACAGAATGAGCGTAGGGACTGAGGGAACATATTGGGGCTGGCTCAGTTGTTGGCAGGCTGCATCATGGTTTTGAGCAAATAGCGTGTTTCTCTGTGGAGTGCAGGGACGTGCACACATAGACATCAAGGGGGGATTCAGGCCCTGCCCCATTTACCCGTCTGTAAAACAACTGCCCTCTCCAGACCACGAATGAATGCAACATTTACTGATGGTGAAAGAAATGCAAAAAAAAACAATCATTGCTATAGTGCAGTGGTTCCCAAACTGTGGTGCGTGCACCCCTTGTGGTGCACGAGCGCCTTCTAGGGGGTGCGCTACATGAAAAGGCTGGTGGTGCATGGCCAAAAAGGTTTGGGAACCGCTGCTATAGAGCGTCTTAGTCCCGCCCCATCGAGAGACCCGGAAAATAAATCCCCGTTCATTTTCCTTATAGACTTTTCAGAAAGTATTTATTTAAAGACGTTTAAATACGCGATACATTGGGTGCTTGTAGATCTGCTGATATTTTTGTTCAAAAGTGCCCTTTTTAGAACACTGCACGTTCCTGGTGGCCAAAACATTCCTATATCCTGTGTATGTTGGTGAAATACATCTAAAACTGTTCAATAATAATTAGCACAGATTATTTATTATAAACAAAACATCTGCATACTATTTTAAAACCGTCTAGTCAGTCAGACACGGCTACCATGCAGAGCTAGTAATTGACAATCAGATTAATTAAATAGGCTAGCTAAAACATTTGACAAGCAATAATCAAAATACAAAGCTAACCCAATTATAGGCTTTGTTTTATATGCTTGGAACACTAATTACTGTTACGCTGCCATTTAAAGGGATTGTGACATAAAAAAGGTTTTGTAATTTATTTATTTTTTCGTTTTCTGAGCTCAATTGCGCCCAAAAAACCTGAACTTTTAACATTCAGTAGATTTTCTGTGGTCTGGTTTTCTGTGCTCTGATTTTCCTGCTGTTTGTGATGTCACAGCCTGCAAATCCAATATATGCAAATGGGATTTGCCAGCAGATGTCACTGTTTTGCCTGTTTTCATTGCAGCTCAAAAGGCTTCCAAACCCCAGAGAAAACTCCAGACCACAGAAAATCCACTGAATGTTCAAAGTTCAGGTTTTTTGGGTACTGACAGAAAGAAAACATACATACAATCAAGTACAAATCACATGAATGCAAGTACAATGTATACGGTGAGTATGAGTAAATCATAAAACGAAGGTTACACAAAATACTAGAGATGCGCCGATCGATCGGCCACCGATCATGATCGGCCGATCATGCCTGTATCGGATCGGATCGGATTCTCAAAATAAATCAAAATTGCCGATCAAAATGCCCGATCAAAACAGACAGTGGGACAGTGGCAAGTCTCCTTTAAGGGGGCGCCTGTTTTTGCAGCTCCGGTCGCTGTTGAGAGCTTGTAGATCCGTCTGTTTGCAGCGCAGCCAGGGAAAAAATAAGAAATACGTTACAGGTGGAGATGAAGTGAAGTTGGAACGGACAAGCAGATGCAAGCCAAGCTATTAGCTTGGCTTGTCAGCTTGAAGCTAACATCACAACCACTGGCTGGTGACAGTGTTTTTAGCCACAGCAACATGTAGCCTAGCCTGCCCACTGCCCAGTGCCCAAGTCTCCTCCTCCCCGGAGAAGTGTGTGAAATGCACGAGCTAGAAAACAAGACGACAAAATGTCTATAGAGAGACTGGTGCGGGAGAAAGTTTAAAAGTAAACTAAAGATGTTTGGCCAGCAGGCAGCAGTCAGTCTGCGGAAATGACTGTTTAATTGTTTGTTGTCGTTCGAGCAGCTGCTGCTAACTACGGAACATTATGGACATGTATTATGGACCCCGAGAGGACGAGGTCGAAGTCGAGATAACAACAACAATAATGTTGACGTTAGGTTAATATGAACACTGGGACAGGACATGTGTCAGTCAGTCTGTTTGTGCGTAAAGAGTATCGCATCGCACTGCCATTGAGGATGATGGGATGCCAAAAGTGTTTAATTCTCGCCTGTTGCTGTTTATTTCAGCCTGCTCAGCTGGTTCATATATCACCTAATTATTTGGACTCAAAGGCTACACAGTTTCTCTTCTCAACAGTGACTTTACAGTTGCAGCATGTTGTGAGCGCGTTAAAACGAATAAAGACAGGACTTTAACAGGAGCCCAGATTCAGAATGGCAGCTGCTATAGGAACTTTAATGCGACGGATGCTCATTCAACAAGGTAGGACATGATATACTGTAAACGAGTCTTGTATTATTCTATTCTGTTGTGCTGTGGACGGTCTGCAGTTTACAGTTCGGCTGCATGGAGCTATTCGTTCTGTGACTCTGCGTCTTTCTTTACGCACGGACGGTGCTAGCCCCTCTCGGAACCCTACATAAAGCTTTTCTGAAATTTTGATGAGTTTTATGTTGGGTCCCTGGTCATGACTATATTTTCGTATGGGAATTCCGGAACGCGGAAGTAAACATGCTCTCTAAGATTGAATCTGCGGCGTGTGACGGCATTTTTTTGCTTGAGTTATTCTGAATTCGGGAACTTTAAGTACCTATACATCCCGCTGCGAATATCTCCTGTGGCGCGGAAGCCGTTAAGTATTTTTAATCTTTGTTTGACTGATTTGGTCACTTTATTTCTTCTTGTTTGTTTACCGTTTATTGTACCGCCTCCCGGTGTGCGGTTGGCTTGTGCGGCTACGTCCCTGCCTCTGATCTGCTCTGTCATAGCTATAGCGCCACTAGCTAGCCAGATAGGCGGTACAATGAGGTGTCAATAAACAAGGAAGGAAGAGAAGAATCAAAGCGACCAAATCGGTCAAACAAAGTTTGAAAAAAAAAATATATATACTTAACGGCTTCCGCGCCACAGGAGATATTCGCAGCGGCATGTATGGGTACTTATACTTCACATATTCAGAAACGCTCACACGAAAAAATGTCGTCAAAGAGCGCAGACAGGCGCTAAACATGTTGTTTATGTTTTATGAATGGCCGCGTACCAGGTGGCATGGTAGTGATGCAACAGGACCCAATGCACTGGGTCGAACAAATGTCAGAAACTTCAGTAGCATTGGGTTCTGCTTGGAGGGCTAGGACGGTGCAGTGTTGGTGTGTGCGTTATGTGTTTTTGGCCGCTGTGCCAATGTGCCATTGCCATGCATGCTCTTTGTCTGACTGTGAGTGAATTTGACGTTAACTATTCTCTCGTTTTGGCCTTATTAACTTTAAATGATGCATAAAACCTTATTATGCTCATGATGATGTGGTTGTTGTGGTGGTGCTTGTGGTGGCTGGCTCTATAGTAGCCCCTCTCGGGACCCCTTGGGTCAGCTCTAGCCCCTCTCGGAACCCTCCGTAAAGCTTTTCTGAAATTTGGATGTTGCTTTGCGTAGGGTCCCTGTGCGTATCTATATTTTCGTATGGGAATGTTGGAACGCGGACATAAATATCCTCGGTAACATCGTATCTGCGCCGTTTGACGGCCTCTTTTCCTTTGAGGGCTTCTGAATCTTTGAACTATAAGTACCTATACATACCGCTGGGAATATCTCCTGTGGCGCGGAAGTCGTTAAGTATTTTTAATTTGTTTGACCGATTTGGTCGCTTTGATTCTTCTTGTTTATTTACCGTTTATTGTACCGCCTCCCGATGTGCGGTTGGCTTGTGCCGGCTACGTTCCTGCCTCTGATCTGCTCTGTCATAGCTATAGCGCCATTAGCTAGCCACATAGGCGGTACAATGAGGTGTCAATAAACTAGGAAGGAAAAGAAGAATCAAAGCGACCAAATCGGTCAAACAAAGATTAAAAATACTTAACGGCTTCCGCGCCACAGGAGATATTCGCAGCGGTATGTATAGGTACTTAAAGTTCACACATTCAGAAGCCCTCAAACGAAAAAAAAGTCCTCAAAGAGCGCAGACGTATCCACGGTGTTTATGTTTTATTTATGTCCGCGTGGCAGGGTAGAGGTGGAATAGGACCCCATGCTCTGGGTCAAAAAAATGTCAGAAACTTCAGTAGCATTGGGTTCTGCTTGTAGGGCTAGGTCAGCTCATTCTTTCGTGGACCCATGGGGTCCCTGTTCGGAAGTTTGTTTCCTTATGCAAATGATGGAACTCAGACATAAATATCGTAGGAAACGTCGTCTCTGCGGCGTTTGAGTGATTGTGATCACGTTTCAAACGAAGCATATAAGAGCTATAGGATACAACGGAAACCGCTGAGAATTTTCCTTTGCCGCAGAAGCCAAAGTATTTTTAATATGTGTTTGACCGATTGGTAGCTCTGATTCCTCTCTTCCTTCCTTGTTTATTGACATCCCATTGTACTGCCTCCAGCTGCGGGGTTGGCTAGCTGTGCGTCCCTACGTTCCTGCCTCTGATCTGCTCTGTCTTATAGCCATTAGCTAGCCAGCTAGGCGGTACAATGGGATGTCAATAAGGAAGGAAGGAAGAAAGAATTTCAGAGCTGGCAATCGGTCAAACACAGATTAAAAATACTTAACAGCTTCTGCGGCAAAGGAAAATTCGCAGCGGTTTCCGTTCTATCCTATAGCTCTTATATGCTGCTTTTGGGCCATCGGACCCGCACGAGGAAACCGCAGCACTGACGTTGACAATGGTATGTCCGTCTGTCTCCCATTATACGCTATATAGCTGGGACAGGACCCTATGGGGTAAAGTTATCCAAATGTCAGAAACTTGTACCATTGGGTTCTGACTCGCGGGGCTAGCTCTATAGTAGCCCCAATATGTTCCCTCAGTCCCTACGCTCATTCTGCAGCTCTACAGAATGAGCGTAGGGACTGAGGGAACATATTGGGGCTGGCTCAGTTGTTGGCAGGCTGCATCATGGTTTTGAGCAAATAGCGTGTTTCTCTGTGGAGTGCAGGGACGTGCACACATAGACATCAAGGGGGGATTCAGGCCCTGCCCCATTTACCCGTCTGTAAAACAACTGCCCTCTCCAGACCACGAATGAATGCAACATTTACTGATGGTGAAAGAAATGCAAAAAAAAACAATCATTGCTATAGTGCAGTGGTTCCCAAACTGTGGTGCGTGCACCCCTTGTGGTGCACGAGCGCCTTCTAGGGGGTGCGCTACATGAAAAGGCTGGTGGTGCATGGCCAAAAAGGTTTGGGAACCGCTGCTATAGAGCGTCTTAGTCCCGCCCCATCGAGAGACCCGGAAAATAAATCCCCGTTCATTTTCCTTATAGACTTTTCAGAAAGTATTTATTTAAAGACGTTTAAATACGCGATACATTGGGTGCTTGTAGATCTGCTGATATTTTTGTTCAAAAGTGCCCTTTTTAGAACACTGCACGTTCCTGGTGGCCAAAACATTCCTATATCCTGTGTATGTTGGTGAAATACATCTAAAACTGTTCAATAATAATTAGCACAGATTATTTATTATAAACAAAACATCTGCATACTATTTTAAAACCGTCTAGTCAGTCAGACACGGCTACCATGCAGAGCTAGTAATTGACAATCAGATTAATTAAATAGGCTAGCTAAAACATTTGACAAGCAATAATCAAAATACAAAGCTAACCCAATTATAGGCTTTGTTTTATATGCTTGGAACACTAATTACTGTTACGCTGCCATTTAAAGGGATTGTGACATAAAAAAGGTTTTGTAATTTATTTATTTTTTCGTTTTCTGAGCTCAATTGCGCCCAAAAAACCTGAACTTTTAACATTCAGTAGATTTTCTGTGGTCTGGTTTTCTGTGCTCTGATTTTCCTGCTGTTTGTGATGTCACAGCCTGCAAATCCAATATATGCAAATGGGATTTGCCAGCAGATGTCACTGTTTTGCCTGTTTTCATTGCAGCTCAAAAGGCTTCCAAACCCCAGAGAAAACTCCAGACCACAGAAAATCCACTGAATGTTCAAAGTTCAGGTTTTTTGGGTACTGACAGAAAGAAAACATACATACAATCAAGTACAAATCACATGAATGCAAGTACAATGTATACGGTGAGTATGAGTAAATCATAAAACGAAGGTTACACAAAATACTAGAGATGCGCCGATCGATCGGCCACCGATCATGATCGGCCGATCATGCCTGTATCGGATCGGATCGGATTCTCAAAATAAATCAAAATTGCCGATCAAAATGCCCGATCAAAACAGACAGTGGGACAGTGGCAAGTCTCCTTTAAGGGGGCGCCTGTTTTTGCAGCTCCGGTCGCTGTTGAGAGCTTGTAGATCCGTCTGTTTGCAGCGCAGCCAGGGAAAAAATAAGAAATACGTTACAGGTGGAGATGAAGTGAAGTTGGAACGGACAAGCAGATGCAAGCCAAGCTATTAGCTTGGCTTGTCAGCTTGAAGCTAACATCACAACCACTGGCTGGTGACAGTGTTTTTAGCCACAGCAACATGTAGCCTAGCCTGCCCACTGCCCAGTGCCCAAGTCTCCTCCTCCCCGGAGAAGTGTGTGGGAGCCCTGGAGACGGAGAGCACGGCCCCGCCCTGCACCCTCCGGCTCCGGCTCGCAGCCTCGCACTGAATGAGAAGAGCAGCCGGGCGATTCCCCGTCATTTGCATTTTGAACGGATCGTTCACGGAAGTGACCGGATCTGTTTCGTTCACCAAAAATAACTAGTTCTTTTGATTCGTTCGTTCATGACCGACTCATCTCTGAGTCAAGGCATCGCGTCCTGCCTGTTTCTGCAGCGCAGTTCGCTACGCGTTGAGAGCTTGTAGATCTGTCTATTTTTGCAGCGCTGGTGTCGGGGTTCGTTCACGTTGTCAATAAAAACATTACTTAGATTAAAGGCGGAGATGAAGTTCAATCAGTGGGTTGAATCAGTAGCTACACGCTAATCTAAGCACTAAGCTAACGATCAGCGAGCTTATACAGTATACAAGTGCTAACACTAGCAGCCTGCTTTTTATTTTAGTCTGTACAGTGAAATGTTCAGTTGTCTGTGTCCGTGCACTGAACATGTACGGTATGTTATTATTATTATATTTTTGTATTTGATGAAAGAAGAAAGCTACAGTTTACTCTCCATTTCTCCAAGTTGTCTCAGTGGTTCCCAAACCTTTTCACGTCAAGGACCCCCAAATTGACACTGATCAGCCCACGGACCCCCATTTGAAAATATATGCCAGGGACCCCCATAAGAAGATTGTAGCAGTGATTCTCAAATTTCTTCACCAGTTTAATTTCAAGGACCCCCAGTTTGACTACGAACCCCTATTTAATGCCACTTCTATCTCTGAGACCCCAATTTATATTGTAAAATCAATGTTAACCCTGACGGGTCCATTTGGTTCCAAACTATCCTTTTAGCTGGGGACCCCCTGGAACTCCCTCAAGGACCCCTGGGGGTCCACGGAGCCCACTTTGGGAACCACTGCATTTTGAGTCTCTACAGTTTACTCTGTAACCTCCAAGTTGTCTCTAAGAGAGTCTAGAGTGAAATATTGCACGTTGCCTCAGCTTGCAAAAAAACTTTCTCATCTCCTAATTTTTATACTTACAATGTCAATGATGTGTAAGAAGAGTACAGTAGAAAATACAGTAAGTATATATGCTACACAATGGAAAAAATTATGGATTTCACGACGCTGTGATCGGTCGGTATCGGCAATATCGGTATCGGCCTATACTGTGATCGGTGATCGGTGATCGGCCCCAAAAAACCTGATCGGAGCATCTCTACAAAATACTTCCAAATGTTTCACAAACATGGGCTATGTTGAGTATAATGTTGCACAAATACAATGTATCAGCACATTTCCTTAACACAGGCAGGTACAAACATGTTAGCCAAACAAATACAGTGTCTGTATTTTATCCTCTCCAAAACTTGTACAAATGTCTCTAATTGTAAGACCATGCATAAAAGATAACATCATAAGTCACTCTTACCAACGATGCTATCAAAGACCGTCCTAAACGTCAAACGAAGAGAGCAGAAAAAGCATGTCCTTCTCTGGGCTTTGGTACATGTAGAACTGATCAGCTCTGCACTAATTAACCCATTCTGAACGGGAACCCATTTTGGTGTTAGCATCATGTCGTGCTTTAGCTATTCAAAAATAGCAGATCTACAAGCTCATAGCGCGCCACTCGGTGGCTCATAGCGCTCATAGTGGCTCGGTGGCTCATAGCGCTCATAGCGCGCCACCGAGTGGCGCGCTATGAGCTTGTAGGTCTGCTATTTTTTTTAAATCGAAGAACGACTGACATTTTTAGAATCTGATCTCAGGTCAGAATGGGTTCATCAGACCAGTCAGTGTGTCCAGTAGAAACCTCGTATGAATCTGATCTCAGGTCAGAAAAACTGGCCTGCTGTCACAAAGAGCACAAACTAGACACACCTGTATAAGTGCTTTGATCCTAATGATCAGAATGTCATGGTGACATTATCAATTAAGACACTATTAAGGGGGTGCTAAATAACAAAATAAAATACTGACTGACTGAAGGCAGCACACAGGTAGTCTCCATACATGGGGATATTCGACTAGGACGTCAGGCTATATGACATATCCGACCGACTAGCACGTTGGGTTATATGACATTAAACGAGGCAGTAACATCTACCTGCAAGGAAGTGCTTGGCCCCAAGAAGCACCAGCACAAGGAATGGATCTCTGAGGACAGTCTGCGAAAGATTCAAGAAAGGTATGCAGAGGGAAACAAACTATTAAAGAAGCAGATAAGCGAAAGTATATGAACAACCTGGCAACAGAGGCAGAACAAGCAGCAAGAGAGGGACACATGAGAGAACTGTACAACATAGCCAAGAAGCTGGCAGGAAAGTACAGCAAACCAGAACGACCTGTGAAGGACAAAGAGGGAAGACCGATAACAATAGGAGATGAGCAACAGAAGAACAGATGGATGGAGTATTTTGAGGAACTACCCATAGACTGCAACGGACCAACCTTGAAGTCAGACCTAGAAACCACTGTGATGCTGTTTCATCCACTCTTCAGGAAGATATGGGAGTGCCAGGAGATTGGAAAAGAGGGCTACCTCATCAAGATCCCAAAGCAACTGCACAAATTATAGAGGGATCACACTGCTATCAGTGCCAGGGAAGGTTTTTAACAGTCTTCTTGAACAGGATGAAGGACCTCATCGATGCACAACTCCGCGATGAGCAAGCTGGTTTCCACAAGGATCGATCCTGCACCTAACGGGTCCATTTGTACACTCTCAGAGTTAAATTAACATTAAGTTTACAATATAAATTGGAGTCCCAGAGATAGAAATGCCACCTTATCACCTAAAAGTATGAATAGGCTTTTACTCACACCTCCTCTGATCAAGGTTCAAGGTTGTACTTTATTGTTCCATCTTGTGTACAGGATATACTGTAAGAGTAAAACTTTGTCTGTCTTCCTTCAGACAATATGCAGCAGCATAGATAACATCAAACATTAGTCACATCAAGCATAGCCTCGGAAACCCAGACGTTTTTATTTCCAGGGAGAAAAAAAAAAGTCTGGGGCCGAGTCCACTTCAATTCAGCATAGAGTAGCGCAAACGTCGCTCACTCTCTGCTGATTTCTGATCATATAGGGCCTACTGGATCTCTTGTCCACTAGTCCCTTCCTAACATTTTTATTCTAGTTTTAATTTGCTGACGAAATTGTCAATATATTTAGTCTTAGTTTTTGTAGTCATGACAGATAATCTCAGGGATCTCAGGGATCCAGACTAACTTTTTCACAGGTAGCACTGGTGCCACCTACCTTTTCAGTTGGTAGCGCCACCACAAATTAGGTAGCACCAACTTTTTTTTGTATAGCGCCGCAGCGCTGTATTAATACATGACCTTATCACCAAGGCTATCAAAGGTTTTCTTGGCTGAAGCATAAATGCCTTAAATTAAGCACATAACATGTTATATTTCTCACTCACACACATTCTATAGGAAATTATTATAATGAATTAACCTATAGTGCATTTTTCCATATCGTTATTATCATTTGGCTACTGTATATGAAACAGAAATGAGACACCTTCTGCATGGGCATGTTCAACCTAATGGCCAATAAGGATATTTAACAGTGGGGTGCCCACTGCCCACTCTTCCTGCACCCTTTTGCAATGTGAAATGCCACCGAATTCATAATCCTTGCCCACTTTCCTCCTGTCTTTTCTTTATATGGAATGAACATGTGCATGAGCATGCAACACCACGCCGTACGACGAAGAATATACCAGGTTTCACGTGGGAGATGTATTTTGTTCGAGGCGATCATGTATGTAGCCTGGCCTGCATACAGTCTATGGCCTGCACACAGCGCTACTCGACGCAAAATAACAAGCTATTGGAAGCTATTTTTCAACAACAAGTTTACCGTGTTTGGGGTCGGGGACGAGGCGCATATGTTGTGTCTGCTGTCTCCGTGGATTCAGCGACAGCAATGCATGCGTCATCATAGTTGTAAAATGTGCGCTCCAGGGAAACTTATACAACAGCCGATGCTGAAATCAGTTTCGTTTTTTTCGGGGTTGATCAGTGAGCGCCCCGGGGCTGTTGAACTCAAAGGCCCTTAAAACAAGGC
Source organism: Protomyctophum parallelum (assembly GCF_964188405.1). Classification (NCBI taxonomy): domain Eukaryota; kingdom Metazoa; phylum Chordata; class Actinopteri; order Myctophiformes; family Myctophidae; genus Protomyctophum; species Protomyctophum parallelum. The sequence goes on from NC_139710.1 coordinate 40,399,611, forward strand.
TCCAGACCTCCCAAAACAAACTGGTCAGGCTCCTACTTGGCCTCACCCCCCGAACCCACCTCACCCCTGCCCACTTTGACAGGCTGGGATGGCTTAGGGTCGACGACAGAGTACAGCATCTTGCAATGGGTCTGGTCCACAAGATTCGATACACCACCAAGATACCCATGTACCTGTCTAAATACTTCCTTAATGTAAACGAAGTCCACACCCACAACACCAGAGGGAGTGCAACAAACCATGTACAACCCAGATTCGGCACAAACAAGGGACTAAATTATTTTCGCTCCTATGCCACCAAAATGTGGAACGCCCTACCAACAGTCATTAAGACATGTGAATCCCTTGACTCCTTCAAAACCGCTCTCAAAGGGCACCTACGGATGGCTGCAATTCGAAACTGGCCTCTGTAAAATCTGAATCCCCCCCCCCCCCCCGCCCCATTTCCCCTCACTGTATATGTATCTTTTCCCTTTTTGCTTCCTATATGATGAATTCCTGTTCTGTTCTTTAGCTACATAGAAGTGTCTATCTGTATGTCTCTAAATGTTTTGATGAATTGAACAATGTGGACCCTGTTGTAAACAAGTGTAATGCTTAATTGGGTCGTCCACTCACAGTTAACAGTATTTGTATTGAGTTTGTGCTTAAAATGTACTGTAAATTCTACAAACTGTTAATAAATATTTCAATCAATCAATCAATCAAAAAAAAAATCACGCATGTCGTGTGCAGACAGACAGGCAGAGAGAGAGAGGGAGCGAGAAAGAGAGAGAGGAGGCGCGGAATGAGCGAGAATAAAGTAATATTTTATTATCGCGATAATGCCTGTGCTTCATGGTTGAGGCTGGGAGTGAAAGCAATAAGTAGCACCCGTGCGACCTCGTTCAAATTTAACTCGCACATTAAGAAATTAAGTCGCATATGCGACCTAATAGGTCGCACGCTGGAGCCCTGCATGTAGTTTCCATTTAGCTTTCGTCAGTGGAAAAAGGTAGTCGACTAACATTTTTTGTCATAGTTTTAGTCTACGAAATGGACACTGTTACATAGACGTGTCTGTTTTTAGCAGGGGAGAGGAGGAGGAAGGTGTGGAATACCATGCCGTTTGTACCGTACTGGTACAAACTGGTATTGTATACACATACTGTGTGTACATATGGTGCGTGGTTGAAATGGGCCGGCAGTGTGGGGTGATGAGACAGTGAAAACCGCACCAGGTGTAAAAATAACCACAAGTATGCACTAGGGCTGTCACCATTGGCCCTTCGCTAAGTCCCTCCCCAACATGTCCTTGTCCAATAGGCACAGCAAGAGCATTAAAATGTCTTCTAAATCTAGTCAACCATGCCTGCAGTAGGCAATGCACTGGACATATGTCTTCTAAATCTAGTCGACCAGGCCTGCAGTGGGCTATGCACTGGACACATGTCTTCTAAATCTAGTCAACCAGGCCTGCAGTAGGCAATGCACTGGACACACGTCTTCTAGTCAACCATGCCTGCAGTAGGCTATGCACTGGACACATGTCTTCTAAATATGTTCAACCATGCCTGCAGTAGGCTATGCACTGGACACATGTCTTCTAAATCTAGTCAACCATGCCTGCAGTAGGCTATGCACTGGACACATTTTCATGGCATTGTTTCAATAAACTAGAAATATGATGAAATTACAGAGGGAGAAATCAACTTTTAACGGCCACCTGACAGGAGTTTTCATGTTGCACGGTAAGACTACGGTCATTAGTATTATTGCCATCACCTGGGTGGGTCAATCGTGTAACTTTCTTGACGTTAAGCTGTGTATGTGTTCAACAACAAAGCCATGCAAAATAAAATAACATTGACAGCTATGAGGTGGCGAAAGCTTGACCTGCATAGCAACAGTTGCTAAACTTTTTGGATTGGCATTGGACAATCGCTTTTTGGGGTGAGGCTTAGCGAAGGGCTTATTACACAATTAATTTATTTCTGTGCAATCTACTCGTACCTTCTAGACTAGGGTACGGCATCAGCCATCTACGGACATGCCCGTACCCCCCTGTATAATCCGAAGATCCCACTTTGAGAACCACAAGTCTAGCGCATGTTGTGTTGTGGTCTTGTCTTATATAATCACACAAAATGGCCAGGGGAGAAGCAAGTTCTTATCCACCTTGTTCGTGTTTCACACTGAGCACTCATTCTTGTACTACCTGTAGTTCTACAACTACAGGTACCCCCCATGGGATATGTAGTCCACTCTGAACTACAACTACAGGTACCCCCCCAGGGGAAGTGTAGTCCACTCTGCAGAAGACAGAAGTAGTGCAATACCGCTGCCAAGAAACACAGAACCAGACTGTATGAAAGAACACAGTAGACACGGTAGAAGTCCCTGAGAGACCATTTTAACACAGCTAGCTGCAGTTAGGGTTGCCAACCATCCCTACGAAATACGGAGTTGGATCCCTTTATTTGGAAACTAAAATGACATGTCCCTTCAACCCATTTAGACTGTAGGACGTGTGGAAATCCAACCGACGGATTGCGAGGACGTGTACTGTACACACACGTCCTAGCGCATCTTCATTGATATTAAACGAGAGAAAAATATTCCGATTTTTTGCCGTTGGCCTTCACCTCCGGATCAGAAATAATGCCTCGTATCTCCTAATCTAGGGAGCTCTGTGGTTTTGATCAGATATAATAAGCTCTTCATTTCTGACTTCTGACTTGCCTCTCGTTCAAAATATGAACGTGAGGGATTATTTAGCGATTGTTATCATAACTAGAGCAAGGTAAGCAAGCAAAAATGTGTCTCCGTTTTTTTTCTGGAATGGAAGGGGGGCGGGGGGGGGGGGGGGGGGGGGGGCTTACAGAGTAAAAGCGGCCATATCTGCGCGGCACCCCGAGCTGTTATTTTGAAAGAAATCCCGGCGCTGATTGTGTTAATGAACTGATTAGGGACACCCTTTGTTCCTTCTTCAGAAATCAAAGGACATGTCCCTTATTGAACTCATTAGGGCGTATAGGGACACACTTTGTTCCTTATTTTTGGGAATCAAACAATGACACAGATCCTACAAAGAGTTCTATATAGACTTCTATAGACTTATACCTTTTTTGATGAAACCGTCCTCTCCGCCTACCTCGCTCTTTGTCATATTCTCCGCCATCCTCTCCTCTTCATAAAAGTCCCATTTCACTGTGCTGCCAATGCTGCCATCTATGCAGGAATGATCCGGGTGCTGTTTGACATCTCTGTGTAACTCTCAGATGATTGTGGTTGTCAAGCACCCCCAGCTGTTATTTTGAAAGAAATCCTAGCGCTGATTGTGTTAATGAACTGATTAGGGACACCCTTTGTTCCTCCTTCAGAAATCAAAGGACATGTCCCTCATTGAACTCATCAGGGCGTATAGGGACACACTTTGTTCCTTATTTTTGGGAATCAAACAATGACACAGATCCTACAAAGAGCTCTATATAGACTTAATAGTTGAGTACTGAGTTGTCTCAGTACTTGGGAAACAACAGATCTACAAGCTCGAGCTTGCCGATCTACAGCTACTTTTGATGCCTTTCTGACACACTCACTAGTATGATCAAGTAGGGCATTCATTCATGGAACACAAAACCCACAAAGACAGGACTGTATTCACATCTCCAAACAACCTGTTCATGCTTCTAATACTGCTTGCTCACATGTTTACTTCTATCTTTGACACAGGTTGTTGTAGTAATGTTTTCTCCATCATTTCTATATAAACGAGTCGGGGATCAGAGGTGGGGTGGGAGAAAGGGAGCAAGCTAACTGTACCTGTATATGTCCTGTGTATTTGTATGTTATGTTATGTTATGTTGTATGTATAGGACCCCCTCTAAAACGAGATGCTGCATCTCAAGGGGCTATCCTCTCAATACAATTCTGACAGATACTAATTTACATATAGAATAGAATATATATCCATCGTCAGTGAATACATGAATATATGAAGGATATTAATTTATCGTGTAGACATTCAACAACGCTGCATGTATAAATACAGCCTAGCAGTGTTTTTTCCAAAAATAGCAGATCTACAAGCTCATAGCGCGACACTCGGTGGCACGCTATGAGCTTGTAGATCTGCTATTTTTCAATGGCTAAATTATAACATAATGTTTAAAACACCAAAAGGGGTTCCCGCCCAAAATGGGTTAACCCGTTCAGGACGGGAACCTCTTTTGGTGTTTTAAGTATTATGTTACACTTTAGCTATTGGGAAATAGCAGATCTACAAGCTCGTATATTCTCTCAGAGTGAAGGTTTTTAACTCTTTGACATGAAATTTAAGAACCACTGCCATAGAAACCACGGTTTTTCAGAAAACTGTCATGATTTAGAAGACATTTTGTAGAATCTGGTTGAATCTGGTAAAGTCACAAAGTCACAAAAAGTGTTGTTTATTTCATGCAATCAGAGCCTACTCCATATAGGCATCTAAATATGTGACCAGATCTGACTGAGAGCCTGCCATCACGCAAATTCCAGCTTTTCACCAGAGGAGAACAACTTTTTAAAATGAGCTAGGTGTAATGTTAGAGACCACAGAAGTGAACCTTTCAACTCTGTTTTCTCAACTCTGTTTTCTGCAAGACATTACTCTATAAGCCATATCTCCAAAACTGGTGGGTCAAACTGAACAACCAACATGTCAATTTGAAGCTATAATTCCCTGCTTTCACATGACACGAACAAAGGAAAAAAATGGCAGTCCCTCAGTCAAATTTGGTCACATATATCAATCAAAACGGTTTAGCGCAGGAACGAGGGGTGAGCATTCAACTGCCAGGGGGAGAATCTGAAGGCTACGTTGAAGATCAGGTCCGCCTCCACCTGAGGGAGTGGGCCGCGGGACACACACACACACAGACATCACGAGGATGGACAATGTCTGAAACCGGCGGCCAGACATCCTTGGACTATATAGCGGCTGGCCGTCTGACAGCTTGGCGCTTTAGTGTAGGATGGAGTGTGTGTGTGTGTTGCAACGAAAGGAAATTGAACAAAAAGTCCGCCATCGGATAACTGTCTTCTTTCATCATGCCTTCACCCTCAGTGACTTTCACAGCTCTCTCTCTCTCTCTCTCTCCCCTCTCTCTCTCTCCCCCCTCTCTCTCTCCCCCTCTCTTTCTCCCTCACTTCTCTCATCTCGTTCAATCATGCAGTACCTTTGACTCTCCGTTTTTGATGAAACCGTCCTCTCTGCCTACCTCGCTCTGTCATATTCTCCACCATCCTCTCCTCTTCATCAAAGTTTCAACAACTGTGCCGCCATCTATGTGGGAATTATCCCAGGAGCTGTTTGACATCTCTGTGTAACTCTGAGATGATTGTGGTTCTCAAATGTTTTCATACCAAGGACCCCCAAAAATAGTACATGTATTTGGCTGCAGATCTTATTTTTCCATTCGATACTCGTGAGGGACCCGAGAAGTGAAGTGAACAGGTAAAATGGCAGATTCACAAGCTCACAACATGTCGCATTGTGATGCGCCGTGAGCTTGTAGATCAGCTATTTTCAAACAGCTAATGTAAACCTAATTTTGATGTTATGATTATTACACGCTATATATGCTGGGGGGGCCCTCCTCTGTACCAGCCTCACAGACCCCCTGGGCGACCCACTGCTCTACTGTATATGAAAGTGGTCCTCAAACATGTCAAAAGGACTCCCAATTTGATTTGTATTCGGCCGCGGACAGCCTATCTAATAGACTCCATGTTGATCTCCGTGACCCTCAATTTGACTCTGAGAGTGCACAAGTGTAACCATTGTCGTACACAGAGTTTCCATTTGCCGCCTATATCAATCATTTGGCAGATCAGGGACCCCATGGAAGCCACTCGAAGACCCCTTGGGGTCCCCCAGACTTCAACGTTGAGAACTATGTTAACCAGAGAGAAACGTGTCCTGTTTGGTCCGTGAGTTGTAGAGAGCCTCGTTGGCTGCAGATGAGACGTGTTGTTCCTCTCCGACAAACTGTGAAACATTCTGCATTAATGAGCACTGCATGCATGCGCTGCTTAAATAAGTCTATTTTCTCTCTCTCTCTCTCACACACACACACACACCCTTCTCTCTTCCCTTTTCATTTTCATATCCAAGGAGGACCCCACAAAATGTATATCTATGTATTTGGCTGTGGATCTTCCCTTCCTTGCGCGCTCTCTCTATCTCTCTCTCTCTCTATACATTACAATTTAGGCATTTATCAGATGCTCTTAATCCAGAGCGATTTACATTAAGCAAGAACAAAAAAGCATGGCAATACCTCACATACATAAAAAGTAGTTATCATGAAACATGCGTAAGCTAAGAACATAATCTCTCTCTCTCTCTCTCTCTCTCTCTCGTATCAATCCCCCTTTGTCTGTCTCCCCCTCAAATGCTTCACCATGCACGACAAGCCGCGAATAAGCGCCCTTATTTCCAGCGGCTACGGATATAGTCCGTATAATATCTTGTGTAAAATGCGCAACAGGGAGGGAGGGAGGCTGGGGATGCTGGTGCCAAACTGAAAATCTAAATATGTCTCCGTAATGCTAAAAATACATTTGCATAACACGACTCACGCATCATGCATCATTCACATCACAGCGTTTCTGCCGCGGCATCAGAGGAAGCTTTACATCTTTGAAGCTTCGCCGTGTTGTCGAGGAGGAGGAGGAGAGGCTTGCGCAACAATCTGAATATTCATGAGGAGGAGGAGTTGGAGGATCGAGGGCAACGACAATCTGAATATTCATGAGTTTGATATTCCTCTCTGATCCCTGACTGAGCATTTTCATATTGATAAGCGGCCAAAAAAAGCTTTTTTACCTAAAGTAAAAGTATCAACACTGTCTGCAGTACATTGGCTACAAAATGTACTTTACGGCATACCAAACGTTACAGTATACTCATCGTGCAGGATGTCCCATTTTAAAGTCTTCAAATGTACAATGATCTTTTGAAAATAGCCGATCTACATGGATCAGCTATTTTCAAATGACCAAAATCTAATAGGGCTGAAGTGGTTCATGTATATTTTGTAATAATGATACAAAGTAACGACTAACGTAAAGTTTTCAAATAAATAGTAGTCTAATGGAGTAAAAGTACAATATTTGGATCTGACAGTCGAAGTAAAAGTATTGGAAATTGTAAAAAAAAAAATACAAACGCCTCAGAATTTTACTCAAGTACAGTTAGGCTACTTTCTACCACTGTCAATAAGGGAGGTAATTTTTTTTTAAATAAAACATTGTCATCCATAGAACTTCCCTTTTCAGTGTCTAGATGGCCTATACATTTTAACAAAAAAGTACAGAGAAACTGTACAATCATGCTAAAAATAGCACGGAAAGGCTTGTTTCCATTGTGGTCTTATATTCTATGTATTCAATTCATCAAGCCTAGAGTACAATAGCAAAGATCTCAGAGCTCTGGACCGGATGGAAACCGCAAGGTCCCCCAGGTCGATCCCTGTGGGCTCCCCCAGAGTTAGGCCTCATTCACACCACCCCCAGGTCGATCCCTGTGGGCTCCCCCAGAGTTAGGCCTCATTCACACCACCCCCAGGTCGATCCCTGTGGGCTCCCCCAGAGTTAGGCCTCATTCACACCTCCCCCAGGTCGATCCCTGTGGGCTCCCCCAGAGTTAGGCCTCATTCACACCTCCCCCAGGTCGATCCCTGTGGGCTCCCCCAGAGTTAGGCCTCATTCACACCCCCCCCAGGTCGATCCCTGTGGGCTCCCCCTGAGTTAGGCCTCATTCACACCTCCCCCAGGTCGATCCCTGTGGGCTCCCCCAGAGTTAGGCCTCATTCACACCTCCCCCAGGTCGATCCCTGTGGGCTCCCCCAGAGTTAGGCCTCATTCACACCTCCCCCAGGTCGATCCCTGTGGGCTCCCCCAGAGTTAGGCCTCATTCACACCTCCCCCAGGTCGATCCCTGTGGGCTCCCCCAGAGTTAGGCCTCATTCACACCTCCCCCAGGTCGATCCCTGTGGGCTCCCCCTGAGTTAGGCCTCATTCACACCTCCCCCAGGTCGATCCCTGTGGGCTCCCCCAGAGTTAGGCCTCATTCACACCTCCCCCAGGTCGATCCCTGTGGGCTCCCCCAGAGTTAGGCCTCATTCACACCTCCCCCAGGTCGATCCCTGTGGGCTCCCCCAGAGTTAGGCCTCATTCACACCTCCCCCAGGTCGATCCCTGTGGGCTCTCCCAGAGTTAGGCCTCATTCACACCTGAGACACACTTGTGTGTTCTGTGTGTCATGCAGTGCTGTTTACGTCGACTAAAACTAGAACGAAAAATGTTCGTCGACTACCTTTTTTCACTGACTAAAACTAAATAAAAATGAATCTACGATGACTAAAACTAAGACTAAATATACTGACAATTTCGTTGACAAATAAAAACTAGACTAAAATGTTAGGGACTAGTGGACAAGAGATCCAGTTTAAGTCAATTTACACGTGGTTGCATGCTGAAAATACCTGCGCGACGCGTTGTGAGCTTGTAGATCAGCTATTTTCAGCGTAAAGTGTACTTTACTTTACGTTACTGTACACTCATTACGACGGCATCATTCATGACCCACCAACATTTTTAGTCGACTAAATCAACTGTAGATTTAGTCGACTAAAATTAGACTAACACTAAGACATTCCAGGTGACTAAAATGTGACTAAAACTAAATGAAGTTTCAGTCCAAAGACTATGACTAAACTAAAATTGAAATTTGCTGCCAAAAACAACACTGGTGTCATGGCCGCCTCAATGCATTTCCAATGAGAGTCACATGGTTTGAAGACACAGCGGGGGGGCAGAAGACACTGAACCCCTAATTGCTCCAGATGTGCAGGTTGGTGCCTTGCATGGCTTCCTCCAGCATCGGTGTATGAATGTGTGTGTGAGAATGGGTGAATGTAATGCACAATCTCCGTAAAGCGCTTTGGATAATGGCGCTATATACAGTAAGTGCACCATTTATATAGCGTATTTGTTCATAATTTAACATAACGTACTTGCATAATTTAACGCCCTATTGTATAATTCATCGTGTGGCAGTGTCATGCAAAAGGCGGCTGAGCAAGAATAGATGACCTATAAGCTTTGCAACATGTTGCATTAATTAATTGCGACATGCTTTGATCTTGTAGATTGCAACGAGCACGAGCACGCGTGCCCGCCTGCCTTTTTAACCCATTCTGGGTGGGAACCCATTTTGGTGTTTTAAGCATTATTTGTGCCGCGCTACGAGCTTGTAGGTCTGCTATTTTTTTTTTTATCGTGAACATGTGGTGTGAATTTGGAATATATATTCTTTCAGAGCCGAACGTTTTTAACTCAAATCTTTGCTTTTGGGGGAGGGCCCGGGAACAACATATTTTCAGATAATTATTACATATAATTTTTGGGGGTCCTTGAGATGAAATCGTAGTTTTGTCTAGATGTTTTGTCATGATTTAGAAGGCATTTGTAGAATCGTCCTCAGGTCTAAATGGGTTAAAAACCTGCCCTATCCAGATCATGAATGCATTTACTATGGTGAAAGAAATGCAAACCAGGGTTTGTCAGACAGACAGACATTCCATCAGACTGACAGACAGACAGACATTCCATCAGACTGACAGACAGACAGACATTCCATCAGACTGACAGACAGACAGACATTCCATCAGACTGACAGACAGACAGACATTCCATCAGACTGACAGACAGACATACATTACATCAGACTGACAGACAGACATACAGACATTACATCAGACTGACAGACAGACAGACAGACATTCCATCAGACTGACAGACAGACATTCCATCAGACTGACAGACAGACAGACATTCCATCAGACTGACAGACATTCCATCAGACTGACAGACTGACATACAGACATTCCATCAGACTGACAGACAGACATTCCATCAGACAGACAGACAGACAGACAGATATTCCATCAGACAGACAGACAGACATTCCATCAGACTGACAGACTGACAGACAGACAGACATTCCATCAGACTGACAGACAGACATACAGACATTCCATCAGACTGACAGACAGACATTCCATCAGACAGACAGATATTCCATCAGACAGACAGACAGACATTCCATCAGACAGACAGACAGACAGACATTCCATCAGACTGACAGACAGACATACAGACATTCCATCAGACTGACATACAGACATTCCATCAGACTGACAGACAGACATTCCATCAGACTGACAGACAGACAGACATTCCATCAGACTGACAGACAGACATACAGACATTCCATCAGACTGACAGACAGACATTCCATCAGACTGACAGACAGACAGACATTCCATCAGACATGCATACAGGGTTTGTCAGACAGACATGCAGGGTTTCCATCTGACTGACTGACAGACAGACAGACAGATGGAGGCCGTGTGGAACGCATTGGTATGGAAACAAAGAAAGGTGTCGGAGTCTTGCATCAACATTTGATGCAAGACTCGGTCAGGGCTGAGGGTGTGTGTGTGTGTGTGTGTGTGTGTGTGTGTGTGTGTGTGTGTGTGTGTGTGTGGTTACATAACAGGTGGGAGTTTTGTTAGCTCGCAGGCACACACACACACACACACACACCTTCCAGCTGCCTTAATTTAACAAACGTCATGGTGGTATACTGCCAGACGCATGGGTGGCAGTGTTGTTTTTGCAGCAAATTTAGATTTTAGTTTTAGTCACATTTTAGTCACCTGGAATGTGTTGCGGTTTGTCTAGTTTTAGTCGACTAAATGTCATGAGAATTTAGTCAACTAAATCTACTTTAGTCGACTGTATAAGTCGACTAAAATGTATTTTAGTGGCCCTTGATGCCGTCGAAATGACTGATTTTACACTTGCTGAAAATAGCCGATCTACAAGCTCACAGCGCAACACGATGAACCTCTGCCCCAAATTTTCCAGAACGGCCTGTTATAGCGCCACCAGGAGGCCGACTTTTGAAAAAAACATTATTTTATATTGCTACTCCAGATTCTGTCCAAAATTCCCACAAATCATTACACAGTATCTCTATCGTCATGTGTTCAAGACGGATCTGTCCGATATTTCATATTCCTTCCTAATTGCCTAACATTGGCTTTCAGATTTTGCAGGATTGACCCATTTGGAACAAAAAGCCTCAAATCATGAACCCAGCGTGCAATTTACGTGAAATCTTTCACACTGAGGAATATATCCCACCCTTTTCACATTGGCCTGTATATATATTTTTGCAAAACACATTTTTGGAAAAAAAATGCCTCAAATCATCCTCTTGCCATCCAAGGCGTAAGAAGAAATGGCACATTTTCACATTGGCCTATTATAGCACCACCAGGAGGCCACAACCTGACCTGACCTGGTGGAGACCTGTGCCCCGAGGGGCACTTTATCTAGTTTTTGGGAATCAATTAGTGCCTGCATGGGGACAGGCCAATTTGTCAAAAGAACAAACAATAATGTATAATTGCAGACAAAACAGTTTAACCAACTCAGTGGAACAGTGGAGAGCAGACCTTTTTTTCTTCAATTTTGTTTAAGCCTAATTGTGTTTTTGTTAATCCTGCACAGAACTGATGGTGGTTTGGAGTAAAAACATAATAATACCCAAAACTGCATTCTTGGACTTTTGACAGATTGTTTTGGAGCGTCTCGCTTGGCCGTTTGGACCGACCTTCACATCAATGTCTTTGGCCCCGCCATCCTAATGGGTTGAACTGTCAGGGAATTCATGGCTGATTTACCAACAGCATGATTTATTGTGGTCCGTTTGAGCAAAATGTACACACATTGCTTTGCTGATTTGCAGTGATGGTATACATATATCGGTTTGTTTATCGTTTAGTCTAATGCACTGCACATTGGTTTGTTTTCAACATTGAGACCAGATTCTGCAAAATGTTTAGACATTTAATGTCTTCTAAATCATCATAGTTTCCGAAAAAATCTCTGTCAGTGGTTCTCAAACTATTTCATGTCAAGAACCCCAAAATTCCATGTATTTGGCCGCCGACCCCCATCTGAAAATGTGTTTTTCAGGGGACCCCACCCAGAAGCAGAGATATTAGTTGAAACTTTCCCTGTCTACAAGCTTGTGGCACGGCACTCTGTGCCACGCCATTACCTTGTATATCTGCCATTTTTCAACAGCTATAATGTTTTAAAAGAATGGTTAATGTTGTTAAAAGCTGTGGTCACACAGATGCGTTCCAGGTCTTAACCCATTTAGACCTGAGAGAAAATTCTACAAATGTCTTCTAACAGTTTTCTGAAAAATCTCATGTTTCTATGTCAGTCGTTCTCAAACATTTTCATGTCAAGGACCCCCAAAAATATATGTAATTGGCCGCCGCCCCCCATCTGAAAATATGTTGTTCCAGTGAAGTGACACCCAAGAAGCAAAGATTTGAGTTAAAAATGTTCACTCTGAAAGAATATATATTCAAAGATTTGCACCACATTTTCACGATTTTTCAAAAATAGCAGACCTACAAGTTCATAGCGCGGCACTCTGTGCCGTGCTATGAGCTTGTAGATCTGCTATTTTTCAATAGATAAAGCATAACGTGATGCATAACGTGATGAAACACCAACAGGGATTCCCTGTCGTCCAGAATGGGATAATAGTTATTAGTGTACATAACTAGGGATGCACCGATCCGGCTTTTTGGCATTTGATACCGATTTCGATACATGGGGGTCCAGTATCTGCCGATACAGAGTACCGATCCGATACCCCCCACAAAGAAACGTAATAACCTATTAAGCTGTATGCCTCACTGTGTGGAGTCTGGAATCATTATTTTGTGTAAGGCAACATCAAGGCTTGACTTAAACATTACTTTCCCAACTTTGTAAAACAAAATGTAACAAACACAGATATAAATGCACTGAATTATTTATTAAATAACTGTGCAACAATTAGACCAGGTTAATGTGTGAGCAGGCTAGCCTGGCTGCATTCCACATGTTATACTGTCAATACTACACTGCTGTGTCACAGAGGAGGTAGAGTTGTTTTCATACTGTAATTACACATAATTATCGGATCGGATAATGGATCGGCCCATTTGCCACCGATACCCGATCTAGAATTTTAGCCTGGATCGGTGCCGATCTCCGATACGAGTATCGGATCGGTGCATCCCTATACATAACGATTGGTTGGTTCATTAGTGGTCTGAGCTGTGTGACTCTGACTGAACTTAACGAGTCCCCCTGCACTCATTAGCTCAATCTGATCCATTATTCAGATTGAGGACCGCCGAGATTGCTCAAATTACTGTACTGTAAACGTACAGTACAGCGTAGGGAAAGCCCCATGATTATCTCTGTGTGTGTGTGTGCGTGTGCGCGTGCACATTTCAATTATTGAACATTTTCTATATATTTCTTTTTAATGCTTCAGTGATAATAGCAAAGGCCACCACTCATGGATATATAGAGGATGGAGTTCATTGTTATTGATAACGAGCTATAGCTGAGTTCTTGTGTAAATTTATATTTCTCATCGGAAATATTCTTAGTTCTTTCTGTCCCTGAACTGAACGGATGTCTCCCGACGTCTCCGGGGGAATAAGCCTCCCGTCGCCGTTGTCCTGCAAGGCTGGAGTCTCAGTTTACCAACATCATGTAATACCGATTTTTCCAATTATCATCGCCGCGCTAACGAGGCGATTGGGAGAACATAAGCTAGCGAATTAAAGCCTCATTAACCTCGTTATGTTTTGTGTGAGCCCACAAAGACGTGTCTTTCGCTGTGCGTTTTACCCGCTTAACCCATTTTTGCACTGAGCTCGGATTCTACGAAATGTCTATTTCATGTCAAGGTAATGTAATCGGCCGCCGACCCCCATCTGAAAATATGTTGTTCCAGGGAATACCCTGGAACAATAGCAGATCTACAAGCTCGTAGCGTGGCACTCGGTGCCGTGCTATGAGCTTGTAGATCTGCTATTTTTCAACAGCTAAAGTTTAAAATGATGGTTTAAAGGTTAAGGGTTAAACCCTCTAACTAATGCCTGATCCGCCCTGGTTTGTGCTCTACACCAAATCCCCTCACCGGAAATAATATAGATGCAGAAATATCCCCCCCCCCCCCCCAAACTTTATTGTTGCATTTAATAATTTGAAGGCCAATTAAGGCAAAACCGGCCATGTGATGAAATAAACTCCTTCCACTTCCTCCTAATGTACTTCAATTAATTCCCGCCCCCTGAAAGATGGGAGTGCTACGATTTCTTTCCACCCTAAAACATGATCATCAGGTATTATTATAATGTCCTTGACATGAAAAAGGTTGAGCCCCACTGACAGAAACATGGGTTTTTCAGAAAAAGGTTAGGATTTAGAAGACATTTTTTTAATCGACTTCAGTCCAAAATGGGTTAATGTGGATCTCGATTTTCCTCCACAAGAATTTCCATCACAATTCTAGCAGGATTCTCAATGTTGTCTTTAGTCTGTAATTAATTGCCAACTACTGTGATTTTAAACATCAAAGTGCTTGATTTAATACTCATTATGTAATCTCTTTAAATTCAAGGCTTCCTGTGGTGAGAGATGAATTGATGGAACATTTTTTGGGGGGTGAACTAATGCCTACAAAAAAGTGTTCTATTTAAGAGCTGTCAGATCTTGATAAGCTTCAGGGAGTGAATCACTCACTCAACTCACTTCACCGTCGGCTCTAACAAAAGAACAGATCAGAATAATAAAAGAGCTAATAAAGAGCAAACAGCTGTTGTCTTCTAAATATATCTGTGCTCAGACCGTCAGCCAGACATACAGACGCACGTCAGCAGCACGTTGACTCATTTCACACAATCAACGATCAAAGGATCAAAGTAGAGCTGTGAGTTCTTCATATCAGCACGGCGCCTCGTAATCACAAAGTAATGTGAACCTGCACCCACGCACGCAAGCACGCAAGCACGCAAAGATATTTAACCAGAAAACTTACACACACACACACACACACACACACACACACACACACTCCTCAAGTCCTCATCATGCATTCGTTGAATTGAATGAATACACACACAGGACCACAGTGCAAACAAGCCCTCATGGATTTTTGTGTCATCCTTTTAGCATTATCGTATCTGATCGATCCGATCGATCCGAGCAAGCATGAAGCGAGTGGTTGCTGCACTTCTGCTATCATGTATTGTTCTCGTCAGAAATTGCAACTATAACTAACTACTAAACTATTCAGAGCGCATAATTGTTGACATGTGTTGACAGCATTGACAACACGTGCACCTATTCACGTACGATACACTACATACAGTAGGGAGAAAACGTACAAACCACCCGGGCCGTACATACACGCACGCACGCGTCCTCAGAGGTGCTGGGGTTGTCATATCAGTGGGGTTGGTTTCCAGTGGTTCTGCACGCACGCACGCACGCACGCACATTGCTGTCGTCCCAGGTCAGTGGTGGTAGGTTTGCAGTATGAAAGCTTTTAGCTGCTTTAGGAGGACAGTGAGTCATGTTTCATGTATACCACATCACCATGGAGATGCATCTTCATTCCTCTATTGTGTGCGTGTGTGTGTGTGTGTGTGCACACTCTGTACAGTATTACATGTCTGCATGCATTGGCCTGTTTTTGTTTGCCTGCAAACATTATGGTGTGTGTACATGAACTCCTTTGCAGGCATACAGTACATAGCTGTATGCATGAGTTATTAGCATAACATATGTGGGTAACACATGGCGGTATGCATGCATGACTTATCTGCTGTGCCACATAAACCAACGGCTCTCAAACATGCACAACCTGTCGTCGTTGTTTCCACGTCACATTAGTGACACAGCGCGTGCACTGCCGTTCTATGCTCCACTCTACCAAATGGACCCTCACGGTATATATATATATATATATATATATTTTACATAATGGGTAGTTAAACAACTGGTCGACTAGTAAACTAGGCAACTAGTCAACTAGTAAAAATCACTAGAAGTGAAAGCCCTATTTGGTTTCATTACAGCTCTCTAGAGTTGGTGATGTTAATGTAGGTGTTAAACACCTGCATTATTTAATTAATTTTACAAGAAGTCTAAAAACAATTGGAGAATGTGGAATAATTGTTTTTCAACGTTTGCTCCTATGACACCACATCAATACAGCATGGAATTTTTGTGGACAAAATCGTGACCAAAAATATATTCTACACTTTGGGTTTTGAGAGGCTATATATGTAATGCCATCAAATGTGTGGTCGTCTCGTCCGTGGCTCAAATGCTGAATAAATAACGGACCATCTCTTTGGGCATTGTTGTGATCCTTCAGTGTTCCAGTGTGAAGGTCCATATTTCACCTTCTACCAACAAAAACATTGCTTTTACCACTTTCTTTACATATAATTCTGGGGCTCCTTCACATGAAATTGTTTGAGAACCACTGACATAAAAACATAGGTTTTTCAGAAAACTGTCAGGATTTAGAAGGCATCTGTAGAATCGTTGTCCAGTCTAAATGGGTTAAAGTTCATTTTATTGTTGATGCCTATGCCAGGGGTTGACACTAAGGTCTCAGAGGCACTTGCCCGTCGGGGAAGTAAAGGTCATGTTCTACTTGCCCTCAGCTCATGGCCACTTGCCCCCAAAATATATTTTAGGCCTACATTTTGCATTACTGTTTATTTTAATGTATTTTTACTTTATACTTGCATGGAATGTTTCCTTTCCCAGTTGAAAACTTTGAAACATATGTTTTACACGTTATGTAAATATATTTTATTTTAACAATAGAGGTAGCTCTCTTCATAGTTGTTCTTCTTCAGAGGACACCTCATTACTGGAGGTACTAAGACGTTTACTCAAAATGCACACTTGCCTGATCGGGCAACCTGATAGCAACCTTCACCTGCCCGAGCATTTTTTGTACTTGCCCCGGGCAATCGGGCAACTGTTGGTGTCATCCCCTCTATGCACATGACAGATGAAAATTAACTTTAGATTGATTTTTCTCATTCCGTAGTTGTGTTTTTGGCTCTGCTGCCAAACCGTTCCAAAACCCGATTTGGTCACCGCCCTGTGCCAAAGACATTTATCTTTGTATTGATTTTCGAGCTTGAAGTTAAACTGTCCGCACGTACACAAGTACAGTACCACACACAGGTTATTCAGCTTTTAGGTTTCTCTGAAGGTTTTAAGTCCCAGAAGCTTTTTTAAAACTTTCTTTATGTCTCTGGTGGTGAGAGGAGATTGAAAGTAGTGTTTCAGTTCTCAAACCATTTCATGTAGAAGGACCTCCAAATTGATCTTGTCCTTTCTTCGCCCGAAAACATTTTGAGCCAGCCAGGATCCCTAGACGATTCCAAAATAATTGCTCTCAATCTTCAAGGTTTTTTAATTTAAAAAATATATAAATAAAGACAAAGACGTATACGATGCAACACATTGTGAGCTTAGAACAGCTCTACAAGCTCAGATATGAGCTTACAGTGTAAGCGCTTTTTAAGCCCTGTCTCATAATATTTGGCTTTATTAAAAAAAAATGCCAATCTCATAATAACGCATCATCACACATCACGATGCTGATTCATATAACGGCTTTTGGTTCCTTCCTTATTTTTGTTTTGATGAATAAATCCCCTCTCCTGGGGTCCCTGGAATGAATAAATCCCCTCTACTGGGGTCCCTGGAATGAATAAATCCCCTCTCCTGGGGTCCCTGGAATGAATAGATCCCCTCTACTGGGGTCATGCATATCTTGAGATGGAGCTCGGCAGCCAATGCTATGAGTTTTTTGAGGTTTTTGGAGTTTTTGGAGGTCCTTGGTCCACTTTATTATTAAAGTGCATGAAAATGTTTAATATAGCAAATGGTTGCTCTCTTAAGCCCAGTGCCTTAATACGTACTGTCGTATATATATACCGTATAACACAGGCAGGCAGGGGTGAAAGTCTTGTGTGAGATATGGCTGGCTGCACACGGCAAGCTTATTTAATCACTGCAGAATCAATTAGCCTAAGTGCTACTACCGTGTGTGTGTGCGCGCGCGTGTGCATGTGCGTGCGTGCTCCGAATAGTGAATGGGCTCTTTGCATTATCCGTTGTTCTCATGGACCGAAAACGTGAAGGCATTCATCTGTTGGTGTGTGTGCGCGTGCGACTGCGCATACAGGTGCATGGGTAGTGTGTTCTGTGTTATCCATTTTGCCTTCCGCTTCGTATCCGAGCGTCCTTGAGTAAATCATTTAGAAGCTAATTAACGGGAAGCAAAAATCTATAAAGCGGAAAATGTATGCATTTCTATTGGATCGCCTTCGGTTGCGTTTCACCGCCAAGGCTGTTAAGAAGACAATGGAAAACCGTAGGATGTCCGGCAGGGGTCAGACTGCCTTGGAGGCATTTCAGGTTTATGATCCAGTCGGCAGTGGATGATAACCTGCATCATAATGTTAGGACCTATACCCAATAAAAGCCTAGTTTCCTCGAGTACTTCTTGGAATAGTTATTTTATTCATATAGTGACTCATAGGAATAGACTAAGTGTCAACCAGGTATAAGCTGGTGACCACCGGAATGCAGACAGCACCCGGGTGAGCAGTATTGGTTAGCGCCCCAGCCTGTGTCCTCCGTGAGGAGGACGCCCAACAAACCCTCGGTGAGGCCTTTAGGAGGGGCATTCAAGCAGCAAGCGGAGCCCGCAGCACCACCTTCTCGCTTGGGTGGAGTCTGTGGGACCATTTCCCACCACTCTCTCCACTCTCTGGTAGAGAGAGAGAGAGACCCGCGCTTATTGGACAGCACGGCACACACCCCCTTGACCCCAGCAGGTGTAAAGAGGCTCACTTAATCCAGAGGAACTTCACAGGTCTCTTTGCACTAATCCAAGAATAGCCCCGAATTCCTCCTCAACAGCCCATTGGCTATAGGTTATGACCTCAGTCTTCTTTGCATTTAGCCTGAGGCCAACTCCACTCTAGCCTGGTTAATAAACCAGACCGAATCAGCCGTTGGCAAAAGAAAATTGCCTACCGGCGGATTTCGGTCTGGAGAGGCTCAATTGTACGCCCATTTTCTACACACGAGAACGTGGGCGCCCAATAGGGACACGGTATGCAATATGGGCAGGCTTTGGTACAGTGACGTTCAATGCTTGAGACCTTTGACTGACAGTAGCTCTGACCAATTGCGTCAAAGAGAAAATGTTTCCCTGGAAATGAAATCCAAGCTGAGCCTCCCCAGACTAATATCCCGCGGATCCGTGCGATATTAGTCTGGTTTATTAACCAGGCTAACTCCACTCTGGTCAGGAGTAGGGATGCACCGATCCGGGTTTTTGGCTTCCGATACCGATTTCGATACATGGGGGTCCAGTATCTGCCGATACAGAGTGTAACGGCTTGGCTTGATGTTATGCTTTTTGGGGTGCCAGTTAGGCAAATGCCTAACACAGTTGGACCACTTTGGGGACAACTGCTTATTATTTGAAGCCAGCCTTACAATGGTTGAACAAGAATAAATATATATATACATACACATGAACTTGTAAACCATAACCAGGGATAGGTTACCCGAAAATGAACCTTCTCTCAAAGTAACAAAATTCAGTAATTCACACAGACACAGTACGACTCAGTTTGTTTTGTTTGTATTGTTGTTTCCACCCACACCCAAAATCCAGTCCAGTCTCCCAAGTACCACAGTATATAGCGTCCACAATATTCACGTCACTTCCACTGTTGTGGATGTGCATAAAACGTTATTCAACCCAAAATAAATAAACAAAAGAAATCCCACGGCCTGTACCGGGGTGATTAACTCAGTCACAGTGTGTGTGTGTGTGTGCGCGCGTGAGAGGGGGGGGGGTACCAGTCAGTGAGAGAGAACGGCAGCTCCGTTGCTGTTTGCTCCACGCCAAGACACGGACAGAGAGAGACGTCCCAAGGTTTGACTTCTCAGTCGATTCCTCTTCTCCCCGTGGATCCACTTGTAGCTTCAGTTAACTTTGGAAACGCACCGCGCGGACTGTGAAACTCGCGTACCGATTGCTCCTCTCTAGTCTCTCCTCTCCAGGCTACTCTCTCACACAGGGCCGCGCCATCTTGGCTCTATAGAGCGTAAGGGAACGTGCAAGCGTCGGGGGCGTGTCGCTGCGCTGACGCTCGTCTGTGTGTGTACTTGACATGGACATGAATAATTGCGGTGGTGTGAGTGGGTGTGCGTGCGTGCGATAGCCGATCGCTACAAGAGTACCGATCCGATACCCCCCACAAAGAAACGTAATAACCTATTAAGCTGTATGCCTCACTGTGTGGAGTCTGGAATCATTATTTTGTGTAAGGCAACATCAAGGCTTGACTTAAACATTACTTTCCCAACTTTGTAAAACAAAATGTAACAAACACAGATATAAATGCACTGAATTATTTATTAAATAACTGCAACAATTAGACCAGGTTAATGTGAGCAGGCTAGCCTGGCTGCATTTCACATGTTGTCAATACTAGACTGCTGTGTCACAGAGGAGGTAGTTGTTTTCATACTGTAATTGCACATATTACACAATTACATCATTACACATGTACGTGTGCTTGCTCTCATTACATTCGAACTCTGCCACAGCAATGCCCCCAGCAGCTCCGGTCCCAGCCAACCCAATGAACAGACCTGAAACCCTCAACAGTGTAACTATAACTGCAAATAGCAATTCATCCAACAGACCTGAAACCCTCAACAGTGTAACTATAACTGCAAATAGCAATTTGCCCGATACTCCCCCAGTGAATGATATGGTTCAAATTTTTTATCTTAAACTAGAGTCAGCTCTTGATATAGTGGCTCCTTTGAAAACAAAAAAGAAACATAAAACCAGAGTAACACCCTGGATAAATGAGCTTTCACGCTCACTGAAGCAAGAATGTCGAAGAGCTGAGCGAGCTTGGAGAAAAAACAAACTCACCATCCACCTAGAGATTCTTAAAAAGTCAACAGTCGCCTATAACAAAGCCTTGCGTCTAGCAAGGCAGGCATATTTCTCTGGCATTATTAACGAGAACAAGAAAAATGCTAGAGTCCTATTCTCTACCATTGATCGACTTTTAAACCCCCCCCAGTCCTACAAGCAGTCGTTCCCGGCCTCTAAAGCTAAGTGTAATGAGTTTGCATGCTTTTTTGACAACAAAATTTCAAACATTAGAGCTGATATTATGAATGGTGCTGCTGCTAGCGCAAACCTTCAAACAGCAGCTAATGGTCCCAGGGTAGATCTCTCCAGGGGGAGCCTATCATCGTTCTGCGCAATTGAGGAAGACGAACTCCGCAAAACTATATCACAGATGACATCATCCTCCTGTTCATTAGATACAATTCCCACCAACTTTCTCAAAGAAGTCTTAAACAGTGTGATTGGAGATATCCTAAAAATTGTAAACAGCTCTCTACAATCAGGCGTCTTCCCAGACTCACTGAAGACTGCTGTAGTTAAGACCCTTCTCAAGAAACACAATCTTGATCCCTCTGTTTTGGGTAACTATCGACCCATTTCAAATCTACCCTTTCTGGGCAAGGTTTTAGAAAAATGCATCTTTCATCAATTGGATGTGTTTCTACAGAACAATAATGTGCACAACAAATTCCAATCTGGCTTTAGGAAAGGTCACAGCACAGAAACAGCACTTGTAAAAGTAATGAATGATCTTAGGGTGTCTGCTGACAAGAAACATGCATCCGTTCTCTTACTTCTAGATTTAACGGCTGCATTTGACACGATTGATCACTCAATTTTAATACAGCGTCTGGAGCACTGGATAGGCCTGTCTGGTACGGCCCTGTCCTGGTTTTCCTCCTACCTATCAAACAGAAGTTACTTTGTCAATCTAGCCGAGTTTGACTCAGACAAACACGACATCAGTTCTGGTATTCCACAGGGCTCGATTCTTGGCCCTCTGCTTTTCTCCTTGTACATACTGCCATTGGGCGAACTCATTGCCAATCACGGAGTCAATTTTCATTTCTATGCTGATGATACCCAATTATATCTATCTGTGGCTCCAGATGATCCCTGTGCTTTAGACCCGCTGCTTACCTGTCTGTCTAGCATCAAATGTTGGATGAGTGAGAACTTTCTCAAGCTAAATGAGGACAAGACAGAAGTTCTCATAATCGGCTCTAGTGAGCAGAAATAATCAATATTAAGCAGACTTGGCAACCTGACTGTAGACAGTAACAGTACAGTAAAGAACCTGGGGGTTATTATTGATTCCGAATTGAATTTTAATTCACACATTAATCATGTTACCAAGATTGCCTTTTTTCACCTTAGAAATATTGCACGAATCAGAGCCTATGTGTCCTTGGACGATGCAAAAACGCTAATCCACGCCTTTGTTTTCTCTCGGCTTGATTACTGCAATGCACTTTTTTCAGGACTGCCTAAGAAAACAACTGACAGATTACAACTTGTCCAAAATGCAGCAGCCAGAGTTTTAACTAGAACTAAGATGAGAGAACATATTACTCCAGTTTTGGCATCACTGCACTGGCTTCCGGCTGTTTTTAGGATTGATTTTAAAATTATTTTACTTGTCTATAAAGCCCTCAATGGTCTCGCACCTTCCTACCTACATGACTGCCTGCCTAAATATGTCCCAAACCGCCCGCTAAGGTCTTCCACTGCTGGCCTGCTCGCTTTGCCTAAAAAAATGGCAACTAAAAAATACGGGGAAGCAGCTTTTTGCTTCTACGGGCCATCGGCATGGAACAAGCTCCCTCTGTACCTTCGTCAGGCAGCCTCTGTAGACATTTTTAAAGCTCAGCTCAAGACCCACTTCTACAACATTGCCTTTAAGTGATCTTATATTTTTTGTTATTCATGTCCTCACTGTATTGCATTACTGCTTGTTTTTTAATGTCGTTGCCTTGCTTTTCTTTTATGCTTTGCTTTTATTTTATTCTCCATTGTTCTGTAAAGCACTTTGAGCTGCATTTGATGTCATGAAAGGTGCTATACAAATAAAGTTTTATTATTATTATTATTATTATTATTATTATCCAACAGACCTGAAACCCTCAACAGTGTAACTATAACTGCAAATAGCAATTCATCCAACACAAAACAAAAGCAGTGGAATAAAACCAATTGCTTCACTAGCTAGGTAGTAGGTACACATTCAAAATAAAACCCAATAGCTTCTCTAGCTGGGAACAACATGTAAAAAATAAAATAAACAAACATATATTTCTTTAGTGCAATATGAAATTATGAATACTGCAGTGCAGATGTAAAATAAAGAATAAAACAAAAGTTACAAACCAATAGCTTCACTAGCTTGGTACACATTCAAATTTAGTGCAATATGAATACTGCAGTGCAAATAAGGATTTAAAATCCAATGTAAAAAAAGTAAAAAACTATAAAACAAAACAAATCAAGTCAACCCAATAGCTTCACTAGCTTGGTTGGCACACATTCAAAATGAGGTAGTCCACTTCCAAAAAACAGTCTTATTTCCCCTTTTTTTTGCCCACTAGAGGGGGGCGGAAGGCCCTTGGATTGCTGCCTAACAGATTTCTACAGCTTCTCAAGCTCAGACTTGAGCATCAGTGCCCGGTTCTTGTTCAGGAAAGCAAGTATTTCTGCTCTCTCGGCTGTCAGTCTGTTTCGCTTCTCATCTATGATGTTGGAGACAGTGCTGAACAGCCTTTCACTGTCCACGCTAGTGGAGGGCGCACATAGGTACTTCAAGGCAGCGACAGCAAGGCCAGGAAACCGCTGGTGGTTGACTCCCCAGTATTTGTATGGGTCTTGTGTTTCAGGAATCGTTTCCTCTGTAAAAAATCCATGCAGTTGGACAGCAGTGCTGGAGCTGGACCTGGTTGCCGCACCAGCATCTTCCTCACGCTCCTCCCAAATCTTGGCAAATTCATTCATGAAGCTGCCCCTGCTCTTGCTTGCTCCTGCTGGTTCCACCCGAGGGGCCTTGTCTGGTGGCTCCGAAGCCTCTGGTGCTCCATCAACTGTGATGGTAGTCCTCAGGTCTTCCTCCAGTTCTCTAACCAGTGCATCTTTCCCACGCTGGGCAGAGTCTGGACTGGTGAAGAACCTGAAAAAAACAACAAGAACAACACACACACATTAGGTTCAATATAGACTCATCTAATAATACATTAAAAAATAATATATATATATATATATATATATATATATATATATATATATATACACACACCGGTATCACAGATGGTTTCACTTTTATCCTTAATTTAATTTACTTTCAATTGTAGGTTAGTAGTGTATGTAATGTGTATGCTATTTAATATTTCTCTTTTATTAAATTATATTATATATATAAAAATAATAATAATAATCATCTATACATTATATTATATAATATCTTTATTAAATTCATATCCTGGCATATCATATTACATTTTTCAGTATACTACTGTTTCACAGAGAGAGGGGGAGATAATATGTAATAGGTTTACAGTCACCTGTCCTTATATCTCGGGTCCAGCAGTGTGGAAAGTGCGTAGAGAGGTTCATCTTCTACAGCGCCGAAGCGTCTGTTGACGGCTTCTAGGAGGGTCTTCTTCATGGTTTTAATCCCAGAGTCAGCCTCACTCTCCGTGGAGAGGAGACGTTTGAGAACGGTGACACTTGGGATAACATCAGCAGTGTAGGAGGTGGCGGAGCTGACTTTCCTAGTAAATTCCTCAAACGGTCCCAGACAGATCTTTGTTTTCTCAAGCAAGGCCCAGTGGTTTGCCGTGAGTGTGGCGGGCAGGGCATGGTCAGCAGAATAGGCAGACAGGGCTCGCTTCTGTTCCAGCAGACTCGCTATCATTAAGTAGGTGCTATTCCACCGTGTTTTGACGTCTTGCTGTAGGCGTTTTGGCTCCATCTGCATCTCGAGCTGGATATCTTGCAGCCGTGAATATGCAAGTGGAGAGTGTTTAAAATGCCCAACAATCTGCCTACCGATTGCTACAGCTTCACTCACACTGCGTTGTGCCAGGAGTCCCTCGTTGACGACAAGCTGCATGGTATGTGCGGCACAGCCTAAACTGCTCACTCCCAACTTTCATGTTGCTAGCATTGTCCCGGAGTATGACGTGGACTTTGTTGATCAGAATTTGCCACTTATCAAGCATTCCCCGTAGGGCATCTGCAATCGCTGCTCCAGTGTGTGACCCACGGAAATTTGAGGCATTTAGCATGGCACTGTGTGGCACCCAACTCGCGTCCAGCCAATGTGCGGTTAAACTCAAAAGCGACACAGGGGACACGGCGGAGCTCCATATATCTGTAGTGAAGCTCATCGCTTTAGCATCTTTGATCTCTTCTGATATGCATTTGCACACTTTCTGGTACAGTGCAGGCAGAGCCGCTTCGGATAAATATTTTTGGCTTACCATTTGGTACCGTGGTTCCAGGTGGTTAATGAGGAGTTTGAACCCCTTGTCTCCGACAACAGACAGGGTCTGTCCGTCCATAACGATGAAATCCAGTACTCTTTCCGTGATTTTGGCTGCTTTCACACTATCAGATGGAAACTTCTGAGTCTCTGCCAAAGTTAGCTGCTTCGTGGTGACGGTCCCGTCTCCCTTTTGTTTTTTCTGTTCGAGGATAAACTCCGCATGTTGTTTAGCATGACATCTCAGGAGATGCTTGATTAAGTTTGTAGTGTTATAACTCGACGTTTTCTCACCACCCCTCGCAACCTCGACTTTGCAGATGTTGCAAGTAGCTGTCATACTTATTGGCGTAGCTAGCTTATAATACCTCCAGATAGCTGATCCTTTGGCTCGCTCCATGTTGTGTGTTTGTTAGCTCAGCTGCTATTATTAGCTTGTTTGGAAACAGACCGTCTGCGCATGGGGCAGTGAGCACGTTGCTAGCGTATGACTCTCACACAGTGAGCACGTTGCTAGCGTATGACGTCACACGCGGCACATACATAGAACTAGAATTGAATATAATGGACCCTATGGATCGGATAATGGATCGCCCATTGCCACCGATACCCGATCTAGAATTTTAGCTCTGGATCGGCGCCGATCTCCGATACGAGTATCGGATCGGCGCATCCCTAGTCAGGAGAGCCTGTGTCTGCCTTACGTGGTCAGATAGCAGGCAGATGTCATCAGTGTAGTCCAGGTCTGTGAGGGTTTCGGCAGGGTGTCTCCCTAGACCTTCTGGGTACGATAGTGAAGCCGAGCTCTGGCTCCCTTCCTTTAATAGCTAGTCTCAGACCATAGTCCAATCCAATTACAAAAATCACACCCGTGTGAAGTAAGTGGTGCAACTCCGTGTGGGGGTCCCCGGGGGTGGGGGGGAAGTGGTTTGCACCACTTAAAAAGGAAGGGGGCTAGGGTGTCTCCCTGCAGCACTCCGGTTTGGATGTTGAATTCCTCGCTGTTACCGTCCAGCGTTGTCACTCGGGCTCTCGTTCCTGTGTACATGGTCTCAATGGCTCGGAGCAGGGACATCGTAGGCCTTGAGTATATTCTCATCATCATTCCTCTATGGATTGAGTCGAAGGCCTTCCTGAAGTCTATGAACCATAGCACTGCTGCTAGGTTGCTCCTCTTTACCTCTTCAATGATCCTTCTTAACACAAGGATCTGTGCTAAGGTGGTTCTCCCCTCTCTGAATCCATTTTGGTTTTCCCTGAGGTGGGGGTCGATGATTGCGCTTATTATCCTGTTCAGTATCATGCGGTTAAACATTTTTGCAATGATACAGGTCAGGCTGATACCACGGTATCAATGATACAGGTCAGGCTGATACCACGGTATCAATGATACAGGTCAGGCTGATACCACGGTATCAATGATACAGGTCAGGCTGATACCACGGTATCAATGATACAGGTCAGGCTGATACCACGGTATCAATGATACAGGTCAGGCTGATACCACGGTAGCAATGATACAGGTCAGGCTTATACCACGGTATCAATGATACAGGTCAGGCTGATACCACGGTATCAATGATACAGGTCAGGCTGATACCACGGTATCAATGATACAGGTCACGTGACGTCAGGCTGATACCACGGTATCAATGATACAGGTCAGGCTGATACCACGGTATCAGGTGAACTCAGCCCTCAGCTATATCTCTGAGAGATATGGGAGGGTTTTTGCAGTGAGGTTTCTGGTTGAAGGACACTGCTTGCTGGATGCATGACCCCAACCCCTTGTATGTCTTACAGATATAGCTGAGGGCTTGTGTGCGTTGCAAAGTTTCATTTTACGCTCAAGAGTTATTATTACTGTTAAAACATCTGTATTACTTAATACAAGAAGTCTATACACAATTGGAGAATGTAGAAGAATTGTTATTTTGATTAGCGTTTGCCTGTTATCTCTCCTATATATAATGACATACCAACATCGTTTTGTGAACAAAATCTTATCCAACGATAACAAAAACATTATTCTTTCGTTTTGGGTCTGAGAGGCTTAAATGTCATCAAATGGTGGATCCGTGGCTCAAATTCCGAATTAATTAATGGGCTTGATGATATGAAAAAGGTTTAAACTGACGTGCTTCGGTGTGCTGTGCTGTTGCGTCGTCGTTATCCATGTGAATAATTGAGTCGAGCTCCCCGTATTGCGGTGAAAGTGATCTGTGAAAGGCTGCAGGGGGGGGGGCGCAGCGTCATGATATAACTTCTGTTCTGCATATGAGAGAGAGAGAATCTATAAATGGCTGCTCTGACTGCAGCGTGTCACCAGCAGCTTATTCATGACCCACTTCAACACTCCCTCCTCACTACAGACACTCCCTCCTCACTACAGACGCTCCCTCCTCACTACAGACACTCCCTCCTCACTACAGACACTCCCTCCTCACTACAGACACTCCCTCCTCACTACAGACACTCCCTCCTCACTACAGACACTCCCTCCTCACTACAGACACGCCAACATCACTACAGACACGCCAACATCATTTCAACACTCCCTCCCTCTCGTTTCGTCGACTAAAAACCATGACGAAAAAGTCTTGTCTACATTTTGTCACCGACTGAAAACGAAGCTATATTGATGACTAAAGCCAGGACTAATATATTGACAATTTCGTCAACGGATAAAAAACTAGAAGACTATGTTGGGGAGGGGTACTAGTGAAGAAGAGATCCAAGTAGAACTAAAATACATTGTGTCGGTGAAACCGGTGTTTTATCAATATTGCTTCACTGGAAAAAGTTAACAATATTGCTTCACTGGAAAAAGTGTGTGTGTGTGTGTGTGTGTGTGTGTGTGTGTGTGTGTGTGGCATATAATGAGAGTTCAATTTGTCTTGTTTACTGCAGGGTCGAGAGAGCATCTATAACCCCTGCTCTCTCTCCCTGTGTGTGTGTGTGTGTGAGAGAGGCTCACTGCACGCAGCACTCGAGGCTGTTCAATGAACAAAATGCTTCCCAAGAGCAACGTTGGTGTAACTGAGAGGAAAGTGAAGATGATGGAGTGTTTGAGAGAGAGGGGGAGGGAGACACCATTTAGCAGACGCTCTTAATCCAGAGCGACTTACATTGAGCAAGAACAAAAAGCATGGCAATACATCACATAAAGTGCTATCTAAGGGGCTAGGGCAAGTGCTACGGGCCATAATTTACAATTTAGGCATTTAGCAGACGCTCTTAATCCAGAGCGATTTACAATAAGCAAGAACAAAAGCATGGGAATACATCACAAAAAAGCATTTATCATAAAACATGCGTAAGCTAAAAAAGTAACAGTGGAATATCTATATTATGAGACTATACATATACTACTATGCTATACATATGTACTATGGCGTGCTATGACTACATACAATGCAATTATAGTGCCGTCTACATAACATGCTATAAGTCTGTAGCAGATGCTATCTAAGTCTACAGGAATGCTATCTAAGGGGGTAGGGTAAGTGCTATGGGCCATGATGGAGTCTAAAAAGGTGGGTTTTCAGACTACGGCGGAAGATTGGGAGTGATGCTGCAGTTCTGACTGCAATGGGAAGTGCATTCCACAGTTTTGGAGCCAGAAGGGAGAAGAGTTTGGGACGTGTGGAGCGTTGTCCCGGCGTTTTTAGTGAGGGTACTTCCAGCTTCCCTGCGTTGGCTGATCTGAGTGCGCGGGAGGGTTTGTAGGGTTCAATATACTTGCAAGATATGGGGGAGCCATACCTTTGGTTGCCTTGAATGCCAGCATCAGAGTTTTGTATTCTGTGCGGGCAGCGACCGGGAGCCAGTGGAGGGAGCGGAGCAGGGGGGAGACATGTGATAATTTTGGCTGGTTGAAGACCAAGCGAGCTGCGGCATTTTGGATCAGCTGGAGAGGCTTAAGTGCACATGCTGGTAGGCCAGTAAGGAGGGAGTTACAATAGTCGAGTTTTGACAAGACTGTTGTCTGGATTAGGAGCTGGGCTGATTCCTGGGTGAGGAACGGTCTAATTCGTCGTATATTATAGTGTGTGAACCTACAGGATCGAGTGACAGCTGTGATGTGAGCTTTGAACGAGAGCTGACTGTCCAGGACAACACAGAGGTTCCTGGCTGTTTGGACAGACGTTACCAGGGCGTTGTCTACGGAGATAGTTAGCTCCCGCATAGGGCAGGACTTAGCTGGGAAGAAGAGAAGCTCAGTCTTGTCTGGGTTCAGCTTGAGGTGATTGGAGGACATCCACTGTGAGATGTCAGCCAGGCATGCAGTGATGCGCTCTTCCACCTGAGTGGCAGAGGGGGCCATGATGGAGTCTGAAAAGGTGTGGGGTGGGGGGTGTTCCCTGGAACAACACATTTTCAGATGGGGGTCGGCAGCCATTTACATATATCCTTGGGTGTCCTTGAAATGAAAATGTTTGAGAACGACTGACATAGAACCATGGGGTTCTATGTTATTCAGAAGACATTTTGTAGAATCGTTACCAGGTCTGAATGGGTTAAGAGTATTCTCGTCTAAAGCATCAAATGTGTGAATACTAGATGCCCGGCCGGCTCTTTTCCAAGCAAAGACGCAGCGGCTCTACTCTTTGAGTCTCTCTCGTGTGACTGAACATGTCACCCTGCTATCTCTAATGGCCGGCCGGCTCTTTTCCAAGCAAAGAAGCAGCGGCTCTACCCTTTGAGTGACGTCTCTCTCGCGTGACTGAACTTGTCACCCTTCTATCTCTAAGGGAGACGCCAGCCCAGCCAACACCCGGTCTTGTCAATAACGCTTGACACTAACTTCCCCGAGTGTTACGACGACAGAGAGAGAGTTCAAAGAGAATAGCAGACCGACAGGGTTCTAACACACTCCTTTGATCTGACAATGTGAGAACAAAGCTGTCTGTGTCTTCACAGCCTTGTCCTCCCCTTCTCCTCTGTCTTCATTATCTGTCTGCTTTCTAACGGACACGTGAATGTCAAAGTAACCAATCGTTGCTGTATAGCACCAATAAAATTAATGTTCTCTTTAGGGAATCTTTTGGATGAAATTAAATAAACGTCTGTGCGCTCGCTGGGTGGCACAAGAATAAAGTATACTTGCCCAGCAGTAATGAGCCTACATGGGGTTTGAATTTTGAATGAGTTGGTTGGTTCGTGGAGGGAGGAGGGAGGCCATCTCAGCAGGGAGTCTTGAATGAGGATCAAGGAGAACAGAACAGGGAATTTCGTGTGAAATAATAAAATGCGAACGGGACACACACATTTTTGAGTGAGCAACCACTCCAAGGAACAGCAATGTCCATGTTCACCTATGTGCCTATGTGTTGGTTAATGAGCACCAGTATGACTATTAGTACCAGTAGGGGCGCTGTTGTGCCAGAAACAGAGAGTGATAGTGCTGCACTGTTGCCTGCTAACTAGAGAGAGAGAGAGAGAGAGAGGAGGGGAGGGGGGGGGGGGAGTTGCAACACTCGGGTGTGATTTATTTTTATACTAAAAAAATAAGTGATCACACCCTGAAAATGTTTTTTTATTTGTTTTTACCCATTCTGGACGGGAACCCCTTTTGGTGTTTTGAGCATTATGCTATGCTTTAGCTTTTGAAAAATAGCAGATCTACAAGCTCATAGCGCAGCACCACCGCCCTATGAGCTTGTAGATCTGCTATTTTTGAGAAATCGTGAAAATGTGGCGCAAATCTTCTTTCAGAGTGAACGTTTTTAACTCAAATATTTGGCTCTGAGAGGTTCCTGGAATAACATATTTTCAGATGGGGTTGGCGGCCAATTACATATAATTTGTTGGGGTTCTTGACATGAAATATTGAGCACCACAGAAACAGGTTTTTCAGAAAACGTTTAGGATTTAGAAGACATTGTTTTAATGTCGACGTCAGGCCTAAATGGGTTAAACAGAATATCCCCCCCCCCCACACACACACACACACACACCATGTGTAATTTCTTATGCGTTTTATAATGCATTAATTTGTTTAGTTCAATGTACTTCTCTCTAGAGCTATAAAAGGCCTAAGGCATGCAAAGCTGACTAGCTGCTGCTGAAAAGATCCATACTAATAATTGTCCCTTTATTGTCCCGAAGGGCATATTCATCTCCACAGGTCTGTTCAACACCAATAACAAAAACAACACATAGTACAGAAAAACATTACACCTTAACCCATTTAGACCTGACCGACATTTTAAAAATTGGCTTCTAAATCCTATGTCAGAAATGTTTTCTGACATACCTATGTTTCTTTATCAGTGGTGCTCAATATTTCATGTCAAGGACCCCAAAAATTATATGTAATTGGCCACCGACCCCCATCGGGCACTCGGTGCCGCGCTATGAGCTTGTAGATCTACTATTTTTCAATAGCTAAAGTATAACGTAATGCTTAAAACATTCCTGCCCAAAATGGGTTAAGACAATACAAAACCACGAGTTCCCCACTGTGTACAGAACCATCCTATGGGCGGGGCAGTTTGTTTAACCCGTTTAGACCTGAGGACGATTTAACATTTTCTGAAAAACCTCATGTTTCTATGTCAGTCGTTCTCAAACATTTCAATGTCAAGGACCCCCAGAATTATTATGTAATTGGCCGCCGTTTGGGATTCGGAACCGGGTCCATTTCCGACATTGCGGATCCGGAGCCGGTTCCATCGTTTTCTTTATCAACTGTTCCCCAAACGGATCTCACCAGTCGTCATTTAGCTCCGCTGTGTCTGTGCATGCATGCACGCAAGCAGAGGCCTGGGTGACGTCACCCCACCTACATGAGTGAGTTGGGGGTCGGGGAGGATACGCCCACTGTTCTGTGCATTCAGCAACCTGGTCACCGCCGTGGAGCGAGTGGGACAGTATTCATTCGCCAAAGTGTGGTTAACAGATAGGGAAAGGATTCTGAGGCTCGGTTTGAGTTTTCATTAAACTCTCCTTGTTGTGTGATTGTAATACGTGGGAAGTATATGTGTCTGATCTCTGATGTCTTGGTACAGTGAGCGGACACCGGACAGACGTTTAGGAAATGGAGCTCAGTTTCCACTTCATTTTGGGTGAAGTGGGTGCATTCTATAAAGTCTCTCTCTCTCTCTCTCTCTCTCTCTCTCTCTCTCGCTAAATTATGGAGTGTTGGTAGCCAAATGGACCCTTATTGGTCTTTAACTCTTGTTAATTGTTAAAATTAATTTACAAGAATTCTATACACAAGAATGCAGAATAATTGTTGTTATGATCGACGTTTGCCTGTTATCTCTCCTAATGGTACACAGTACCAACGTCAATACAGCATGGCATTGTAGAGACAATGTTATCCAAGGACAAACACACACGCGCATTTTGAGCACAAGCCGGTGATATCCTATACTGTTGATATACTTTTTGCATTTGAATCCTGAAAAGCAACAGTTTTTTTTCTTAGTTTTTTGTTGTACATACTATGAGGTTTACACCCCGCGCTGTAATGAATGAGCTGTCTGTTGAGGTGGGCTGCATAGTGAAGTAGGCTGCAAGCACGCACACGTGTGCACACACGCCCGTACACACATGTGCACACACACACACACACACACACGCACACACACACACACACACACACACGAGCGCCCCTGGGATCAGGTTATATTTGAGTCGATAGCTTAATGATCTTCCCACAGCCCCTCTGTGCACCGCTTTAAGCTGAACGCTCTTAACAGCTCTTTTACTGGCGATCAATATTGACTGATTTCCTGCTGGCCTCTGTAGCACCACACACATCCTCTGTAGCACCTCACACATCCTCTGTAGCACCGCACACATCCTCTGTAGCACCGCACACATCCTCTGTAGCACCGCACACATCCTCTGTAGCACCGCACACATCCTCTGTAGCACCACACACATCCTCTGTAGCACCGCACACATCCTCTGTAGCACCTCACACATCCTCTGTAGCACCGCACACATCCTCTGTAGCACCGCACACATCCTCTGTAGCACCACACACATCCTCTGTAGCACCGCACACATCCTCTGTAGCACCGCACACATCCTCTCTAGCACCGCACACATCCTCTGTAGCACCACACACATCCTCTGTAGCACCACACACATCCTCTGTAGCACCACACACATCCTCTGTAGCACCACACACATCCTCTGTAGCACCACACACATCCTCTGTAGCACCACACACATCCTCTGTAGCACCGCACACATCCTCTGTAGCACCACACACATCCTCTGTAGCACCACACACATCCTCTGTAGCACCGCACACATCCTCTGTAGCACCACACACATCCTCTGTAGCACCGCACACATCCTCTGTAGCACCACACACATCCTCTGTAGCACCACACACATCCTCTGTAGCACCACACACATCCTCTGTAGCACCACACACATCCTCTGTAGCACCACACACATCCTCTGTAGCACCACACACATCCTCTGTAGCACCACACACATCCTCTGTAGCACCACACACATCCTCTGTAGCACCACACACATCCTCTGTAGCACCACACACATCCTCTGCAACCTAACCTATGGTTGCATCTCTCTCTCCCCCCCCTCTCTCTCTCTCTCCCCCCCTCTCTCTCTCTCTCCCCTCTCTCTCTCTCTCAATTGAAAGGGCCAACATTGCAATCAAAACAAAGCAATCAAAACAAAATGTATGTTTGTACAGTTCAAAGTCAGAATGTCCAATAAATCAATGTCTCTGCATCGAGCGACCTCAATACAGAGACATTGATTTGCAGGAACACAGACAATGACTCCAGTAGTAGTCTTTAGGCTGATTGTGTTCCATGTGTTAATCCTTCTCCTATCACAGCAGCTCACGGATCTTGTGTGTGTGTGTGTGCGTGCGTGCGTGCGCGGGATGCTGACTGTGGTGAATTCAGCCATCAAAATGTGAAATTACTTGTTGAATTAGATACAAAGAGATAGATAAAATGATGAATTGTTCCGTTGAATTAAATCTAGTGTTGTAGCGAATCAGAGTCCACCGTCTGACCAGGGACCACTTCATTGGAAATACCCCAGCAGAGCAGTGTGGTTTTTGGCAGCACATTTTGATTTTAGTTTTAGTCATAGTCTCTTGAATAGTTTTCATTTAGTTTCAGTTTAACGGGAGTTTCCTGTAATATGCTTTTTGCGCAGTGAAATGTTTCCCTGTCGCAGCAGCTCACTATAATCTCGCTGCCATGTTGTTTGCACATTGCTTGCTTTGCTGCACCCGGCAGCTATATTAAAAAAAAAATATATATATATATATATATATATCTCTTTGGGTGCGTTTGTAATATTATCTGTAAAGACTATAAAGTTAAACACTATATAGTCAGTAGGTCTTCTCTTGGCATGCAGGCACTGCATTGAGCTGTCTGTCTGTCTGTCTGTCTGTCTGTCTGTCTGGGTGTCTGTCTGTCTGTCTGTCTGTCTGTCTGTCTGTCTGTCTGTCTGTCTGTCTGTCTGTCTGTCTGTCTGTCTCCTCTCTCTCTCTCTCTCTCTCTCTCTCTAATGAGATTGCCATGGCATTCCTCCTGAGAGTTTAATCAACTATACACTCACAGCTTATAACTGCATGTGAGTGCGGGTGCACGTTTGTGTGTGAGGGTGCGTGTGAGTGTAGTGCGTGTGTGAGTGTAGTGCGTGTGCGCATGTGTAAATTGGACATTGGCTCAGCAGGAGGATGAAAGTGAAAGTGAAACGGCACATGGAGCTATTTTTGGTCCTCCTCTCCTCTCCTCTCCTCTCCTCTCCTCTCCTCTCCTCTCCTCTCTGTTCTTTTCAGAAAAGTCTCCTATGGACAAGTGGTGAAAACTAGCACTCGTGCTAACACACTGTAAACGATGCATCTACAAGTTGTACAATTGTGCAATGAGCAATGTGATTGTTATGTCCATATCAAATAAATAAACATAAACATAAACATTTTATATTTGCACATTATGTCTATAAATCTCTTCTCCAAAAATAGCCGATATGCAGCCTGCATGAGCTTGTAGATGAGCTATTTTTGGAGAACAGATATAAATTATGGTGATTACCAATCTGGGAAGACAAGAAAAAAAACGGATTGTTACTACATTGGTGTAGAATAGATTATTATAGGCTATATCTAAGATAGGCAGCACGATGTACAATGTTTCATTGTGATTTACATAGGTAGAGGCCTCGTAGAAGCCCCTTGGGATTTTTTGCCTCAGCCTAGCACTTTATCCTTATATTTATATGTTCACTGTGTTGTTTTTTATACTGTGCTGAATAAATAAATACAAATACAATACAATACAATACAATACAATACACAGCCAGGCAGGTCCCTCTGCGAGGTGCACAGAACAGCCAGCATGGACTCGCTCACCTCGCCAAAGTGCTTCGTCTTCTTGGGGGGGAAATTAAACATTCTGAAGGCGATATCCGTGCTTCAACTTGCTCTCTAAATTATATTCTT
Organism: Protomyctophum parallelum; assembly: GCF_964188405.1. NCBI lineage: Eukaryota > Metazoa > Chordata > Actinopteri > Myctophiformes > Myctophidae > Protomyctophum > Protomyctophum parallelum. The sequence continues at coordinate 40,435,488 of NC_139710.1, forward strand.
TGCAAGCAAGCAGCCAAAATCGACCGGGCAAAGCCTTTGTGTAACTTTAAACCGGCTTTGCATTGAGAGACCCCAGGTAGGATAAACCCATCGTTTACTGGCCATATTCCTCGATAAACGGCCTGTAGGCCTTAAACCTATACAGTACAGTATGTGCAATTTCTCTCGTTAACTAGCTGCAGATTAACCCTTTTACTGCTGCCATTTATTGAGAAATTAGGACCTAATTCATGCCAGCATTTTTTTAATTTGAGCTCTTATTTTGAAAAGCCACATTTTGCCTCAACCGGAAGTGAGCTTATCCCTGCCAGCTTTACGTTGCCAAGACAACCTTTGTTTACATGATCGAATCATGCCGGTACATTTTAGCACTCCACAACGTCGGCTCGTGCCGTCAAAGAAACGCTGTTTTGACCAAAAATGCCATCTGGGACAAGGAATAGGAGATACAGGCGATTGAAAGAAACGGATAGAATGGATTCTTATGGCGACGGTGAATTAATATGAACGATCCAGTGCAGTGCTAACAACACTGCTAGCTAACCGGCTAACGTGAGTAGCATTATGGCTTGATCAATCATATGCACTATAAAAGTGCAATTGCCGAAGGGCTTCAGCAATGGCAGCAAGCGTTAATATCAAATTAATGCTTCAATTGCCGAAGGGCTTCGGCAATGGCAGGAAGACGGTTAAGCAAAATGTTTAGCGCTGTGCAGGCAGCAGGTGGAATCAATGTATTAGCGAGCAATTATCTGACATTCAGCAGTGGTGCGCCTCCCGAATATAATCTCCAAAATCAAACTCATAAATTCACAATGCATCATGCCGCCCCTCGTTGTCAACTTTCACACATCATCTAATGAACAGGATCTTCCAGTGCCCCCCCCCCCCCCCTCCCCCCCTCTCTCGGGTGTGCGTGCGTGCGTGTCATGGTATTGTGTGCCATGTGCATCTGTCTCTTGCTCTCTCGCACGGGCGCTGTCGCTCTATCTCTCTCTCCTCACTCCATCCCTCATCCTCTTGAGATATGGTTGCCGTGTGAATCCATTGGTCTCCCTCCCCCCCGACCCCCGGGGTACCCGTTCTCTCCTCTCCTCTCCCCTCTCCTCCATAGACCCCCGTGGTACCGACCTGTGGAGAATCACAGTTCCAGTTCCCAGCCCCTGAGGAGGGGGATGACATGTGAAAGGATATGATGCGACAGTTGGCCTTCCAGCATTGAGGGGAATTAAGGCAGTAGTGGTAGGAAAAGTAATTGTTCCACTTAACTCAACCCCCACCAGCCGCAGGGGGCGATAGTTCAGCGACCGTCACCGTTCACCACCATTCTAGAATCCACACACGGCCTGTTTCTGTGCAGACAGATCCACACACAGCCTGTTTCTGTGCAGACAGATCCACACACGGCCTGTTTCTGTGCAGACAGATCCACACACAGCCTGTTTCTGTGCAGACAGATCCACACACGGCCTGTTTCTGTGCAGACAGATCCACACACGGCCTGTTTCTGTGCAGACAGATCCACACCACGGCTTGTTTCTGTGCAGACAGTTCCACAAACGGCCTGTTTCTGTGCAGACGGATCCACACACAGCCTGTTTCTGTGCAGACAGATCCCCACACGGCCTGTTTCTGTGCAGACAGATCCCCACACGGCCTGTTTCTGTGCAGACAGATCCCCACACGGCCTGTATCTGTGCAGACGGATCCACACACAGCCTGTTTCTGTGCAGACAGATCCACACACGGCCTGTTTCTGTGCAGACGGATCCACACACAGCCTGTTTCTGTGCAGACAGATCCACACACGGCCTGTTTCTGTGCAGACAGATCCACACACAGCCTGTTTCTGTGCAGACAGATCCACACACGGCCTGTTTCTGTGCAGACAGATCCACACCACGGCCTGTTTCTGTGCAGACAGTTCCACACACGGCCTGTTTCTGTGCAGACGGATCCACACACAGCCTGTTTCTGTGCAGACAGATCCCCACACGGCCTGTTTCTGTGCAGACAGATCCCCACACGGCCTGTTTCTGTGCAGACAGATCCCCACACGGCCTGTTTCTGTGCAGACGGATCCACACACAGCCTGTTTCTGTGCAGACAGATCCACACACGGCCTGTTTCTGTGCAGACGGATCCACACACAGCCTGTTTCTGTGCAGACAGATCCACACACGGCCTGTTTCTGTGCAGACAGATCCACACACAGCCTGTTTCTGTGCAGACAGATCCACACACGGCCTGTTTCTGTGCAGACAGATCCACACACAGCCTGTTTCTGTACGGTTTGGTTGTATAAGTGCGGCTGTTCAGAGAGGCTGAGCATCAAGGAGATTATGAATCCTGTGTGGACCGACTCTAACCACGACACGGATTTAGGCTGCACTGTTCTCTCTGCTGCTCGCTTTTCAACACCCCGTATCCCACGAGAGAGGAGCGAAATAGAATGCATTTTCAGAGAGAGAGAGGGGGAGAGGGGGAGAGGGGACGGACGTTCAGGAACACAATACGATTCCCATTAACACCTTGATCGCCCGGGGTTATTCAATCCATTAAATCAGAGCGCCCAGCGATTTATAGCAGCGGAGCACTTTTACCGACGGACCGGATGTTATCCCTGATGTGGCTGAAGCAGCTAGATGTAGCCAAAACACTCTAGAGGCGATCGACAACAACGGGAGGTATGATTAATTCTACCGCGACTAGCGACTGGACCGTCTGACATATAATCTTTTCTTATTCTTAGAATTGGACGGAATGATTTAGAATAAGATCAAGAGTTATTAACGTAAGATTTTCGATCAACGGGGGGAACATTTTCCATGACGTCCCACTGTTGCGCGACATCGAATGTTGTGCAACAGACGCTCCCAGCCTGTGGAGCAATGCGATCAATAATCAATAATCTCCGTCCTATTAACAATGAAGCAATATAGATGATACATTGATGTAAATAGGTTTTCAATGTAAGTCCCGGGATGCAGGGATTGTCTTTTAGATGAGTCCCAGGAACATTTTATTGAGTCCCACTTCAACTACGTTTTTATTCATGGTTTTATTCATGTAGAAAACTAAATGATTATAGTAAAAAAAAAAAAAAGATTATTATAACTAAAGCTAGCAAAATAAACTAGAATTAAAAACAGTACAGTATAGTGCATCCTGTGAATGCAGAGGTCGTTGTTTATTGCGTCCCTTAACTATAAACTGCGTTTTGGGATGCAAAATGCACCCTATTTTAATCTCTGATATGAGCGACCCTCGCTTCACACGGGTGTGATTTTTGTTGTGTACATTTTGTTGTGTAATTGTTTTTGCCCGGAACATTTTTTGGGGTCCACGGCAAATTCAGTTTTGATGGGGTCTTGAGCTATGAATTGTGTGAGTTTGGTTGCCGCTGTGTCTCCCCATGCAACAGCCTGTGGGAATGGAATCAAAGCGGCAGAGATTGGAACGAGGAACTAAGCTTTATCCCATTTTTGACCGGAGACCAGATTCTACAAAATTCTAAATATTCAAATTCAAAATTTCTAAATACTGACAGTTTTCTGAAATGTTTCTATATCAGTGGTTCTCAAAGTATGTCATGTCAAGGACCCCATACATTTTATGAAATTGGCTGCCGACCCCCATCTGAAAATATGTTGTTCCAGGGACCCCCCCCCCCCAAAGATTTGCACCACGCGGCACCGAGCTTGTAGATCTGCTATCTTTCAATAGCTAAAGTATAACATAATGCTTAAAAAACACCAAAAGCGTGTTCCCGTACAGAATGGGTTATTTGGCTCTCAGCCTCATTCTGGCTCCTTTCCACAGTGAGCTACAATAATGTTGGCAGAGTAAACACATTCAAATGATGCAAACCCTGGAAAGAAAATACAGCCCACTCAAGACATTTGATCTGGAACCATCATTGTAGAGCAGGGTTTCCCAAACTTTCTCAGGTCAAATTGACACTTTATCCAAGGCGCTAGACATAGATTGTGCATCAATTCGCCCATTCACAGTTCACACACTCTGGCCGATTCATACTCCTATTTTAGAGCCGAATAAAAGTCGGTTCGGCTCTGTAGAGCCTACAATGTGACGTCATTTGAGGTTCGGGGGGGGACGACCGTCCTAAAGTCGGCTCTTCGGTGCTACTGAAGATTTCTGACGAGCCAAAATCATTTCGGCACTACAGCACCGAAACAGCGGTAAAATTGGAGTATGAATCAGCCTTTACACCGATGGTGGCGGAAACCATGCAAGGCACCTCACCAGCACATCAGGAGCAATTAGGGGTTCAGTGTCTTGCTCAAGGACACTTCGACACTAACTCTGGGGGAGCCCGGGTTCGAACTGTCAACCTTGCGGTTACCATCCAGCCATGCACTCTTTGTACATTTTGCATTGGGTATACTATAGATTATTTCTCTGTACTCTTGATATGTACTATACGTCTTGGACAAAACTTCTATACAGTTGGAATTGGAAAGCCTGTTTATTTCCCTTGTGGAATGTTGTCCAATTTGTTGAGAACATGAAACGTGGATGACAGATCTTTGCTGCCAATGAATGCCCAACAGCCCATTCTGCAGTTGCTATTGACCGTGCACAGCCACACACACACACACACACACACTCTCCCAAAACGACATTCGTGGGACCAAATGTGACCAAATGTCCAATGTTTTGACAGAACAAGGGGTAGGTACTGTAGGTACCCTGGGGTTCCACCAACGAATTAATACATGTGGAGCGAGCTGAAGTCCACATCAGCCGACTCAGTGACGCTCAAGTTACGTCCCTATAGGCCCCCTCTGACCCCCCCACCCCTGCCCCCCAAAGTCAACATGTTCCGTCGCAATGTAGCCTACCGAATTGCAGGTTCAAATCCCGATCCTGGTGACCTTTGCTGCATGTCACCCCCCCCCCCCCCCCCCCCCCCCACACACACATCTCTCTCTCTCCCATTTCCTGTCTGTCTAGTGCACACAATATTAAAGGCTTAATGGGCGGCTGTGGCTCAGGAAGTAGAGCAGGTCGTCCAATGATCCCTGGGTCCGCAGTTCGAATCCCGGCTCCTCCTCCTGTCCACATGTCGAAGTGTCATTGGGCACACTGAACCCCACATTGCCTCCAATGAGTCGGTCGGTGTGTGAATGTGGTAAGTGAGGACGCTGGCGTCGACTGTTCTCTGCTTCACCTCCCAATGTATGAATGAATGAACCATTGTAAAGCGCTTTGAGCACTTGGAAAAGCGCTGTAAAAATGCAATTAATTATTATTATTATTATAAAGATTGCCCCAAAACCCTCACCCGTTTGCCATCTTGTATGAATGACTCATGCGTTGGTCGTTCAGTTTTATGTTTGTGTGAAAGCCAGTGACTAAACCATATGTCACTGTCATATGACATATGTCATATTATGTCATATGACATATGACACTGTAAACAGTTGGATGGCACTTACACTCGCCTTCTAATGACAGCGCAAAATCTGTCTTGGAAGAGCCACCCATCGAATGATCTAATATACGGCAACCTTCCCTGTGTTTCTTCACTAGTCCGATGACTCCGATCCAGAAGAACACAGTTTGCCGGCCACTGCTACAGAGCTGACAATGAGGTTATATCTTCCCTTCTTCTCTGGAATCCTGGCTCAAAGCAGACCAGAGGTAGAAAACTGTCGTTCCCTGATGTCATCGCTAGGGACACATGCATCAGTAAGCAGGAACTGGGGGTGGCAATGAAGGACCGGAAAGTCTGGCGTGGCATTGTGAAATCCGCATGATCGATGTGTGAAAGCCAGTGACTAAACAATATGACTGTCATAGAGAGTATGAATCGGGCGTTATTCCAGGCGAGGTGGCACAGAACTGACAGAGGGATCTGTAGCCTCATTTAATGGAAGGAAACCAAAGCGAGTGTTTCCGTTCATGTTAGCCTAGTGCAGTAAGTGACTTTGTGTTTTCTGATTGGATCCCAGTGGAGGAAAAAAAGAGAAACTGCACCGGCTGACCTTGACTGTGTGCCGACTGTGACACTGAGCCGGTCTGATTTACACCGGCAAGTCACCAGTGTCACTGTTAATTCTGAGGGTGTACAAATGGACCCCGTATAAAGGGTCCATTTGGTTCCATGTGTACACTCTCAGAATCACAAACGGTTCTCTCCCTGACCTGTTCCTGATTTGCATTAGTGTGCACGTGTCTGTTTGTCCATGCGTGCCTGTGTATGCACAGTGTTCACATACCTGTATGTGTCTGTAGTCTGTATGTACCTGTGCTTGCCTGTGTGTGTGTGTGCATATGTCTGTGTCTGCTGTGTGTTTGCGTGCGTGCCTGTGTGTGTGTGTGTGTGCGTGCGTGCATGCCTGTGTGCACGTGCGTGCCTGTGTGTGTGTGCATGTGTCTGTGTCTGCTGTGTGTTTGTGTGCGTGCCTTTGTGTCTGCTGTGTGTTTGCGTGCGTGTATGTGTGTGCGTGTGCATGCGTGCCTGTGTGTGTGCGTGCAAGCCTGTGTGTGTGTGTGTGTGTGTGTGTGCGTATACACTTGCATAAAGGAGGTCAGGTGCAGAGCAGCCAGACGGTCGGAGAGGCTGTAAATGAAAAGGTCTATTTTTATACCGCTGTTGGTTCTCACACTGCAACAGGGTGCATGTTGCACCCTCTGCAACAGGGTGCAACATGTACCTGCTGCATGCAACATGGTGCATGTTGCACCCTCTGCATGCAGCAGGTGCGTGATTGATTGATTGAAATGTTCATTTATTAAGATTTGCGCAACATTTTCAAGATTAAAAACAAATAGCAGACCTACAAGCTCGTAGCACGGCACTCGGTGCCGCGCTATGAGCTTGTAGATCTGCTATTTTTTTAAATAGCTAAAGCATGACATAATGCTTAAAACACCAAAAATGGTTCCCGTCCCAAAATGGGATGGACAAGCTGTCTCTGCGTTATTGTCAGGGAGTTGTCACTGTATCGTTTATGACAGTCAGTCACTCACAGTGTTTGGGAAGTTAAAAGTTAAAAGTAAGGAATTATAGTTATCGTTACTTATCTAAAAAAGTAATTTGTTACTTTACTTTACATTAAATTATGAAAGTAACTACTTTACTTTACTTTACTTTAAAAAAAAATAATATAAAAAACGATTTAAAAGAAGGTTTTTGTGATTAATTAATCTCAATTAATCGCATATCAATAGGCCTATTTGACCTGATCATCAGTGAGCTTTTTTTCGAATGGATTTGGATACGAGTGAATCAATGAATAGTGATTACATAAGCATAGGCAATTAAAAAAGTAGTAATAATAATAGTGATAATTATTATTATTATTATTATTTATATAATGCTTCTCTGAGTACTTAAAGACGCTTTTCAAGGGGAACATGAGAAAACAAATAAAACTACTTTATTAGAGAAAAACTAAGACTATGGAATAAAATAAATGAAAGTGGAATGAGATAGCTGGGGAAACAAATATTCTAGAGGTGTGTAACGGTTTGAACTTATAGGTGGTGGCTGGCATGTCTTGTGAGTTTTGGGAAGTGCATAGTTTTGACAGGTCGGCCTGCTGTGGACAGTGAAACCCTGACCATTAAACACGGGCAGACGCAACATCGAGTGTGTGAGGGTTGGGGAACGGATGGAAAGTACCAGTGTTATTAACTTATTAGGAGGACTCCTTGGCTTCTAACGATATGGACCAGAGTTAAACTAATGTTAGCTCCCATGCTAACTAGTTGCTACCCTCGTCAGAAACAACACCACCATCCAGATCGGGTGGAAGCTGCTTGTGCCCGTGGATGGGAAATGAGATTTAAAAGGCTATAGAAGCGTGGATGAAAGGCAAGCACAGATGTGCAATAAATTTGTGTCGTGACTCGTATTTGCGTGTGTATTCCGTCTGACGACGAGTGGTTTATGCTGCTGCTAGTGCGTTGTCGTTGCTGGCTGCTGAGTGCTGATGCATATTTAAGAGCGTCATAAGCATGCGCCCGTCCTGCGCTGGAAGTAGCAGATCTACAAGTTATCTACCGGTCGCAATGCACAGCGCTTTGGGCTTGTACATCTGTGTTTTTCCAGCAGTTAGTCGAGAGGCAGAGCACAAACGAAACTGTCAACACAGAGAGCGCTCTCTAGTCTCTGCACTGCAGTCAGCAGCACAGAGACGCCTGTAGACTCACGGAGCTGCGAGACTTTTCACTGATCACTTTTCACTGATCACATAAGTTGACAATAACGCGGGTAACGCTCGCACAATAACTATAAGGCCGTTATGGAATTGGAAATGTAATGCGTTAGGTTACAAGTTACTGCAAATAGTAGTTACGTTATGTAACGTAACGCGATGTAAGGGCGTTAGTCACAACACTGGTCACTCATATAATTATGATACTGTTTCTGTTTCTAGAGAAAACCTAACTAATTCGGCAGCAGTAACATTATAGCGTTTTCTCTCAGTCAGTTGATTCTTCATATCCATATGAGTGAATCGGCCTGGATGATTTGTTTATTTTTCAAACGCAGTTCTTATAATGAGGCGATCTAAAATCCCCCCTATGGGGATTACAATGCAAATAAAAAGTACATGAACCCGTGGAGTTGCCCTCTACTAATGTTTCTCTGTACTATGTGTTGTTTTTGTTGTTGAACAGACCTGTGAAGATGAAGCTCCTTCAGGGACAATACAGATTATTATTATGTGTTTGTTTGTTTGTCCGTGCGTGCCTGTGTATGCACATGTGTATGAGCCTCCCATAAGGATCCACTCATTGTCGTTTATTTGTTGCTTGTTCTCTCCGAAAAATACTCAAGTTGTTGTTTTAGTCCAAACCGCCCGGCGTTCATGTAGATTTCTGATCATGTCGGCTAATGCTCGAAAAAGTTGTTGCGTCTCCTCTTGTTGTATTGGGCTGTATTGACGGTAATAGAATGGCGCCTATATAGGTGATATTGCTGGCTCCCTGCGGTCATTTCAAATGAACAGTAGGGGGCGCTGAAAGTGTTAACCCATTCTGACCTGAGATCAGATTCATACAAGGTTTCCACTGGACACACACTGGTCTGATTAACCCATTCTGACCTGAGATCAGATTCTAAAAAATGTCAGTCGTTCTTCGATTTTTTAAAAATAGCAGACCTACAAGCTCGTATCGCGCCACTCGGTGGCGCGATATGAGCTTGTAGATCTGCTATTTTTTAATAGCTAAAGCACGACATGATGCTGTCACCAAAATGGGTTCCCGTTCAGAATGGGTTAAATATTGGTGATGATAGTTACATAAAATAGTTTAATTAAGATGCATTATGTAGGTGACTTTAGGGAGATGTAGTTGGCCCTTTTTTTCTAAAATGGCCCCCGATCCATAATTACGCATGCACATCCATGCGCACACAGATATGAAACGACAGGGTGTGAGGATTAGCGATTTGAAGATGCAAATGTGAAGTGTGTACACATTATCTTCTGCATGCACGCACACACTATTGAACCAATTGATTCACACACCATGCGCCGACGACGTGCGCAACAGGACATTCCTACTGCCACACCACTGTGTGACAGTAGGACAGACAGACAGATACAGAGATCTCCATGTGGGACACATACAGACAGACAGATAGATACAGAGATATCCATGTGGGACACATACAGACAGACAGATACAGAGATATCCATGTGGGACACATACAGACAGACAGATACAGAGATATCCATGTGGGACACATACAGACAGACAGATACAGAGATATCCATGTGGGACACATACAGACAGACAGATACAGAGATCTCCATGTGGGACACATACAGACAGACAGACAGATACAGAGATCTCCATGTGGGACACATACAGACAGACAGATACAGAGATATCCATGTGGGACACATACAGACAGACAGACAGATACAGAGATCTCCATGTGGGACACAGACAGACAGACAGATACAGAGATCTCCATGTGGGACACATATAGACAGACAGATACAGAGATATCCATGTGGGACACATACAGACAGACAGATACAGAGATATCCATGTGGGACACAGACAGACAGACAGATACAGAGATATCCATGTGGGACACATATAGACAGACAGACAGATACAGAGATCTCCATGTGGGACACATACAGACAGACAGATACAGAGATCTCCATGTGGGACACATACAGACAGACAGATACAGAGATATCCATGTGGGACACATACAGACAGACAGATACAGAGATCTCCATGTGGGACACATACAGACAGACAGATACAGAGATATCCATGTGGGACACACATAGACAGACAGATACAGAGATATCCATGTGGGACACAGACAGACAGACAGATACAGAGATATCCATGTGGGACACAGACAGACAGACAGATACAGAGATCTCCATGTGGGACACATATAGACAGACAGATACAGAGATCTCCATGTGGGACACACATAGACAGACAGATACAGAGATCTCCATGTGGGACACATATAGACAGACAGATACAGAGATCTCCATGTGGGACACATATAGACAGACAGATACAGAGATCTCCATGTGGGACACATACAGACAGACAGATACAGAGATATCCATGTGGGACACAGACAGACAGACAGATACAGAGATCTCCATGTGGGACACATACAGACAGACAGATACAGAGATCTCCATGTGGGACACATACAGACAGACAGATACAGAGATATCCATGTGGGACACATACAGACAGACAGATACAGAGATCTCCATGTCGGACACAGACAGATAGTTAAAACGGGTGCTATATGACAAGTTGACAACGGGTATTATTAGGTTCCCAAGTTCCATCGTTCTCAAGTAGGCCGATGGCCGACGGGCTCGTACAGGTCTAGTCTTTGTCCAATGACAGTCAATCAGTCTTGCATTTGTACTGAAATGGAGGACATGTTGTTTTGTCATTGTTTGCGGTGGTGAGTCAATCAGTCTTGCATTTATATGCAAATAGGGGAAACATATTGTTTCGTGGATGCTACAGTTATAGGTGGGAGGAATTTAATTAGTGTAAAGGCTGGTTGATTGTTGAGTGAAGGTTGATGGTGTTTGTCTACAAGCAGGGCCTGTTCATAATCATGTTCCTCTTGATAAAAAAACCTAAAAAAACCTTTTTTCTTGTGTTCTTGAGACGAAAAGCCTACAAAGAAAACATAATTGTTTCCGGAATTGACTTAAAGCTTTCATGACATTCATATTCATTTCATTATTTGTTTTGTTTTTGTTTTATGACCTCAATTACACCCAATCAATCTGAACTTTGAACAATCATTGCAGCTCAAAAGGCCAAAAAACACCAGGCCACAGAAAATCCCCTGAATGTTCAAAGTTCAGATTGTTTGGGTGGAATTGAGCCTATATTGAGGTCATGAGACCTAAAAGATAAATAAAAAAAGAATGTCATGAAACCTTTAACCACTTTAGCTTTCATAGTTTCATAGCTTGTTCCTTGGCAATGTTTCTTACTTTGTGTTGACACTGTATAGTATAACAAAGTAACTCAAGGGCATTGAAGCTGCACCGACACAAATCATTACTTCTGTCGTTGTGGGCCGTTGAAGTATTTATAAAAGCTTATTTTTGCAGAGGCGTTGGCAGGCAGGGGGAGACATCTCTATGATGCTATATCTATATATACATATCTATAATGATGGCAGGCAGGGGGAGATGTCTCTATAATGATGACAGGTTGCGTTCTGCGTTCCGTGGCTCGTCTTAATTCCTTTCTGCTTACTCACAATTAATTTGAGTCAACTCCTTAGTCATCCTGCATGCACGCCAGGCTAATGCGTTGTAATCACCACTGTCTATGAGAGAGAGAGAGAGAGAGAGAGAGAGAGAGAGAGAGATCAGTGTTATATTCAGGGAGGTGTCTGCATATTATGATACAGTCTGTTTCTAGTGAAAATGTAACTAATTCAGTAGAGGTAACAATAGCGTTTTCTCTCAGTCAATTGATTCTTCATATCCATATGAGTGAAACGGCCGGGGTGACATGCTTATTTTTCAAACACAGTTCTTATATGAGGCGATCTAAGATCGCCCTATATGGGGATTACAATGCAAATAAAAAGTGACATGAACCTGTGGATTTGTGCCCTCTACCGATATTGACGTCAGACTTCGGTGCTCTATGAAGAGAAACTTTAAGAGACAATAAGGGACAGGTGAGGACAATGGAGAGTCAGGAATAGACGCAGAGAGAGAGAGGGACAGAGAGAGAGAGCATGGTGACTTCACTCTCACGCGGCCGGAACACAGTGACATGCGCGGCCGGTTACAACTAACCTGTGGCTTTCTGTGAAGTTAGGTTTAGGGTTGGGATTTGGGTATAGGGTGTCTCATTGGTCCTGTGCACTCCTGCATCTTTCCTGAGTACATCCCTGGTCCCTGTGTGTTGGTTCCCACAGCACCAACTTGCTGGCTAGCTCAGGAGTTTTTGGCAGTGTCCTGCATATGTCCCCATTCTCGCCACACTGAAATGTTTTATTTCATATTTCCCGTGCTTGCATAAACCTTAGAAAGAGAGAGAGAGAGAGAGGTTTTGCTCGTCCCTGATCCATTGTGTTATCAGTCCAGTGCAGACTTCATTGGAGACAAAAGTACCCACAATGCATTGTCTCAACGCCCCTCCCCCCTCCCCCTATCAGTGTCAGGACGTCATTGGCCAGGTCTGTCTGATGCCTGTCCTGTCTGCCACGTGCACATGTTCTGCACATGCACACGTGCACAGTTCGCATGCACGCAAGCATGCGTGCGCCCACACACACGCCAGCCGGTTTGATGCCGAAAAACAGATGGACGCTGCATGTATAGGTAGATGCACATGTACCTATACATGTACCTGTGCATGCATGTGCACGTACGCACACATGCATGCACATGCACATACACTATTTATATGTGTGTGTGTGTGTGTGTGTGTGTGTGTGTGTGTCGACCTGGACTGGCCACAGGACGTACCAGGCATAAGCCCGGTGGGCCAACCCTCTGGTGGGTCAAGGTTCAAGTTAATTTAGTGTCCTCGAAGGGCGGAATATTGGGAGGAAAATGTATTTATAATGTATTGAATTGACCCAAATCCACCCTAGTTATTCAAATAATAAGCCTCTACCAAATGGTCGAGATGTGACTTTGTAAAAACATGCAAGCTGAACTAAAGTAATCCAAAAATAGTATTTGCTATGAATAAATACAACTTCTGCTAATTAATTGTTATTATGATATATTGAATCTGTTTTCATTACAATATAATTGTTGCTGTCGGGAGGAAACATTAATATTTGTGTATGGAGCCTCGTCTCGAAAAGTCAGTAGTGTCTTTAGCGCGCTGGTTGTGGTGGGCCAGCCTGGGCCAAATTCCACGAAAATGTCCGGGCCGAATTTTTGCCTCAGTCCAGCCCTGGCGTGTGTGTGCGCGCGTCAGTGATGGGGAGTTATTCCCTGAAGGTTAAGAAGTGATGTCACTTCAAGGCAACATCGCAGCCTGATGGAAAAGTCATCATGAAAGCCTGTCGGTCCTCTGCCTGCTGTGTGAGATTCAAAAAACGGGGAAAAAGAAGCATATCTAGTTCTACAAGCTGGAAAAGGTGTTACTTTGCGGCGCATTTGGAGCTTGGAGATCTGCTATACTTTTGATGCTGTTGTTTGTGTGCAACGCTGTGGTGTGACCAATCACCAAGTAGGACGTTAATTTACCCCAAAAATAAGAAGGAATAAAACTGAATATGGAGATAAGAGGTTTCTGCCCGAAAGTGACACAATGGGATACCACGCACGCACGCACGCACGCACGCACGCACGCACGCACGCACGCGCGCGCGCGCACACACACACACACACACACACACACACACACACACACACACACACACACACACACACACACACACACACACACACACACACACACACACACACACACACACACACACACACACACACACACACACACACACACACACACACACACACACACACACACACACAGAGAGAGAGAGAATGTAGGGCAGAGGAAATAATGTAAAGAATGATGGAGATGGAGAGAGATATAGAGAGAGAGAGACTTGACTGGCAGGCAGACAGTGTTGACAGACACACTTACACGATTAATTCATGTTCCATCTTATGACGGTGTGTTTTGTGCACCACAAATAGACAACAATTAACGAGCGTGTTGCATCCGTGACACGCTTGTTAATTGTCTATTTTCATTAACTTGGTGTATTAGATATAAACAAGTATAAATTATCGCAGGCAGGCAGACAGACAGACAGACAGACAGACAGACGGTCCCACCATGGGCGTCAGTCACATAAGCTCCAAGGATGATGTGAATCTGGTGTCGAATGTAATCTCCCTGTGGAAATGGCGTGTAGAGATGAGATTACTGTGCGAGTGACGCGCGGCACGAAGGGTAATTGACTTGTTATGCCAAGTCTCCAAAAGTCTCCCGGGGAGCGGTGCACGCACGCGCGCACGCACGCAGGCAGGCAGGCATGTCTCATCGCTGTCATTGTCCCCGTAACGTATAACTCGAACAATCACCCACCTCCACATTCCATAGACCAGTATCTAGACACTAGGGCTGACCCAAAAAAATCGATTAATCGACGTTCAATCGATACGCACTGGAATCGATTTTGAAATTTTGAATCAAATAGTCATAAAAAGAAAAGCGTCCCCTTTTGATCCGCGAGACGGCCCATTTTGGTCCGCGAGCCATGCTGGCGCCTCGCAGAGCCTCCGTCCTCACGTGTTAAACAAGGAAGTCAAGCAGCTACAGTCATGCGGTCCACGCAGGAAAAATAAGTCAAAAGTGACATGGTTGCATTTTAAAATATGCAAAGAAGTCTACGACCACTGTGAATAATGTGCCACGTTATGCAAAGTTGGCACCTATATAGCGAAGAGGATTCTATCCGTCCCTGATTCCCTGCCACTACAACCCCTTCGGAGCACATCTTCTCCAAAGCGGGGGGATTTATTGTCTCTTTTCTGCACTAATATAAGTACGGTAACTATAATATTGCACTCTCGGAGACGGAGACGCTTTTTTGGTTGTGCGAACGCGCCTGCGAGACGGCATTTTTGTATTATTTGAAATGGAACGGCTTTTACGTCTCTCTCTCTCTCTCTCTCTCTCTCTCTCTCTCTCTCTCTCTAAGCAATAGCAATTGTCTCTCTCTCTCACTCTCTCTCTCTCTCTCTCAACTACCGGTATTTAATTACATATTTCCATTTTGCACCAATATTATACTGCCATGTCTTAGTTAATACAGTGTTCCTTTTTACTACTTTGATGGGAATGAGATTAAGAACACCTGCCTGCATGGGTGCTGTGCGAACAGTGAATAATTATATAGTTTCTTACCTCGTGGCTCGTGCCATGGTTTGAAGAAAGAATAATTAAATAAATCCAATAAATATAATCCAAGGTTTGTTTGTCTGGAGAATGCAGATCCAACACTATGTTATATTAATATTATTAAAGTAAGTAAGCTGGTCATTGTGCTGCAGAGTGAGAAGCTGCTCCACTCTGCTAATTGATCTGACCTGATATATATTTGCGCAACTGACTGGCATGAGGTAGCCTAGTAATTATACTTATTTGGCAGCACCTGCAATTCAGTAACCTATATACATTTCAAAAGGCTTTCATATGCTATTAATATTTGTTCTAATAAGGTTTGTCCTTATAGATAGAAATGTGATCATTTTTGTATAGTTTTGGATATTAACAAATTAATTATTAAAGCACAGGGCCTCGCATTTCTCCCAGGCAGCTATGATTGCGAGCCATGCGTGCGCCTCGCACCAAGCACTCGTCTCGCTGCTGTCATAAAGCCTCGATTAAATGACGCTTTATTTCAGTTAATGTTACGGCAAGAGGAGAAGAAAAAAATCCATTAGTTACTTCGTTTGCACTTGACATCGTGTGTTGTTTTGAATGGTAGCCAAACTGTTACTTTTATTACGTTTTTTTTGCCTTTCGTTTACAATGTCTGGATTATACATTTACAAGTTGACTTGTTACGGTCGGATGTTTTATTGTAAGCCTTATTATTTGTGCGTCACTGCATTCATGAACGCTGCTACAATAAGGCAAAGGAACAACAGTTGTTGCTTATCGTTTAAAATAAATTAGACCAATCCAAGCATGCGTTTCTCTCTGCTATATTGTTGTTTAAGCCGAATTCATTGTGAGTCACTGCTAGCCTCGCATCTTGCATCGCACCCCCCCCCCCCCCCCCCGTTGGGTTTCGAAGCGTTGACGATCGAAACAAATTCATTTCGAAGCGTCGATCATCAAAAACGTGATCGAAGGTCAGCCCTACTAGACACATAGACACATGTCTTTGTCCGTGGCAAATGTTTGATTTTCTTTTCTTCTTTTTTTACAAAATTCTTTTACACAATTACTGATTGTCAAGTCTCCAGGCTTTGTTCATGTATGAAGGTCCTTTCCGAAGGAGAGCGGGCGACGGGTTAGTTTCGACCTGCCACAGGTTATTGTCCGGCAGCCGGGGTTGTGGGGTGGGAAGTTTGGCCTAACATATTGTCTATATAGTATACATTTATGAATCCACTTGCTGACAGGCTGTCTGTATTGAGCAGTGTTTTTATAGGGGTTTTATAGCTGATTTCAAAACTTTTTCCCCCTTTTCCTCTCTTTTGCAACTCGCCCCCATTGTGCCTCTTGCCAGTGGCGCCCCCTGGGGGCTGTGGCCTGCCGTGACTGTGGAGCACTTTAATGAGGTGTCCCCCCCACCCTCCCACTTCCACTCCTGAGACTATCTGTAAGGCTGGGGGTCATCTTGATTTAGCGCACAGGAGCTGTGTGTGTGTGTGTGTGTGTGTGTGTGTGTGTGTGTGTGTGTGTGTGTGTGTGTGTGTGTGTGTGTGTGTGTGTGTGTGTGTGTGTGTGTGTGTGTGTGTGTGTGTGTGTGTGTGTGTGTGTGTGTGTGTGTGTGTGTGTGTGTGTGTGTGTGTGTGTGTGTGTGTGTGTGCGCAATCTACAAGCTGGTCTAGATGAGCAGGGCGGCGGTGGCTCAGGGGTAGACATGGTAACCCCAAGGTTGCCAGTTCGAACCTGGGCTCCCCCAGAGTTAGTGTCGACGTGTCCTTGAGCAAGACACTGAACCCCAAATTGCTCCTGATGTGCTGGTTGGTGCCTTGCATGGTTTCCTCCAGCATTGGTGTATGAATGTGTGAATGGGTAAATGGTAAATGGTGCATTTATATAGCGCCTTTATCCAAGGCACTTTACATAGATTGTGCATTACATTCACCCATTCATACACCGATTGCGGCGGAAGCCATGCAAGGTTAACCTGACGCTGCCAGATGAGGGCGGTATTGGGTAACCATGTATCCCAACACAGCATTCATCTGGGATCTCTCAGACAGTTGAGCTGACAAAAATCCGTTCCGTACCGGACCAATCAGCGTGAGCTAAGGGCGGGACATGGGCGAAACCGGATGTGAAGCTATATAGACACGTCAATATGATTGGTTGTGTTTGCACGCCCACACGGTGATAGACAGACGGTCCCATCCAATCATCTACCAAGTATCTTGAAAAAAAGGAACAGCCCCGTCATCGAATTTGCTTCCGCGATCCCAGATCCCAATAAGCTGTGAAACAAATTTGTGTAGCAAGCTTCTTGGATCTGGCAGCGTCAGGTTAATGCAAGGTACCCACCAGCACATCGGGAGCAATTTGGGGTTCAGTGTCTTGCCCAAGGACACTTCGACATGTAGACAGGAAGAGCCGGGATTCGAACTGCCGACCCATGGACCATTGGACGACCTGCTCTACCTCTTGAGCCACAGTCGCCCCATGGGTGAATGTAACGCACAATCTATGTAAAGGCGCTATATATAAATGCACCATTAACCATTTATTCACCAGGGTGGAAGAGGACTTGTTGCTTTGTACAGTATAGCAGCATAGCATTTTTGAACAAATATTTGAAGTTTTTCCAGAAAACTTTAGATTTAGAAGACCTTTATAGAATCCGCCTCAGTCCTACATGAGTCCATAATGTTCCCTGTAACTCTGAGAAGGAACACAGAGAGTTCTGGGCCCGGTTGGGAATGGTGTGGGTGGTGGTGTGAATGGTGTGGGTGGTGGTGTGAATGGTGTGGGTGGTGGTGTGAATTATTGTGTTAGAATTTATGTTACTGTATAAATATTGGCTCATAATATCGGCTACCGGGCTCTTTGATTCTCCACTAATCGGTAATCGGAACATATCGGCCAAAATCCATATCGGTCGAACATCAACCTATTTTCTTTTGATTGTGGTGCTATTTTGTCGTTTGTTTCTTTACAATTTAGGCATTTAGCAAACATTCTTAATCCAGAGCGACTTACATTAAGCAATAACAAAAAGAATGGCAATACACATACATACATACAAAGTAGTTATCATGAAACATGCGTAAGCTAAGAACAGTGGAATATCTATATAATTAAACTATACATATATACTATACATATGTATTAGGCCTAACAAACAAAAACTTTGGTTTCCGGTTGCCGACCGACTCTATTAAATATGCGCGACTCATATTATTTTATTGGCATTTGGTAAAAAAAAAAAAAAAAAAAGCTCAGAATGCGACCGAGTAAGACCCAAAGGTCTTTATTAAAATTAAATTTATTTTTGATGAGACCATCGGGACGCGCAAAGTCAAAATAAAGTTTTCTTTCGTCTAAAATATCACGTGCGCAAATGTTTTGGAATGCGTCATCGCGAGGAGACACACAACCCAACACAACAGTGACAACATACAGCAAGGACCTGTGCACGGTGTCTGTCCACTGCCCGTGCAAAGCACCGCCACAGATCATACGATTGAGTACAAAAACATTTGAAGACATAATTAAGGAGGTGAAACCGTGCCGGTGTCGGTTTAAGTCCGCAGAAGGGAGACACGACCGAGCGGATAAATGGACTATCATCTCAGCCGACATACTCTCCCCCCCCCCACCCTGGAGCCTCTAGGCGCCCAGGCTGGGTGCGTGCTCGGCATGTTTGACTTTCGGTATCTAGCCCTGAGATGCGAGGAGGAGGAGGAAACCCATTCGGCTCATGCTTCTTCCCCGTCAGAACGTTAGCTAACGTTAGCTTAGCCCCATATATGTGCCCTCTCCCTACGCTCATTCTGTAGCTCCGAGCTACAGAATGAGCGTAGGGAGAGGAGAGGGCACATATGGGGCTAACGTCAGCTATGTTTTTGTCTTTTAATAACTAGCACTATAGCTAGCTATGTTGATGCCAGCAACACGTTCTAACTTTTTATATCAAAACATGAGCTGGAAAGCAGAGGTTGTTTTACGTTAGGTGGGTTGTTGCTGACACCAACAATGTAGCCACCGTTACCTAAAACTGGATGGCCAATAAATGAAGTACGCGTGATTTCATAATGTTTACAAGCATGAAAGATTCATGCCACCCCAAAACACAGGCGCAACTAAATAAAATAGGGGGCTTGCAAATGTAGTCTTAGACCTGCCATGATTCCACAGTTCAAATGAACTGAGTTGCAGGCAGGAGGAGGCGCAGCAGTTTGACGTGACTGTGCATTTCATTACTGTCAGAGCCTTCTAGTTACTGTAAGACAGTACAATTTACAATTTAGGCATTTATCAGACGCTCTTAATCCAGAGCGACTTACATTAAGCAAGAACAAAAAGCATGGGAATACATCACATAAAAATAATTTATCATGAAACATGCGTATTAAGTATTCAACCAGTGTGTGGACATTCTATTCAAAGTTTTCAAATGTTTAGCTGTAGGCATGTAGTGTTATGTGTACTTGAACCATTCATTATTTAAAAGATGGTATTTCAGGCAAATATTGAAGTTATTAAAAAAGAAGCCTAGCCTATCCATCATTGCCGTAGGAAAAAAAAGTAAAAAAAAAGATCCTTGCTACCCATCCTTCCCACGAAAAAATAAATAAATAAAATAAAATAAAATAAAACAAATTCCTTGCTACCCATCCTTCCCACGAAAAAAAAAAAAAAAAAAATCCCTACCTACTCAGCCCAAAAATGACAGCCAATCGGAAACCAAAGTTTTTTTTTTTAGGCCTTATGTACTATGAAGTGACATACAATGCAATTCTAGTGTTGTCAACGTAACATTCTATAAGTCTGTATCAAATGCTATATCTAAGTCTATATAAAGTGCTATCTAAGGGGCTAGGGCCATGAAGGAGTCTGAAAAGGTTGGTTGTCAGACTAGGGTGGAAGATTGGGAGTGAGGCAGCAGTTCTGATTGTAATGGGAAGTGCATTCCATTGTTTTGGAGCCAGAGGGGAGAAGAGTTTGGGACGTGTGGATCGTTGTCCCGGCGTTTTCAGTGAAGGTACTTCCAGTTTCCCTCCGTTGGCTGATCTGAGTGCGCGGGAGGGTTTGTAGGTTCGATCATACTTGCAAGATATGGGGGGCCATGCCTTTGGTTGCTTTGAATGCCAGCATCAGAGTTTTGTATTCTGTGCGGGCAGCGACCGGGAGCCAATGGAGGGAGTGGAGAAGGGGGGAGACATATGATAATTTTGGCTGGTTGAAGACCAAGCGACCTGCGGCAGTTTCATTTGTCAAGTTTTGACAAGACTGTTGTCTGGATTAGGAGCTGGGCTGACTCCTGGGTGAGGAACGGTCTAATTCGTCGTATGTTATAGAGTGTGAACCTACAGGATTGAGTGACAGCTGTGATGTGTGTTTAGAACGAGAGCTGACTGTCCAGGACAACACCAAGGTCCCTGGCTGTTGGGACAGACGTTACCAGGGCGTTGTCTCTTTACCCAAGCCGTCGGATGTACGACCCCATATGACAGACAAGCACTTATATGGACATCAAGAGGGGCGGCGGTGGGTCAGGGGTAGAGTGGCTGGATGGTAATCGCAAGGTTGCCAGTGTCGAAGTGTCCTTGAGCATGGTTTCCGCCGCCATCGGTGTGTGAATGGGGTGAATGTAATGTACAATCTATGTAAAGCGCCTTGGATAAAGGCGCTATATAAATGCACCATTTACCATTTTATTTACATCAAAACAGAGATCACTCACTGAATGCACTGACTAACGAAGCTTCTCACCGTGGAGTTTCTCCCGGCTTACCCGCCCGGTTGGTTTGCAATACAATTCTCACTGTGCATCATCGTCACCACAAGCAGAACTCGCAGCTGTCCAACAAGATAATAGGCCAGTGAACACCTTCCTCTCTCCGCTGGGGAACATATGGAGGGGTCATGGAGCCTTGCCTGGGTGGGCAGCCTGGTGGCTACTGCAGGGCAGAACATATGGAGGGGTCATGCAGCCTTGCCTGGGTGGGCAGCCTGGTGGCTACTGCAGGGCAGAACATATGGAGGGGTCATGCAGCCTTGCCTGGGTGGGCAGCCTGGTGGCTACTGCAGGGCAGAACATATGGAGGGGTCATGCAGCTTTGCCTGGGTGGGCAGCCTGGTGGCTACTGCAGGGCAGAGCATATGGAGGGGTCATGCAGCCTTGCCTGGGTGGGCAGCCTGGTGGCTACTGCAGGGCAGAGCATATGGAGGGGTCATGCAGCCTTGCCTGGTGGCTACTGCAGGGCAGAACATATGGAGGGGTCATGCAGCTTTGCCTGGGTGGGCAGCCTGGTGGCTACTGCAGGGCAGGCACACACACACAGACGGCAACCGGCCAGGTCACTTTGTTTTACACAATGTAAACAGAGTGCCCCGCAGCAGTGCTGTTTTTGGCAGCACATTTTCGATTTTATAGTTTTAGTCATAGTCTCTTGAATAGTTTTCATTCAGTCATTCATTTCACAACGCGTTACACTGCGACCCGTTGTGACCTTGTAGATCTGCGTTTCAGCATGTGTATGAGTATATCAGCATGTGTATGAGTATATCAGCATGTGGGAGAGGCTGAGCAAGCTGTCTGTGCATTTATGTATGTATGTATGTATTTGTATATTGTCTTTATCATGCGTACCGTACGACTTATGTATCTTGTCTGTATGTTACGCATCCCCGTCTAAAATGAGATGCTGCATCTCAAGGGGTTATCCCGTCAATAAAATCTTTACTTTACAGTCCAGTTCTTTTGGTTGGAAAAGTCTCGTCTTGGCAACGATCAGTCTTCACACACTGTGCAGCCTATGTATTTCACAGGTTCTGGGGTGGGATCCATCTATCACCGCCAGGGAAGGCCGCACACACACATGCACGCACGCACACTGTGATGTTCATATGTTAGGATTCAATAATCCTAGACTCTATAGGGGAGAGATCCTATCTGGTCTGGCACCCACTGTCTATTCAAATAATGATGTCCTGTCTCAGAAGTATATGCTATACTGTGTGTGTGCGCGCGTGCGTGCATGCGTGTGCAGAACTTGTGCATGTGTGTGTGTGTGTCGAGAGGAGCAGTCCAAGGCGGTCACCACCTTATCTCTTCCTAACAGATTAAATGCTGCTGCCAGAGCTAAAGTTAAGCCCTCTGTGAGAGAGAGAGAGTCATCTATCATTCTCGTACCAGGGGTTCTGGAAACGGTCTTGTTCTGCAAGCCAAGTAGAACCAGAATCTATAGAGCGTCGCAGTCCCGCCCCCTACCAGGGCCTAGGAAATGATTCCCTGTTCATTTTCCTCATAGACATTTCAAAAATGATTTATTTAAATACCTTTTGAGCCTCGTACCATGCCAACTCGAGTCGTGAGAAATCATGACAACAAACACAATTTTTCGAGCCGAACAAATCATTAGAAAGAAGAAGAAAACGGCGGCTTACAACACTTTTGGTCTTGTTTTTCTTCTTTGTAATTATTTGTTTGGTCCAAAATATTGTGTTTGTTGTTATTATGTATTTGTCTTATAAGGGCTTTAAATGAATACGTTTTGAAATGTCTATGGGGAAAATGAATGGGGAATTATTTCCTGGGCCTGGCGTCGTCATGACAGGGGGCGGGACTGTGATGCTCTAAGGCCTCATCATTTTTTTTAAATCACACCCGTGTGAAATGAGCGGCGCTCTTTTCATCCTACATCAATCTATGTCAATTCATTTGACACTGCAGCTGCTACATAAGGTGGTCCCTCTTTGGCCAAACGATTTGCTCGTTTACACATGACGTAAGTTTTCCCTTCAATGTCGGTGGCGTTTAATGTGTTGATGTTTAATTTACGTCATATTTAGCGGAATTCTGACGTCATTTCTCCGTTCATTGTCACTGGTAAATCTTGAGACGTGTGTGGACAAAATATGTTTATAGAATGGGCTAGCACCCCTTACAAATCACACCTGTGTGAAGTGAGTGGGTGCTCTTATCATCATACATCATCTCATTCCGGGCAATCACAATTTGAGTCCTCACTTATAGTCCTCACTTGTACTTTGCTCAGCCAATCAAATCATCGCTATGGGCTGATCAGCCAATCACAAGACAATGTTTGTGTTCACACAAACATTTAACATGTTGACCCATTATTGTCGGGAACCCATTTTGGTGTTTTAAGCATTATGTTATACTTCAGCTATTGAAAAATAGCAGATCTACCCACCAACAAAAGATCAATGGATGGACATTATTGAGGAACTGTATGCTATGGAAAAACTAACATTCATACTTATTCTACAAGAGGATAAATTCTATAAAAAGTGGGAAAAGTGGAATCTCTTCTCTCAGCCTAGCGATATTGCAATCGGATTTCATTGAATGTTTTTTGTAATATGAAAAATGCAGCCTTTTTTCTTTTCTTTTTTGTCTTTTTCTTTTCTTTTCTTTTTGTATAGTCTTGTCAGTTGTTTTTTCTTGTCTGTTCTTCTTTCAATAAAAATTAAGTGGGGAAAAAAAAAATAGCAGATCTACATCTAGATCAGTTTTTTTTGAAAAATCTTGAAAATGTGGCACATGCAGTGGCTCAGGGGTAGAGTGGCTGGATGGGAACCACAAGGTTGCCAGTTCGAACCCCGGCTCCCCCAGAGCTAGTGTCGAACAAGACACTGAACTCCTAATTGCTCCTGATGTGCTGGCTGGTTCCTTGCATGGTTTCCGCCGCCATCGGTGTGTGAATGGGTGAATTGATGCTGTAACGCGCCTATATAAATGCACCATTTACCATTTAATATATATTCTTTCAGAGCGAATGCTTTTAACTCAAATCTTTGCTTCTGGGAGGTCCTGGAACAACATATTTTCAGCGGGTCGGAGGCCGATTACAGATAATCTTTTGGGTCCTTGACATGAAATATTGAGCACCACTGATACAGAAACATTTCAGAAAACTGTCAGAATTTGGAAGACATCTTCTTTTTTTCGACGTCAGGCCTAAATGGGTTAAATTCCCTTGAAAATGAATGGAGACATAGTGACATAGTGTCTGAGCAAATAGACAATAGTGTCTATTTGATGTCATGATGATATAAGAGCGCCCCTCACTTCACACAGGTGTGATTCTTTTTTTGTTTGTTTTTTGGTGTGTAATTTTGAACTTTGAAGCACCAGTGCTACCAAGTAATAAAGTGAATATTGAGCCCTGACCGAGGCGTGCCACCTAAATGTGCCCAACGTGCCGACGGAAGCCCATCACACACCGGCTGCGTCCCCGCACGGCGGACACAGCCGCCTCCATTATTTTCAATGAACCTATCGCACACCGGCTGCGTCCGTTGGTGTTGCCGTGCGGCTATGGTGCGCGGCAATACTGTGCGGCGGCGGTACGCGTGGCGGTCGCAGACTGTGTGTGTCGGGCTTGAGTGCCGTACTGAAAGGGACGGCGTCGTCAATCACATCGCCCCTCCCCCATCCAGTCACAGGTACACCCCCCCCCTCCCTCTCATGCAGGTATATCCCCCCCACCCCCTTCCAGTCACAGGCACACCCCCCCCCCCCATACAGTCACAGGTACACCCCCCCCCTCATGCAGGTATATCCCCCCCACCCCATCCAGTCACAGGTACACCCCCCCATCCAGTCACAGGTACACCCCCCCATACAGTCACAGGTACACCCCCCCATACAGTCACAGGTACACCCCCCCCCCCCATACAGTCACAGGTACACCCCCCCCCCCCATACAGTCACAGGTACACCCCCCCCATACAGTCACAGGTACACCCCCCCCCCCATACAGTCACAGGTACACCCCCCCCCCCATACAGTCACAGGTACACCCCCCCCATACAGTCACAGGTACACCCCCCCCCCCCCCCATACAGTCACAGGTACACCCCCCCCCCCCCATACAGTCACAGGTACACCCCCCCCCCATACAGTCACAGGTACACCCCCCCCCATACAGTCACAGGTACACCCCCCATACAGTCACAGGTACACCCCCCCCCCCATACAGTCACAGGTACACCCCCCCCCATACAGTCACAGGTACACCCCCCCATACAGTCACAGGTACACCCCCCCCCCCCCATACAGTCACAGTTACACCCCCCCCATACAGTCACAGGTACACCCCCCCATACAGTCACAGGTACACCCCCCCATACAGTCACAGGTACACCCCCCCATACAGTCACAGGTACACCCCCCCCCCCCATACAGTCACAGGTACACCCCCCCCATACAGTCACAGGTACACCCCCCCCATACAGTCACAGGCAGGGCTCGACGCTTAGCATTTTTCCAAGTAGCACGTGTGCGCCTAAGTTGAAAAATCTAGTAGCACACAAATTATTTTAGGAGCACGATGAAAAATGATGTATTTTTAAGGGGCGCTTAAAAGGGGCCCCTCCTATATACAGCCTTTGTCCCCACACATCTCAAAATGAGCCATTGACAATCAACAGAGAAATTACGTCAAAATTCTGCTAAATATGACATAAATTAAACGCCATTGACATTGAAGGGAAAATGTATGTCATATGTAAACGAGCAAATCAGCTAACCAATCACAGGCAACAGGCATTCTGATTGGCCATTATGAGATGATATCTGATGATGTATGATGAGCGCCCCTCACTTAACATGGGTGTGATTTTTCTTTAATGAAGTGATATGAGGTAGGGGTGGAAAATAATATGTCAAAATATTATATCACTATCTTTTCAGCAATTATCACAAAATAGTGATATTCATCATGATATCATTGTTATGTTTGTTTTCATATAATATATATAATCAATTTGTTTTATGCTAATACTTTGTAGATAGATCGATAGTAGCTCTGTTCCATACCTCTAATACGTGCAACACATTAGAGCTATGGACCAGAGCTAGATAGATAATGTTGCTCATGGATGGATAGACAGGCTATCCGTTTTTATCCTGCTGTTCTGTCATGTTAGTGTGACATTCAGACAGTGCAGAGGCTGCTCAATGGTGAATTAGTATTGTAACATTCTCCTTGGCTTTGACTGACTGACTGATATTAATACGGTAATCCAGCCAGTTCGGTCATTCGCATTATCATTTATGCTTGGCACACGCTTTTGTTAGCAAACGCTAAGCAAGGGTTGTTTTTGATAATAAATCCGTCCACTCCATGTGTGTGTGTGTGCGCGCGTGCGTGCACGGCTGCACGCTGTTTCACCCGCGTTTGGTTAAGTAAGTTACGTTTGAACTTTGAGCATTACAAACAGACTTTGCAAATATCGTGTCGGGGTCCAAGCAATTCCTTCTGACTCTGTGCTATCATGCTAATGCTATCCCGCTCTGACTTATTTTCTGTCTGCCGCTGATGACAGACAGAAAGCAGTGACAGGGAAGGCTCCGTGCTCCGCTCCGTGGAGCAACAACACAGTGAGGGGAGGGGCGGTGGGAGCAAAGGGGACAGATCTTCAAATAAACACCGCATTGAGCCTCGACACGTTGTTAGCTTGTAGCTCTGCTCTTTTTGGCGAACGACACCGCCGTTCAGAAATATAAATTTAGGTATAGAACCGCGACAATAGAATGTGCACTTGCTGTAGACAGAGACTTGTCTTTATCACGATTGAATGGTCAAATCCTGTAGTCGCACCTGTGCGACATTTAATTTTACAAGTCGCACGGTAATATTTTTAGTCGCAAATGCGAGTACCTAGTCGCACTGTCGAGCCCTGGTTACAGGTACACCCCCCACCCATACAGTCACAGGTACACCCCCCCCCCCCCCCCCCCCCCCATACAGTCACAGGTACACCCCCCACCCATACAGTCACAGGTACACCCCCCCCCCCCCCCCCCCCCATACAGTCAGTTATATCACAGTGGTCCAATCTTCCCCGAGCCCAAACCCATGTGACATCTGTAGTGAGGGAATGTGTTGGGTCTCTACATCCCTGCTATTCTCTCTCTCTCTCTCTCTCTCTCTCTCTCTCTCTCTCTCTCTCAGCACCACAGCAGCTTCTGCCTACCATCAGCCAAGTGTTGCCATGGTTACTGAAAACCAGGAGGATACCCCCTAAACGCGCGCGCACACACACACACACACACACACACACACACACACACACACACACACACACACACACACACACACACACACACACACACACACACTTACTTCCCATCTTGTTGTCTCTATCTCTTGCAAAACCCCTATGGCATGCTTAGCAATGAGGGCAGTAATCTTAGGAGCATCCTCACGTGTATCAGCAATAACAATATGAGCATGCACGCACGCACGCACACATGCACGTGCACAACACCACTCTCTGAAAGTGTAATAATGTATTAACATAACAGGCTTTGCTGAGAGGCTTATGGACCAGCAGGACACGCTATGCAAATACCTGCATGCGGTACAGGAACCGCAATCATACGTCCATACATGTTTAACCCCTTTAGACCTGAGGACCTACAGATGTCTTCTAAATCCTGACAGGTTTCTATGTCAGTCGTTCTCAAACATTTTCATGTCAAGGACCCCGAAAAATATATGTAATTGGCCGCCGACCCCCATCTGAAAATATGTTGTTCCAGGGACCCCCCTCCTCCCCCCCCGCCAGAAGCAAAGATTTGAGTTAACGTTCGCTCTGAAAGAATATATATTCAAAGATCTGAGGCACATTTTCACGATGTTTAAAAAAAATGCAGATCTACAAGCTCTTATAGCGCGGCACCGCGTGCCGCACTACGAGCTTGTAGATCTGCTATTTTTCATTAGCTAAAGTATGACATAGTGCTTAAAACACCAAAAGGGGTTCCCGTATAGATTGGGTTAATAGCTATGCTCATCCTGCCAGCGATAGCGACACGGTATAACTCATACAAGCATTAACATACCGCCAGTGATGGACAGGAAACCTCATATCTTCATACTTCCTTTTCCTTTTTTGCTGTATTTTCATAAATTAATTCTCTACTTCAGGGGCACACTGTTTTTGACAGCACGTTTCTATTTTAGTTCATTTTAGTCATGGTCTTTGGAATGAAACTTCATTTATTCGACTAAATTTACAGTTGATTTAGTCAACTAAAATGTATTTTGGCGGGCCTTGATGCCGTCGTAACGACTGTATTTACACAAGCTCACAACACGTCGCAGCACGACGCGTTGTGAGCTTGTAGATTTTTTCAGCATGCAACCAAGTGTAAAATGACTTATACTGGATGTCCTGTCCACTAGTCCCTTGCAAACATTTTAGTGTATAGTTTTTATTTGTTGACGAAATTGTCGATGTATTTAGTCTCATACTTTTAGTCATCGTAGCTTGGTTTTCATTTAGATTTAATTTAGTCTTCGTCAGTGAAAAAAGGTAGTCGACGAACATTTTTCGTCATGGTGTTAGGCAGCACTCTCGTCAGAACATTATTTACCAGTAAGACGCCTGAGGGTGAGAAGCATCCGCCTGGGTGACAGCAGACTGCTATGGGCGAGCGCTGGTGCTTTGGCATGGGGGGGTAAGATATACATTTTCGTGGCTCTAGTCCATAGTTATTATATTTGGGTCTAGTCGGAAATTGTTGTAGGCGAGAGGCCGAGAGGCACTTCCGCGTTGGCCACAGAAGTGGGAGGCGTGGCTATAAGCACAGCCCGTGTAGGATTTAGAATGTCGCGGTGGGGCCAGAAGCTGCGGTGTACTTTCATGCTTCGGTGGAGGCAGACATGAAGTGTTGACGCTAATAATAATCTTTATTAGTCCCGAAGGATGTTCAGTCTGTTCAAACATGGTTCAAACACCCACACCAAAAAAACAACACAGAGCACATAACACCAAGACAATACAACAACATGAGGTTCCTCCCACCATCCTATCAGCGGGGCAGTTTGTTTTAATGCTGCGATGGCCGAGGGGACAAAACTCCTACTAGAACGGACCTTTTTCCACGGCACGGTTCTGTATCTCTGTCCAGATGGCATGAGGTTAAAGAAGCGATACAGCCGGTGATGAATAATGAAAGTGCTAGTCGTGTGATGGCCGTATTGTTCATTTCAGTGTGGTTGTAAGAAGTCTGAGGATCTTAGAAGCAATATGGGTATAAAGGGCCTTGCAAACGGGGAGTGATAAAACGCGCCTATAGTTAATTTTCTATGAGACCTGCCTTTTTGCTCTGAGAAGCAACGTGTGCGTTCCCCCCAACGTGTGCGAGATGTTAGGGAGCTGGCTCCATCCTCCCTGTTCCTGGAACTAAGGAGATGTAAGGTCCCATTGGCCAGGGAGTCAAAGAGCCACACTTTCTTGGAGTTGGGAGGAAACCCAGTGGGAAACTATATAGACATTGTCACATTCACAGTAAAAGCAAGACTACAAGTCCTTCCCACTAGACTCAGGGCTATATCTTGCCGTTATCCTTAAAGGTATTATGACATGATTTATAACATAATTTTAACAACATTAAAAGTCTTGGCCATGGTCCTTCAAACGTGTCTAAAAAGTTTGAACACTCAACTCCACTCCAGTATTTATTTTTTTCTCGTTTTTGTGTATGTCTAATCTTCATCCTGAAAAGCCATGGAAAAACACATTATTTTAGCCTGTAGATGTCGGTAATTCCCCCTTTCCTGTCAACCCAAGATGCGCTACTTTGACAACTTGGTAGGAAGTCATCGTCAAAAATAAAAGAGTCATCTAGGCCAGTTGGTATCCAGTGTAAGGACTTGTGTTGATTGACACAGCCAACAACAGAGCAGATTGATTTTTCTCTAGAAGCCATTATTAGTAAGTATTACAAAGAAACAAAGTCGCTATCACAATGAGGAAGCGGAGAAGAGAGGGTAGGCACTAGGCAGGGAGCAGAGGGGAGGGGGCGGAGCTTTAGCGGAGATCTACGTATATCTCTGCCGTCCAACCAGATGAGACATTTTTGCATAATTATTCACAGAAGTCCAGAAAGCAGAGAATACACTGAATGTTCAAACTTCGTTTTTTTTTGGTGACATTGATGTCAAGAAAAGCCAAAAAAGCCAAAAAATCTACAAAAATGTGTTTTAAATGTCACAATCCCTTTAAACTAATTTGCCATTTTTTACTATTTAAAAAGAAACCTTTTAAAATAGTTCAAACAGCCGATCTACAAGCTCACAATGTCTCGATGTAGATTCGTTTTAATATGTTTTTCCAAATAGTAAAAAAATGGCAAATAAGTTTTGGGATAGGGTGGCGCAAGATGGAGAACTCAATCTTTCCATCTGCTTGCCCAGCACTCAGGTCCCTCATCGCACCACACCACAGAACAAACACACACACATGGATGGAAGTTATGGATACAAAGGGATGTACATGGCACGCCGTGATACAATAGTGGAACTCATAGCAAAGGACATATTCAAATATCATGCTTCCTCAGTGAGAATGTACAAACATTCCGTGTCATTATTTGTTTTTGAGGGGCGCTAGCCCCTCCTATGTACAGGTTTAATGTTAGTTTTTAGTTAAACAAACATTTAAAATGCCATTGACAATGGACAGAATTTAATGTTTGTTTTGTCTGTTTGTTTTACATCACCATTACATCACCTAATCATAGCAACATGAGTTAGACTAGAATATATTGGCACCCCTCACTTCACACGGGTGTGATTTTTATATTTGGCAGCCTATAGGGCATACCCAACGACTTGGGATGCCCAGAAAGGAGGCAAAGAGGCTGACAAAGTTGTAGCAATGCCGCAGTCAATACTTTCCCCAAAAATGTATCCAGTATCTTTTGCAAAAAAAACAATCTACAAGGAACCACATGGGGAGGGTTGTAAATATCTAACCAAATTCCTTCCTGTGAGCTAACACTTCAGTGGGTCCTCTCCTTCACCCTAGCTGACCTAGGGCTGACCGGACAATGACCCTTTGCCCAAGCAAAGCACCCATCAGCGTAAAATAAACAAGTCTTGATAAAGCACCGTCACTGGAAACATGGGTGTCCCCCTCTCATTATGTGGAATGCGCATCGCGTCACAGAACTGGCTCTGACCATTGAATAACAACAAATGTGGATTAAAACTGTATGCTATGATATTCTATGATGGTGTATATTATGATGTATACTGTACTACAATCTACAAACAATATTTTAACTGACGTTTTTAAAGGTGATGGATCTCCTGTAAAGTACATTTCTGACTTTCTATTTGACCCCAACCTGTCATGTTTGGTAACACACTACTCTGCACACAAGTGTATGCAGAGTCTGAATCCACGGTCAGATGTATTAATATTCTGCATGATAGTGTAATTAACAAAGAGGTTAAATTGATCAGGCCCATGGAGACAGCAGTTCAAAGTGGGTGGAACATTATGACTGGTAAAGACAACCCAGCCACTTTTCCTAAGGGGGGGGGGGGGGGGGGGGGGGGGGGTCTGCTGTGAGCCCCCAAAGCAGGACAAAGACTGTGGCAATCTTCTTCTCTTCCTCTTGTCTTGGCGTCTTGTCTGAACACTACGTGCCTAGAGGAAACCCCCACTAGGCCCTGCCTGGAGTTGCAATCCTGCCCATGTTGGCCTGCAGCCGACTCAGGCCTGCCGATGCTCTGACCCACTATGGCTGTCGTCCTCTTCCAACTGCAATCACCACGCAACCTTTAGCCTCGATACCCAGGCTTTCATTTCGTCTGCGCGAAAGATGAAAGCCTGGAAAAAGCCGTGGGCTGAACCAGTCTAAAAGTGGGAGTCAACCCTTCCGGGTGGGCGTCGCTCTAAATGATGTGACGTAGCGCTGCACTAGGGGGGAGAGGAGGGGCCGGGGGTGACGGACAGATCGATGAGATCCAATCAGGGTGCGCGCATTTCTGAGGCGCGACCCGCCCCTCTAGACCAGAAATGTCTCTGCTTAGGTCAGGCTACGCAACCTTCTACAACCCTGTGAGATGCCACTCACAGGAGACGGTGGACTGACCGGGAAAGCCATGCTCCAGCCTGACAACTCCCTGCTCTGCTACTCTCTCTGCGGCCATGTCGCCAGCCTGCCAACGACCTACTCCGAATCTCCTGCCGTCTCTCCTGTGCGCGCTGTCGGCACGCCCCGGTCCAATCTGGCTGTGGAAGATGGAAGGCTGGGGGGAAAAGCAGTTTCTCCCCTCTGGCTACAACAGGCCACTGCCTTCAAAACACTGGGTTACCCCTGGGGGTACACAGTTTGGGGTCAGGGGACACTGCTCAACCCATGAGCAAAACCGACGCCACATGCCGACAGCCTCTGATACCCGGCGAAAAGGTTGTATGAAACTGAACATGAAGTTATGGCACACAACGAATGGGGATATGAATGTGTTGGTTCGTGCCTCTGGGCGGACATTCTGTCTCTCCTCAGTTCATCACTACAGCTTATCCATAAGCCACGTTTAGCCTACCCGGCCAAGATCTGTTTATTCTCTTTCTCCACATGATATCCTAAACTAAAGTTTACCTTATTTTACTAACACTTTAGCCTACTTCCGGTGGGCGTACTAAAATCGTTTTATTTTAATTTTATTTCCAAAATGATGTTTCTCACTTAATTCTAACTCAAAAGAGGATTTCGATGAGATCATCAGAGATATGATCATGCCTTTGATGACAGGCCTTGCCTGTCCGTAAACGCATTAATTGACACTTACTATGACCAAAAGTACCACTTAAACCTGGTTCATTCTATCCATGTTTTACATTTGTTTATTTTTAATAAATTGATGATTTTAATTAAGAAGTGGTTGTGTCCTATGTATCCTATGTTTATGGTCGATACATTATTGGAATATTTATTGCAAGTCTGTCCCAAGAACTCATGTTACATTACAGTGACGTGAGCAATATAATTATTATATTGTAATATTTGAATAATCCAAAATTCATAAATTATGAATATGGATATTTGAAATATTACGTCCTGTTTAGCCCTTGCCCAATCCTAGGGTATGGTTGCGAAATACTACAAAGTAATGTGGTGTCTCTCCTATAATTATTGGCAGCCACATATGGCGGAGACGCGGCTACTTATACCCATAGATAGACGCTGAGTTGGAAGTGGAACAACTCAGTGTAAGTGTAACTCTAATGCACCTTTACTATTTGTGTTCTTGTATGC
>NC_139710.1:40473950-40611450 GCF_964188405.1 Protomyctophum parallelum
TCCGTTAATGTAACAGATTATTTCTACTGTATATTGCAGTATTGATAATTTTACTTAAGTTAAACATGATAGTCATTTCTCCAACCCCTGGCTATTTCCAAGCTATTTAAAACTACATCCACATCAAAGATCCTGTATTGTGTGCTGTCGCCTCACAGCTAGAAGGTCCTGGGTTCGATGTGCGCTGTGGGCGCTGGGGTCGTGTTCTCTCCTCCGCGTCATCAGTTCCCATACCAGAGGCGGGGTTGGTAAAAGGGCCTTTCTGTGTGGTGTTTGCATGTTCTCCCCGTGTCCCCTAGGGTAGGTACCCTCACAAAAAACATCCAGGAATCCTGGTCTCTAAACTACCTCCCCACCGCCTGATGGAGGGGAAAGGAACTGGTCGGAATAACGTGTTCCTTCCAGGCGCTACGTCCGGCCAGGGAAACTCTCCCCAATCAGGCGAAAAGAAGCAGCTTGAACTCCTCATGCATAGAAGGAAGCATGAGGTCAGTCCGCGATCAGTTGGTTAAACAAGTGGACATTACGGTTCTATAGGAGTTGTCTTGTTGTACTGCACTGGGGTCAGTTGGTTAAACAAGTGGACATTAAGGATCTATAAGAGTTGTTTTGTACTGCAATGGGATCAGTGTGTTGAATTGATTTTTTAATTTGAGTGGTGCAACTCGTATACAGAGTAACGGAGCTATGTGTGTCCCTGGCTGGCTGTGTCCCTGTGTCCGAGCATGAAAATAGCATTTGGTTTGTTTTCACGACCAAGTGCACTGTTGCGCAGCCTAACACAAACACATATTAACTGTTTATATGATGAGTTTGGGTGTGACAGTGCAGTACAGTACAGTAGAGAGGGACCCCCTAGCTGGGGACCCCCACACAGTAACTGTCATTTTTCAACCATTTCGGACGCGGGGCAGCTCACCGGAACCGGGCTGGCAACCTGGGCGCGTTCATGTGGAAGTTCTGGGGACCCCTCAGGGACCCCCACACGGAGTTGCTTCACTCAGTTCAGTAGATTAGATGGAATCATGGAAACATAACTGTTGATAAAAGGGCTAAAATAATTGTCCGACTAAAACTAGACAAAATTGTCAGACTAAAACTAGACTAAATTGTCAGACTAAAACTAGACTAAAATTCTTGACTTTTAGTCGACTAAAACTAGACTAAATAAAAAAAGCATGAGTTCGACTAAATATGATAAAAACTAAACAGTGATTGAAACTGGACTAAGACTGAGACTAAATTTAAAAATAGCCGACAAAAACAACACTATACTGTATATATCCCGTATTACCCAGTGTGTGAGTTGTCAAATGTGTATAGCTTCAAACGAAACCATTTGTCTGTTCTTGTACATCGTTGTCAGGTTCATTGTGTGCTTCTCTTAGGGGGAACGTATAACCGTATACTCTGCACAATGAGCATTGCCACAGTTGACCCGAGCGACTCATCTCTGATTAATGTATTCAAATAGAGCCACATTATACCCGAAGTTTTAAATGAGTGCCATGTTGGAATTTCTGTCAATTATTTGCATATGATTTACTGTAAGTAAAGTAGAGTTGTTGGGCAGAAACCTCTCCTATAAAACGTTGTATTTTTCCGTAAGTTGTCGCCCTACTATACTTGATCATTACTGCAGCGTATAACGGTGTCACGCAAAAGCATCAAAAGTAGCAGATGTGGGGGCACAGTGGGGCAGTCGGTATAGCGATGTCGCCTCACAGCCTTCTTGCTGTGAGGCTGTGTATGAATGTGTGTGTGAATCATAGACTGTAAAAATGGACAAAGCGTTCCCCGGGTCTAACATGGACGTAAAATGAAGCCTGTTATTAGAGATGCGCCGATCGATCGGCCACCGATCATGATCGGCCGATCATGCCTGTATCGGATCGGATCGGATTCTCAAAATAAATCAAAATTGCCGATCAAAATGCCCGATCAAAACAGACAGTGGGACAGTGGCAAGTCTCCTTTAAGGGGGCGCCTGTTTTTGCAGCTCCGGTCGCTGTTGAGAGCTTGTAGATCCGTCTGTTTGTAGCGCAGTTGCGCAGCCAGGGAAAAAATAAGAAATAAGTTACGGGAGGCATACTATCATCCGACGGAGCAATGCTCCGAGGTGCGCTGCGGGTCGGGAGAGTGTTGCGGTTAGGTTTAGGTGTCTGCCCCGGGGGAGGTTAGGGTTAGGGTGAGGGAGGAGGTAGGTTGTCGTTCGGACCAATGCTCCGTCGGATGAAAGTACTGCACTCATAAGTTACAGGTGGAGATGAAGTGAAGTTGGAACGGACAAGCAGATGCAAGCTATTAGCTTGGCTTGTTAGCTTGAAGCTAACATCACAACCACTGGGCAGGCTACATGTTGCTGTGGCTACCACAGCAACATGTAGCCTGCCCAGTGGCCAAGTCTCCTACTCCCCGGAGAATTCTTGCCTCCCCGCGCCGTTGGAGGCTGGGAGTGCTCTCAAGGCTTCGCGTCCTGCATGTTTCTGCAGCGCAGTTCGCTACGTGTTGAGAGCTTGTAGATCTGTCTATTTTTGCAGCGCTGGTGTCGGGGTTCGTTCACGTTGTCAATAAAAAAATTAATTAGATTAAAGGCGGAGATGAAGTTCAATCAGTGCTTAGATTACACGCTAATCTAAGCACTAAACTAACGATCAGCAAGCCTATACAGTATACAAGTGCTAACACTAGCAGCCTGCTTTTTATTTTAGTCTGTACAGTGACATGTTCAGTTGTCTGTGACTCTGTGTCCGTGCACTGAACATGTACGGTATGTTATTATTATTATATTTTTGTATTTGATGAAAGAAGAAAGCTACAGTTTACTCTCCAAGTTGTCTCTAAGACAGTGGTTCCCAAACCTTTTCACGTCAAGGACCCCCAAATTGACACTGATCAGCCCACGGACCCCCATTTGAAAAGATATGCCAGGGACCCCCATAAGAAGATTGTAGCAGTGATTCTCAAATTTCTCCACCAGTTTAATTTCAAGGACCCCCAGTTTGACTACGAACCCCCATTTAATGCCACTTCTATCTCTGAGACCCCAATTTATATTGTAAAATCAATGTTAAGTGTTAACCCAAACGGGTCCATTTGGTTCCAAACTATCCTTTTAGCTGGGGAC
This sequence comes from Protomyctophum parallelum, assembly GCF_964188405.1. Lineage (NCBI taxonomy): Eukaryota > Metazoa > Chordata > Actinopteri > Myctophiformes > Myctophidae > Protomyctophum > Protomyctophum parallelum. The sequence goes on from NC_139710.1 coordinate 40,477,078, forward strand.
CCCCTGGAACTCCCTCAAGGACCCCTGGGGGTCCACGGACCCCACTTTGGGAACCACTGCATTTTGAGTCTCTACAGTTTACTCTGTAACCTCCAAGTTGTCTCTAAGAGAGTCTAGAGTGAAATATTGCACGTTGCCTCAGCTTGCAAAAAAACGTTCATCTCCTAATTTTTATACTTACAATGTCAATGATGTGTAAGAAGAGTACAGTAGAAAATACAGTAAGTATATATGCTACACAATGGAAAGAAATATGGATTTCACGACGCTGTGATCGGTATCGGCAATATCGGTTATCGGCCTATACTGTTTCCAGTGATCGGTGATCGGTGATCGGCCCAAAAAACCTGATCGGAGCATCTCTACCTGTTATTCCTGCACTGTAAGTCGCCATCTTTCTAGATCCGTTTTGGCCCAGCTGGTCATTGGCTGGCTCCGTTTTGGCCCAGCTGGCCATTGGCTGGCCCAGACACGAGGCGGGACTTCCCCCCTTCTTCTCCGTTGGTTTTTATTTTGACTCGAGTGGGAGGGGAATCCCGATCATAGACTGTAACGGTAGCCACGCCCCTCAGAACATGCGCGACTTTATGGTCATTTTTTAAATAAATGGGACCATAATTTTCCAAAAATAATATTATGACATTAGAAATGAGACTTTAAACTAGTGACTGGAAGCAGAAAGTATTCATGACCATGTTTATTAAGGTAATACAGTCTAGGTGAAGTTGGGCCCAAATACATGGACTTCTATGGGGCTATGGGTTTTTCTGGGTCCAATGACAGCGCCACAACAGGCCATTATATGAACTTTCAGGAGTTTCAGGCTTCACAAAATATCTGTCTGATTGCCCCCCTGGTGTGAATGGGTAAATAAAGGCGCTATATAAATGCATCATTTACCATTCACCATTTCACGGTTTGTGTTTCAGTCTGACCAGCTGTGCTCATCGTCGGTCTGCTATAGCATATTATAACGCATTCAAAAAAAGAAACTATCCATTTGAAAATCTGTTCTGTTTTCTGGAATGATGATTCTTTTTTTAACCTCAACTGCTGTCAACACACAAGTGTTGCCAGTCGTACACCGTATATATTTGAAATTCAAATGTGTGGGGGCGAAGCCAGAACGTATAGTTTTCGAAGACGAAGCAAGCTTTAAATCATTTTCCTTGGTAGAATACGATAACTCAGTCAGTAGTACCTGGGATGTTTTGTTAACGTTGTAGTCAGACGTGTCTCACAGAAAATGGTTAAAAGGTATCTTTCCTCCAAGTTGTACTGCTGGTCAAAGGTGCAGACTTGAGGGAATCCTGAGGCACTCCGTCTTTGTTGAAGAATTCTAATAATTTATTTGATGAGCATGAAGGCAATTAAATAACAGGACCTACGCGTTTCGACCAAAAGGTCTTCGTCAGGGTCTACAAAAAATCGTGTCCTATTAAATTGACTCTCGATCCTGTTGATGGCTGCTGGCTGTAAAGCTATAACGGCAGACAAAATAGTTTAAGCACAGATGCTGTGCTTACTGAAGTTTTTGTAGTATTTGTATCAGCTTTTGTTGGAATAACCACTTTCTTACAATGTAGCGTACATACGTGTATATATTATGGACCCCACGGAAAATAAATCCATTTCTGAAATCCCAAAACGGTGTTTATTTTTCCTCGCCGGCCCTCCCTCTCTCTCTCTAGGTCATGCATGGGCAACTGGCGTCCCGGGGGCCACATGCGACCCACACCTTCACTTAATGTGGCCCTCAGGTTGTTATTGTTATTGATTTCAGTTACAATTCCAAACATGACCCACTTTATTTACTTCAAGTTCAAGTGACTATATTAGTAGGTGAATGACCAGTATTTTAATTTTATTGTCTTTCTTTATGTCCATTGCATTTGTATTAAAGTTCATACAGTTAACATGAGTAAAATGCATTTGAAATCAAATTAAAAAAATACTTTTCAGGATTACAATTCAAATATAGCAAAAATAGCTGATCTACTCAAAACGTGTCGCAGTGTGACAAAAACAAGCCCTTCAAAGTCATCCAGGATCTCCATACATCTGGCCAGCTCGTTGGTATTTTGTAGTGATGTCCCGATACACTTTTTTCGCTTCTGATCCGATCCCGATACATCAATCTCTGTGTTAGCCGATACTGAGTGGCAAAAAACTGCTTTCTGGCATTGACATCATACATCCAAACAGAAAGGTCGTATTTGATTCCATTAAATTACTTTAAACAACATTAAACTCACTTTGTCACTCGATCTGCATGCGATTCACTTTATGCATGCGCATATACCCTCTATTGGATAAAAGCGATATATATATATATATATATATATATATATATATATATATATATATATATGCACCATTTATCATTCTAATTTCCATCTGCTGCCTGCAGCTACTGAAGGCCTCAGCTCTGCACACCCTGCTCTGAGATATAGCAGGGTGCTCTGTCTCTCTGTCTCTGTCTCTGTCAGTGGACTGTGTGATGTGTAAGCCTGGTGGACTGTAAAGCTGATGCCAGACCGACTCAAAGCTTTCGTAGAAAGAGTTTGGGGTTGTTCTGCTTGTCTGCCAGAGAGCCGTCAGCACTCTCTGTGGCGTGGTGGGTTTACCCCCAGAGGAGCTGGCGTTAATCCTCTCCTCTCCTCTCCTCTCCTCTGTGGTACTCTTGTAGCAGGCTACAGTGAAGTGGGGCATTCAGTTGCGTTAAAAATGCAAAACAAAAAACATAGGCATATATTGCTATTCTCTTGTCAAATCTGGCAGTATACACACTTTACATAAATGCACCATTTAGTGTAGAGTAGGAGAGTAGAGACACGCTTTGATCTCACCGCAAAGCGGTCCTATAGTTCCAAACATTGCTCCTATTGGCTGGAACTATCCATTGAGATATAGAATGAGCACTTCCGTTACAATGGGGAGTCAACGCTATAGTGTCGCCACTCTCATATACTAGATTACTCTGCCCCCAACCACCCTCTCCCAATTAGTCCCCTCCCCCCCCATAGACCCCTCCCCCGCTCGCAGCAGAATGGCCGGTGCCAGGGCCTGTTAACGGCTGCATGACTGGCCGCTCCGCTAGGCTTAGCGGAGGCCTGTGGGAAAGAGCGCTGCTTATTCTATAGCCTGGGGAGATGGAGTGGAAATGACAGCACACTAAACTAACACACACACGCATGGACGCACGCACATGCACGCACGCACACACACACACACACACACACACACACACACACACAGAACACAGCACACGCACCCACGCACACACACACTTGTACACACACGCACTTGTACACACACACACTCGCACACACTCTCTGCATGTCCCTGCTCAACAGAAGCAGACGGACATACTCATGGATTCAAGCTCTCAATCGCCACGACTGATTTCAGTCATTTGGATTCCATATAGAAGTGAAACATGTCTTCTATAGGAGTGTTAGTCCTGCACCAAAAACATAGGCTGTCCACAAGCAGGGGTGGATCGGCCACGGGACGTACCGTACCAGGCATATGCCCGGTGGGCCCACCCTCTGGTCGGCCGGTTTGGGGCCAAATGTTAAATTAGTTGTCTGTTGGTTGTGTGTCGTTTATGTACTGTAAATGTGGTGCAGTGTTGAGGGCTTGTATAAGTATTTGTACATTGAAAAAGTAAGAGTATCTGGAGTATAGCTGGTTGTGTTGGGCCACAACCAGCCTAACCTCCCCTGCGACCCTGGGAGTAGAAGTTTTCCATCAATCTTTACAGCACATTTGTTGTTGGCGATTTCATGATGTCAAAGGTTTTTCCTCTAATGCCGCTTTCTAGCTGTTTGTACAACAGGCCCTCATGCCAAATAGAGTCCAATGTTTTTTTATAAAGTCTCTCCTCACCTCTCCCCATCTCTCCTCTCCCCATCTCTCCTCACCTCTCCCCACCACCAGCGCGCAGCGCATACATAATATTTAACAGCAGCTTGTTGCATGACTAAATGATAACTATAACATTGGCTCAAAACCAGGATGAAATCTAATGTCTCCTTATTATACATTACCTGAAAAGTAACAGTTTTGTATGCATGAGGTTTTCCGCTCGACAGCGTCGAAAGAGTGACTGCCGTTTAACTGCATCTGGGTCTCTCTCTCTCTATCTATCTCCCTCTTTCTCTCTCTCTCTCTTTCTCTGTCTCTCTCTCTCTCTGTCTCTCTCTCTGTCTCTCTCTCCTCTCTCTCTCTCTCTCTCTCTCTCCTCTCCCTCTCCCTCTCCCTCTCCCTCTCCCTCTCCCTCTCCCTCTCCCTCTCCCTCTCCCTCTCCCTCTCTCTCCCTCTCTCTCTCTCTCTCTCTCCCTCTCCCTCTCCTCTCTCTCTCTCTCGCTCTCTCTATCTCTCTCTCTCTCGTTCCCTCTCACTCTCTCGCTCTCTCTCTCTCTCTCTCTCTCTATCTCTCTCTCTCTCTCTCTCTCTCTCTCTCTCTCTCTCTCTCTCTCTCTCTCTCTCTCTCTCTGCATGGGGGGCAGGGGGTTTAACTCGTGACATTTATGTGACGGCACAACGTCAGTGAATTATACATGTGTGAATTACACAACGGCGAGTCCATAAACCCTCGGTGTGTCTTAGGAGCGCCGCATCAGTGGAACCGGCCAATCGCATCGAGAGGGTTTGTCCTCGAGGCGTGTACAGCCTCAAGGCCAATGGGGGTTGAACGGGTTCTGGCGGAGATTAAATGGACGTCACTCTCAGTGTTCCGACGTTCGACGTGATCTGACACAAACGGTTATTCTTGTGGCTCAGAATCAGTTTTATTGTCACGTCACAAAAAATTGGAGCAAAAGATTTTTACCACATACACCGTAAAGTAAAGAGGGTGTAACATATTATACACATATACCTGCAGGCACCAAGTGAATATGTATAGTGTGTGAGCAAAACAAGCACTGTATTATTATTATATTATATGGAACGTCATGGTGGCTCCTTCCGCACCATTTCTGTATGACCAACAAGTGTTGTTTTTGTTGACTAAAGACGAAGATTGTTCGTCGACTACCCTTTTTCACTGATGTGCACGCACACACGCGCGCACACACACACACACACACACACACACACACACACACACACACACAACAAACACACAGTCACAGTATATATAAATCTCGTAAGACATGACATGCTGACACTGTGGAGAGAGTGTGTGCGCGTGTGCACAGTAACGTGTCATTTATCTGCCTTGCGGAAGGCCTGCATGGTTTTTGCAAACGTTGAATTTTAATGGGCTCACCCGGCTCATGCATAACACATGTCTATCTGCCATGGACCATACATTGCCATAGACACTATAGGCTTGACAAGGCACTTCAAGAGGCACGCACTGCACGCACAGATGTGGGCTGCTGCCTGCTGGGGTTGTGAAACATGTGATGTAGGGAAATGGAAGTGGAAAGGGGAGAGATAGGCAGAGTGACATTGACAAGACGTGTGTGAACTGATGTGATGGGGGGAGAGAGAGAGACCAGTAAGACCTGGTTGGACGTAGCGCGTGGAAGGAACACATTATTCCAACCAGTTCCTTTCCCCTCCATCAGGCGCACCCGGCTGGCCAGGGGAGGCAGTTTAGAGACCAGGATTACTGCATGTTTTTTGTGAGGGTACCTATACCCTATAGAACATGCAAACTCCCACACAGAAAGGCCCTTTCGCCAACCCCGCCTCGGGTATGGGCATTGATGACGCGGAGGAGGAAACACACCCACAGCGTGACGGCTACACATGCCTGCCGCGAGGTCTATAAAATATAAATTATGGCCTAAAAGATGCTTTGAACGCATGACAGTATGTGTGTGCATAATTATGCATATGTTATAATGTTAGATACATGCAATGAATGCATAAATCTACGTCATATACATATATGTATATATTTCTTTGATTTTGGGCGAGACTACACTCCTTAGTTCACGCAGCAAGCTCGTTATCATGTCTGTGTGTGCGTGTGCATGTGCATCATGTTTGATGATTGCCTCCATCTTCATTTTGTCTGCATCAATCTAATTTGATTGGCAGTTGTGTGACTGTGAATAGACTGGGACCAATCTGGTTTGCACATAATTCGGGCCTTCCAATATGAACGTTGTCTGTTCGTTGTCAGATCTTATACGGACATATTTGTGACCGTTTCTGGCTATTTTTCTCATGACAATCTGATTGGTTGAAAACAGCCATATAGACCTGAGAACATTTTCTACAAAATGTCTTCTATAAATCATTACGGTTTTCTGAAAAAAGCCCATGTTTCTATGTTCGACCTTTTTCATATCAAGGAGCCCCAGAATTAGCTGTATTTGGCTTCAGACCCCCATCTCAAAATATGTAGTTCCAGGGACGCAAAGATTTGAGTTAAAAACGTTCGCTCTGAAAGAATATATATTCAAAGATTTGCACCACATTTTCATTTGTTTTTCAAAAATAGCAGATCTACAAGCTCGTAGCGTGGCGATCGATGCACGTCAGGCTGATGCCTCGGTATAGTTGTCTGGCACCCTCTTGTGTATAATATTGCTTTAATCCTGACCTGCTCACAGCATCTCCAACCATGCACTGGCTGACCAGTGTTGTTTTTGGCAGCACATTTCTATTTTAGTTTAGTCATAGTCTTTCGACTCAAACTTAATTTAGTTTAAGTCATATTTTAGTCACCTGGAATGTTTTTGTGTTAGTCTAGTTTTAGTCGACCAAATATCATAGGATTTTAGTCGACTAAATACCATAAGATTTCAGTCGACTATATCTACAGTCGATTTAGTCGACTAGTCCCTTCCTGACATTTTAGTCTAAGTTTTTTTTTTTTTTTGACAATTGTCAATATATTTAGTTTCAGCCATCATAGCTTAGTTTTAATTCAGTTTCCATGTAGTTTTCACCAGTGAAAAAAGTTAGTTGACGAAAATAAATTTGTCTTAGTTTTAATCGACGAAAACAACACTGACCGTCTACTATATACATCACAGCGGATGTACTGGACACGTGCACAGATCAGCCACGTGCACGGGATCTAGCGCGTGTGTGCGCTGCTAAATTAAGCCGCCAGTGCCCGCCACACACCTGGCTTGAGTCAAAGTAATCAGACTGTGTGCCGTGTGTGACACCGCAGGGGGCGGCGGGAGGTCTATTGGACACACCATGGCGCGTCCCTGCCAAAACGCCAGTCCCACACTCTCACTTTAATTTAAATCCAAAACAGGTGTGCTGGCGGGCTTGGGAATTGGCGTGAAGCGTACGTTGAGAATGAGAGTGTGAATAATTATATGAATGTGGAGGTACAGAAGACCTTCACAGTGCCGTGAAGGTCTGTGTATATAGCACATTTAAAAAAGACTCATCGTACCAAAGTGCTTCACAGGTCAGAGAAAACAATACAATACACAAGCATAGAATACGGATGTGTATATTACAGGAAACTCCCGTTAAACTTTCCAACAAACTCCGGTAAACTCCCGAATTCTACCATCACACCTGTATATTACCGTATATTAACTGTATATGCCTGCTAAACTTGAGGTTTACGGGCAAATCTAGTGCGGGTAGTGCCCTCCTCTTTCCACGCAGTGCATATACACCAGTGTAAAATGAAAATCAATAAAACAAAAACAATACTCTAGTGGTACAGTATAGACAAGAAAGACGTTTAAGAGCAGTTTAAAAGCAGTTCAGCAAACATATCCTATATGTGGCTCAGGGGTAGAGTGGCTGGATGGTAACCGTAAGGTTGCCAGTTCGAACCCGGGCTCCCCCAGACTTTCTGTCGAAGTGTCCTTGAGCAAGACACTGAACCCCTAATTGCTCCTGATGTGCTGGTTGATACCTTGCATGGTTTCTGGTGCCATCGGTGTATGAATGTGTGTGTGAATGGGTGAATGTAATGCAAGTAAAGCGCCTTGGATATAGGCGCTATATAAATGCACCATTTACCATTTATGTATAAAAGTGCAAGAGCATCTGGAAGACTTGTGAATATAAAAATGTTTTGAGCCTAAAACTCTCAGTGTAGATCTGACAGCGAGAGGAATGCTGTTCCATAGTGTAGGAGGCTGTGACAGCAAAGGCTCTGTCGCTCCTGATCCTCTTCTTTGTCGCTGGAATTTTCGCTGCAGCTTTACTCAAAAAGTTACTATACTTGAAGTTATTTCATGTCGGGCATCTTCAGCAATTTTCAACGCCTATATAAGCCAGCTAGTGGTTCCCAAACTTTTTTCAGTCCGTCTTTTCAGCCCAAAAACAGAAGTTAGATATTCACCCAAACTAGTGAAAATAGCAGAGAAAATAGCAGCTCATAGCTTGTATAGATCGGTTATTTTCACTACTTAAACATTTGTTTTCTAATTTATGGAGTGTCTTCGATTTTTTTTTAATTCATGATTATTATATATTTTTTTCCTTTTTTTGGTTATGTTTTTTGAAAATGTTTTGAAATTGGGGCCTAATATTTAAAAACAAAACATAGGAAACCTATAAAGGGACCCATAAATGATGTGTTCACGACCCACAAATGTGTCTCGACCCAGAGTTTGGGATACAGTGGCACACTGGACACGTTTTTCAAAGAAAGAAAAAACGATGGAGAAACGCACGTTTACATGTCTTCAGGCTCATCCATAATGTGTTTACATGTCTTCAGGCTCATCCATAATGTGTTTACATGTCTTCAGGCTCATCCATAACGTGTTTACATGTCTTCAGGCTCATCCATAATGTGTTTACATGTCTTCAGGCTCATCCATAACGTGTTTACATGTCTTCAGGCTCATCCATAACGTGTTTACATGTCTTCAGGCTCATCCATAATGTGTTTACATGTCTTCAGGCTCATCCATAATGTGTTTACATGTCTTCAGGCTCGTCCATAACGTGTTTACATGTCTTCAGGCTCGTCCATAACGTGTTTACATGTCTTCAGGCTCGTCCATCGGGCTGTCTTCGGGCTTAAATTCCCCACAACAATATCACAGAACGGAAGATATCCTAGCACATAGCCCTGAGGGACTCCCTCCAGTCAACCATAGTGGGGGTTTAAGTGTTTAGACAGACACTTGTCGTCCCAGTTTACGTGCTCATCTGGAGATGAAACGATGGGGAGCAGAGCACACACACACACACACACACACACAAGCACATGCATGCACACACACACACACACACACACACACGCACACGCACACACACACACATTCCAGTCGTGCTGACAGACACAGTGTGGTGGTAGCCTCTGGGAAGATCAGTGTGTCACTCTGCCCTGCATGGCTAAAACTCTGGACAGCTTTGACCCCCCACAAAAACCTTTCTATTGAGATTTTTATATATATATATTTTTTTGCGTGAGAAACATGACCTTTTTTCCTTACTTCTGAAGACGGGCAGAGCACAGCGACACTCGGGTGAGTCCAGGCAGTGTGTGATTCTGTGATTTGGTTTTAGTCTTTCAAATGAAAATAATGTCTGTATTCCTTTTAAACCCATTTTGGGCGGGAACCCTTTTTGGTGTTTTAACCTAAGCATTATGTTATACTTTAGCTATTGAAAAATAGCAGATCTACAAGCTCGTATCGCGGCACCGAGTGCCGCACTACGAGCTTGTAGGTCTGCTATTTTTGAAAAATCGTGAAAATGTGGCACAAATCTTTTAATACAATTATATTCTTTCAGAGCCAAGTTTTTAATTCTTAGCTTCTGGGGGGGTCCCTGAAACATTTCGAGATGGGTGGTCTGCGGCCAATTACATATAATCTTGGGGGTTTTCATTCACATTTCCATGTGAAGGTCACATGGAAATGTTTGAGCACAACTGACATAGAAACAAAAGTTTTTCGGAAAACTGTCATGATTTAGAAGTCATTTGTAGGATCTGGTATTTTGACCTGACTACAGATTATACATGTCTCACGACAGTTTTCTGAAAAACCCAATGTTGTCAGAGTCAGAGCTTCTCAAACAATTTCATAACAAGGACCAACATTTATATGTAATTGGCCGCCGACCCCCAGCTGAAAATATTTTGTTCCAGGGACCCCCCCAGAAGCAAAGATATGAGTAAAAAAAAACGTTTGCTGTGATTGAATATATATTTTCAAAGATTTGGACCACATTTTCACTATCTTTCAAAAATAGCACTCAGGCTTGTAGTGCGGCACTCGGTCCAACTAGTACTAGTGGCTCTCAAATGTTTTATTTGCAAGGACACCCTTAACTCTGAGGGTGTTCAAATGGAACCAAATGGTCCACAGAGTTACAGACCTGTTTTGGTCATTCAGGGCTCGTTGTGTTTTTCTGTTAATATTATTGTACTCTCATGTTGTTTGTTCGTGGTGGAAACAACAATGAGTTGACGACCCCTTGATAAGATATAGACCAGTGAAACAGTCTTCATAGGAAATAAAATAAAACTGCTAATAAATCATGAATAAATAATTATATTATATCCATACATATCCCACACTTGTCTTGACTCTGACTCCCCCTCCTGCACTTGGTCTTGACTCGGACTCCCCCTCCCCCCTCCTGCACTCGATCTTGACTCGGACTCCCCCCCCCCCCCCCCCCCCCTCCTGCACTCGGTATTGACTCGGACCCCCCTCAGCGTTGTTTATATGGCGCTCCGTGTCATTGATCATATAGAGCGATCAGTCACGTGGAGAGGTTGCAGATCTCATGCGTTGCACGGCGGGTCCATTTTTCTTCTCCAGATCGGATCCCCGGGATGACACATAAGAACATTAGTGTCCGTTATATTTGCATGAAATGGAAATGTGCCCTCGGGACGCTGTGACAAACTGACAAACAAAAACAGACGGATAAAATACATAAACTCCATATCTAATTTTTATTTTATTTATGTGGCACAAATCGTTGAATATATATTCTTTCAGGGCGAGCGTTTTTAACTCAAATATTTGCTTCCGATGGGGTCACTGGAACAACATATTTTCAGATGGGGGTCGGCGGTCAATTACATATAATTGTTGGGGGTCGTTGACATGAAAATGTTTGAGAACGACTGACATAGAAACATTTTCAGAAAACTGTCAGGATTTAGAAGGCTTTGTAGAATCTTTTTTCAGGTCTAAATTGGTTAATACGACCATGGCCTGCCCTAAGCCTAATCTATTAAGGGAGAGGCAGTTAAAAAGTCCAAATGAATAATTGAATGAAGCGTCCGCTTTGGGAAATCTGAAGGTTTACTCATTGACTGCCTAGGACGACTTTGGATGAGTAATTAGGTTATTAATTACTAGCGTGGTACTTGGAACGATGCAAGTTGGAAATGGATGCCCCACCCAGATATTATGTCTGTGTCCCTTTTATGCCCATATATGGAGTCATGCCAGTATATCAGTATATATGCTGATGTCAGAACAATCATTGTGATTGTTCTCGAGTTCTGTGGATTACAGATGTACACACATTCAACACACGCGTTCCACACCCCCACAGGGAGTGCAGTGCCAGGTATCGAGTCGGTCGGACCCACAGTTCTCCAGAACCACCACAAAAGGAAGGCTCTGGTCAGGTGCCTGCCAGTGAGCCTAATGAAGCCAACTCCTTTCACCTGGGCCAGGCTCTGCCAGTGAGCCTAATGAAGCCTACTCCTTTCACCTGGGCCAGGCTCTGCCAGTGGGCCTAATGAGGCCAACTCCTTTCACCTGGGCCAGGCTCTGCCAGTGGGCCTAATGAGGCCAACTCCTTTCACCTGGGCCAGGCTCTGCCAGTGGGGCTAATGAGGCCAACTCCTTTCACCTGGGCCAGGCTCTGCCAGTGGGCCTAATGAGGCCAACTCCTTTCACCTGGGCCAGGCTCTGCCAGTGGGCCTAATGAGGCCAACTCCTTTCACCTGGGCCAGGCTCTGCCAGTGGGCCTAATGAGGCCAACTCCTTTCACCTGGGCCTAATGAGGCCAACTCCTTTCACCTAGGCCAGGCTCTGCCAGTGGGCCTAATGAGGCCAACTCCTTTCACCTGTGCAATTTCCAGCCTCTGCCTCAGCCAATTGAGGCTCAACCAATCAGGCTTTGCCAGTGGGCCGAATTGATTGCCAAGTACACTTTTCAGTTTGCAGTCTTTGCACAAAGGCACATACACATATATCCATGTGGGACACCGGCTGACAGTTAAAACCGGTGCTATGACAATGCATATCATTAGGTTCCCAATTTGCATCGTTCCCCCTGTGGCCGACTGCGACGGGCACGTATAGGTCTAGTTCAAAAAATTAGCGGTCATAATATTAACACTTCTGTTGAAAGTGAAAGTAACGATCAGCAGATCAGTTATTATGGACGATCATTTTTCTTTTTTTTATATATTCTTTGGAGGCTTTCGCCTTTTATTTTATATATTTTAATTTGTTCACTTGGTGTGAATTTCGGCCTTTTCAAAATAAAAGTGCATCCTGTTGGCAGTGAAGGGACAGCGCTGGAGTTCAGTGGTGGCAGTCAAAGTTGTTTAATGTCGAAGTGCCCTTGAGCAAGACAATCAACCCCCGACTGGACCTGATTAGGACCTGCTTCCTTTGCATGGTTTCCCCTGCCGTCGGTGTGTGGCACGAGGGATGTGCAGAGTGTTAGAGAGGCAGTAGGGCTGCTATTTTGGACTTTTGGACCAAAATGTAGTCGACGAAAACAACAGTGATATCCATGTTCTTAGCTATAGTGCTGCCAAGAGGCCTCCCTCTGCCAGATGGCCACATGAAGCAGTGATTGTCAGGCCTTCTCCCACATTACTAGGCCACATAACCGTCTAATTGCAATCATTTGAGATAGTCGTGATAATCATTTCCATGTTGACAGTTGTTTTGTTCATGCATAAATAATAATGCATAAATAGCCGCTCTACAAGCTTACAACACGTCACTTTGTGTGCGTTTTAATCAATGTATATATTTTGAATGGCGGACTTTCACTTGCAACGGACTATTTCTATATTGCAGTATTGATACTTTTACTCATGTACGACATGTGAGTTGTTTTTGAGGTGTGCTAGCCCCTCCTATATTCAGCTATAGTGTAGATTATTTTCCTAACACAAACATTAAATGCCATTCAATGAATGGAGAATTGACGTCATACTATGTATAGAAATAGGCTATTGTTGTCCTATACGCAAATTAAAATGTCATTGACAATGAAGATGCATGATGATAAGAACGGGTGTGATGTTTTTCCTGGAACCCCCACAGGGGTTGGATCGGTGCAGATTATCTCCGTTCCTCTTGTCCTCTGGTAGATTTATTAATAAGTAACACATCACAGACACATGTCACTGTGACCCACTTTATACACCCATCCATTCTGCTTCTGCAGAAGGATAATTAATTAATTAATGCCTTTATTGCAGACTCAGGGTCCATAGAAAAACATACACAACACAAAATACAATATATACATCCAATAAAAAAACAATCCAAATGTACATGTTAGACAGGCATTTGTGACAGTTATAGCTTTTGAGCCAATGTCTTCTAAGGCTAGAGCATTATCTATAGTGCAACTTTTGACAGGGTTATTTATACTGACGATGATGCTATTCACAGACTCATCCAAGCGACACATGAATCTATGTATGTATTATAAGTTCCGAAGAACAGCGGAGAAAAGTATTGACTCTTGCAGCCACAAACATTTCACTTGCACTGCACGATCTATAGGCTTTTTGAGTAAAATTCTCATGGCATCAATATACACGCACGTATGCACGCACGCGCGCGCGCGCGCGCACACACACACACACACACACACACACACACACACACACACACACACAGAGAGTACACTGTATGTTGTTGATTTGATATGGTTGTTGAGGAGAGGAGGGTGTGAGTTGACACCTTTTGGTGGCAGCCAATATGGTCACAGTATGGGCAGCTAAGACACACATAGACAGACAAGCACACACACACCCTCCACTGTGCTCACATGTTGTGTGTGTGTGTGTGTGTGTGTGTGTGTGTGTGTGTGTGTGTGTGTGTGTGTGTGTGTGTGTGTGTGTGTGTGTGTGTGTGTGTGTGTGTGTGTGTGTGTGTGTGTGTGTGTGTGTGTGTGTGTGTGTGTGTGTGTGTGTGCGCGCGCGCCTCAGTGCCACATCTTAATTACACACCATGGGTGCAGGCCTTGCGCCATCTCATTATGCCACCTCAAATCTGAGAGAGAGAGATCACATGCAATATACAACACAGCCACAGAGGAGGCAGAGAGAATGACAAGGAGGGAAAATATAAAGTGCTGTATGTATGTAGTGTAACATGCTTCAGAGTAAAGTGCTGTATGTATGTAGTGTAACATGCTTCAGAGTAAAGTGCTGTATGTATGTAGTGTAACATGCTTCAGAGTAACCCACCGTCCGACATCAGAACGTTCTTCTGACGGCCCGTCAGGGGGTGCCTACTTAGTTCAGACTAGTCATTGGTTAGACATGGGTTAAAGATGGAGTGCCACAATTTTGTCTATGAGATGACAGTACTTCATTAGACACCCTGGAGTTGTTTTTATGTGCAATTGTGTATTGACTTTGTATTTAGGGTTTCTTCCTGGAGGCTGAACCCTTGGCAGTCAAACGGGCCAATGAAGTAAACAGTAATATAGTGACACCACACTATCAGCCCCTCCCCTAACCCCTCCCCCTTTATCATACAACTACAGCTGTGGGTGTGGCTTCAGTTCAGGTGGATCACCACCCATCACCACCCACCAGGCAAACCAGGCATACTTAACCGTCTTCCTGCCATTGCCGAAGCCCTTCGGCAATTGAAGCATTAATTTGATATTAACGCTTGCTGCCATTGCCGAAGCCCTTCGGCAATTGCACTTTTATAGTGCATATGATTGATCAAGCCATAATGCTACTCACGTTAGCCGGTTAGCTAGCAGTGTTGTTAGCACTGCACTGGATCGTTCATATTAATTCACCGTCGCCATAAGAATCCATTCTATCCGTTTCTTTCAATCGCCTGTATCTCCTATTCCTTGTCCCAGATGGCATTTTTGGTCAAAACAGCGTTTCTTTGACGGCACGAGCCGACGTTGTGGAGTGCTAAAATGTACCGGCATGATTCGATCATGTAAACAAAGGTTGTCTTGGCAACGTAAAGCTGGCAGGGATAAGCTCACTTCCGGTTGAGGCAAAATGTGGCTTTTCAAAATAAGAGCTCAAATTAAAAAAATGCTGGCATGAATTAGGTCCTAATTTCTCAATAAATGGCAGCAGTAAAAGGGTTAACACAAAGAATGCTGGAAACGTATCCATACGCTTTATTAATATCGAACGCCGTACGCGCGAAGCGTATCTATACGTTTTATACGTTTTTTTTATGATTACTGTACATCAACTTCCTATGCGCCCGGACAACAAAGAAAGTAACACCGATCGTCTCTGGGAAGGTCCGGTATGTGATCCGGGAGTTAAAAGCCCCCCCCTCCTGAAAAGAGGTCTGGTCTATGGCCAAGCTTCCTCCTCCAATGCCTCCATTACGACGTACTGGAGTCTGCACAGCAACGGCATAAACCAACGCAGATGTCGGGATCTAAAATGGAGTTACCCATACTCTAGTGTGTGTGAATACACTCGATTCCCCCTCCCCTCCTGTTTCTACATGGTTTCTCCCGAGGTAGCGATGGAGTGAGGGGCGATCGCATTACAGTTTCATTCCCCCCCGCACTCAACATCCACACAGATCCACTGGCTGGCTGTGTGTGTCTCCATTCCGCCGCCTCGTCCTCTCATTCTCGGAAATATAAACCCGTATATAAACCAAGAATAATCTGCAACGTTCGATCGCCATTTCACGCACACGGACAGGTATACGCGAAACGAATTATGTATTCTCGAAGGACCGCCATAGGAGAAGCAGTATAGATATGATCAACTGTCTTTTTTTCGCCGTCGCGTCAGCCATGTTTGGACAAAGAAGCAGTATACTAGCATATATCACAGCCGTGGAACCCCCCCCCCACTGCGAGTTGCGATCGATCGCTTTGCAGTTTGCATCTCTCTCATTCTCGGAAAAAAGATTCTCGGCAGTTGATCACCATAATCGCCATTAGCCATAGCGCCTTCGCCAGCCAATTGCAGTGATAAGACCGCAATGCAGGCGTCTGGGACGTAATCGACCCGTTTGTAATGGATAACGAATACACATAGTTCATCCTAAACTGCGGAAGCCATCGAGTTGTCTGTCATTTTGTCGAAATCACAGCCAGCCGGGATTATTGTCTCTCGCTTATCGCTCCTGTGGTTCATGTCCAGACATGTCCAGGCATGTCAACCTCTCAAGTCACCGTTATGCTATCGTTCTGAAACGAAACGATCTGTGGAAGGTATCCTACACTGGTAGCTTACACTGATCAAGTTGATTTTGTTTACTGAGACAATGATCACATATGTGACCAGTGCCAGTGATTTAATATACAAGGGGGCCATGGTCATTTTTCAGTTCTTTACATATTATGAAACTGCACACTGTAACCTTTCATTTGATGTATTGCTCATTGAAATTGGGGGGGAAATGAAGAAGATATGACCATTTGAAACTTGTTGAACTGTAAACACCAAGGTACTGAATTTGCCATTCTAAGATTTCAAAGTATTTAGCATCTCTGAGGCCTGGAATGGGTGTGACCCATAGATACTTGCATAAACACCCCACCCCATTCACTAACCCCCCCCCCCCCCACTAGGTTAGCTGTCAAGTGTCAAGTGTGCATAGAATGACTTGAGTGGACTTAGTAAAACCAAGTGGGCTCTTAAAATAAGAATAAATAGAGATGAGAATTCTAATTCGTTTGTTTATTTTCCACATACTTGAATTTGCATACTGTGACAATGACAAATAAGAGTGGCATAAGAATAAAATACAACTAACAGTTTAACATTGCACTTTCCCTGTGACTAAATAAATATATACAGTTTAAATTTGCACTTTCCCTGGGACTAAAAAGTAAAAAGTTTAAAATCTCACTTTGTCTATGGACTAGAAATATATACAGTTTAAAATTGCACTTTGCCTGGGACTAAAGAGTATACAGAATATAAAGTTTAAAATCTCTTTGTCTGGGACTAAAGAAATTTATACAGTTTAACATTGCACTTTGCCTGGGACTGAAGAGTATACAGAATATAAAATTTAAAATCTCTTTGTCTGGGACTAAAGAAATGTATACAGTTTAACATTGCACTTTGCCTGGGACTAAATAAATATATACAGTTTAAATTTGCACTTTCCCTGGGACTAAAAAGTGTAAAGTTTAAAATCTCACTTTGTCTGTGGACTAGAAATATATACAGTTTAAAATTGCACTTTGCCTGGGACTAAAGAGTAAACAGAATATAAAGTTTAAAATCTCGTTGTCTGGGACTAAAGAAATGTATACAGTTTAACATTGCACTTTGCCTGGGACTGAAGAGTATACAGAATATAAAGTTTAAAATCTCTGTCTGGGACTAAAGAAATGTATACAGTTTAACATTGCACTTTCCCTGTGACTAAATAAATATATACAGTTTAAATGTGCACTTTCCCTGGGACTAAAAAGTATAAAGTTTAAAATCTCACTTTGTCTGTGGACTAGATTTATAAATGTTACACTCGGACAGTCTTCTTTGGTGCTGTGGACTTTGGTTTGGGGCACGTTGTGTCTTGTGCATCATCACGACAGAATTTTCTGAGTTCTTTAAAAAGATATTCCTGACGGGCTGTGTCCAGTCCAGGTGGGGGTTGTACTGAAAGACCATGTACTGGGGGTAAGACCTTGGGATCTTTGAGCAGCTGAAACGCCACTACTTCTGAGTCACGGTGTTTTTGGGCCATCACCACACCAGGCTTCGTGGTGTCAAAACGGAAGTGCTGGTAGCTCTTTATCTGTGGGAGTTTGCGGAAGTAGGGAGTCAGGTGTTTTTGCCAGTCGAAGCCTTCAACAAGCACTGTCCCATCTTCATGTCCGACAAGCTGGGAGAGGTTCACTCCCTTCTCCTCAGAGCTTTTAGCCATCACTGTCGCGATGTCTGCCAAGGTGTCAACTCTGCTTCTCCTGTAGACTTGTTTGAACAGTCCAAAGCACCAGTCAGGACCAAACTTGGTGTGGCCAGCAATCAGCAGATGGACTCCCAGCTTCAAATGTAGCTTGTGAATGGTTCTCCACGCACAGTACCAGAGCATGAAGTTGTTTTTGTTTTGGCCACTGCAGTTGTCACAATGAAGGTCAACGTATTTTTCTCCAACTCCATAGTTGTTGAAAAAATGATGTAAGTAGCTGATGACTGCATTACTGCCTTTTCCTGATGCCATGCCTTCATCAATCAGGTAATTCACTTGCTTCGCCAATCCTTCACAGTGGATACCAAAAAGGCCACACTTGCGTGCAGTGAGGAAAAACAACTGGCTAACCTGGAGAGAAGATGAAGGGTAGTGCACCTGAAAGAAGAAACAATGAAACAAATATATACATTAAAATCAATATCCTGACTGAATACAGAATGGACATTGCTATGACAGTAATATGCAAGGCCCTCTTAAAATGGGCTGTGTACAACTGTACATACATCCTATACACGACTTAATCCCTATTAAAAAATAACTAAATAAATATAACATCAAGAAAAAAAAATTCAACAATAGCTGATCTACAAGCTCACTCTTTTTTATTTTATTCTTTCAAAACAATAACCTACCAGCTTCCATTGCAGCCTTGTAGAGACGCCAGACTGATGCTTTGGTCACATTACTTGGCAACAACTTCAGGCTGTAATCCTTGTGTCCGGGATGTCGACCAGGCAAAGATATGGCATGGACCTCTGCATAGTTTGTGATGAATGTCAACACCAATGTGATGTCCTCTTTAGTCAGAAACTTCTTGTTCGTCCTGGGAGCCTTTTTCCTCTGCCGTGGAGTGAGACCATTCTCATTGTAGTGTCGCTTAATTGCATTTAGAAGGGTGCTGCTGATCCTGGACAAAAAACAACAAACGCTGGGTTACTAACTAACAACGTTAGTCTGCCTGGACTCCATTTACTGTTCAGCGCTTGGATCCGGTCTAGAGCCCGCCCACTTAAACCTACACATACATACACGCACACAAACGTTTCCGTATCCGCTCTATACCGGATGCTATTATAAACAGCGCTAACGCTAACACACTGCAAATTAAAACGCTACTGCATCATGTATCAAGACTAGTCTTACTTAAAACAAACTAATCATAAACAGACTGATTTCAGAGACTATAGACCCTGAATATAAACAAGATGATAATGAAACTCACCCATAGATGAAGCAAAATGTAGCTTGACACACCACGATGGCATTCACCATGTATGTGGATCTGTTGAACTTTCGCTTCGCGTTGACTTTCTTCGTGGATTGAGTCATTTCGGAGTCGTTCATACAAGTCTTTATAATCGCCAAAATAACAAGGTCTTTCTGGTCCTTTGTCAACGCTGCCATGTCTGTTCGGGTCTCCCAAATCATGCCTGGATCGAGTTGTTTACTGCAAGACGAATGCGGCTGTTCTACGTTCTCTTTTGCTCTTTTATGACATCCGCAATCAAAGTTTATTATTTTCTCCATTTCTGCTGTTCGGTCGGTGTCCACGGCTACATTATTAACTTCTGGTACAAGTAAAAGCGAGGCGATGCCGACCTGTACACCACCCGGCCCAGCTGTTCCCCCAGACTCGTCTTCCTCGTCCTCGTTATCACAACACAAACTCCTGTTGATTTGATCGAAAACAACGCCATGGTCTTCATCATCCGTGTCAGATTCAGCCGTGAGCTCTAAACCCGGGTCACTGCCACCGTGTATGAAATCTGAAATAAATGTTCCCAGGAGATCGTCTTGTGCCTGTCCATTTAAAGCGTTAAGCAAGCGTTCCAATTCAAAGTTACTAGCCATGATCACAAACAAACAACAAGAATTATGTTGTGTTTACTGACAGCCTGAACACGTTGTACTTATGGGCGGTGATCGGCTACGTGAAACTGGAGAACAATACATAGGTATGGCCAATCGAAACAGCTCTATGTAAATACGTGCAGGAATGTTCACACCCCCAAAATACGGAAAATAGTCTTACATTATAGAGACATTTTTGCAACGTAATTACAACAACTTAACGACACTAAACCGACTTTCTGATGGAATAAAAACATTCTTTAACATTCCAACTGTTTTAATTTGACTAAAAACGAAAACCACCAAAAAAAAAGAGAGAATCTAATTTGGTATAATGTGAAGTTCCATTAGAGCTGACTTGTGGTTTAAATCACTGGCACTGGTCACATATGTGCACATAATCATCATCATCATGAAGTTATCATAGCGAGTTATAAAGGTTTAAAGTCACAGAGATTGACAGGCAGATATAAACATAAATAAATTATTATCATATACATACTACACACTGAATGAAAGCCCTAAATGTCTAATTTTAGGAGGAAAACAAATAAAATACACATTGATCCCATATACAGTTTGTCAGTAGGCTATTGAATCCAGTTCAGGTATAAAATTCTCTTTTTCAGAGAGAACTTTAGAGAAAGCATGGACCTATAGAACTATTATTCACAAAATAAGGCCTATAGCGAAATGTACATACTATATACCGTATGAAACAGAAGACTCTCTGCTTTCATAAGAAAAAAACTAATACTGTAATAATAATAAAAATCACACCCATGTGAAATGAGCAGTGCAATGTTGTGAAGTGAGCAGTGCAACATTGCACTGCTCACTTCAAAGGGGTGTGATTTTTATTATTATTACAGTAGAAGTATTTTTCTTATGAAAGCAGAGAGTCTTATGTTTCATACGGTATATAGTATGTATATGTCGCTATAGGCCTTATTTTGTGAATATTTAGTTGTCGGGCCCATGTCTTGTCTAAAATACGAGAGGATTTCAGAAAATGCATGGACCTGAACTGCTCAATATTCACAAAATAAGGCCTATAGCGACATATACATACTATATACCGTATGAAACATAAGACTCTCTGCTTTCATAAGAAAAATACTTCTACTGTAATAATAATAAAAATCACACCCCTGTGAAGTGAGTAGTGCAACATTGCACTGCTCACTTCACAGGGGTGTGATTTTTATTATTATTTTTATTTTATTATGTATATGTCGCTATAGGCCTTATTTTGTGAATATTGAGCAGTTCAGGTCCATGTCTTAGTCTTAGTTATCTCTGGTGGGCACAAGCTGAATTCAATGACCAATTACTGTCAAACTGTATATGTGTACAATGTGTACTGTTTTCCTCCTAAAAGTAGACATTCAGGGCTTTCATTCGGTGTATGGTATGTATAGGATAGTATTTGTGCTCATATTTATATCGGTCTGTTGGTCTGAAAAAACTGAACTGAAATGTCTGTCAACTTCAACCTTCCATATCTCTGCTGTTTTTTCAAGCGAGCAGCGTGCCTTCAAAAGCAGGTGTTAGAAAAAGGTCAATATCTCCAGAATGGAAGATGGTAGAATCATTATTTCTTTTTTAAATTGAAGTGGACATGTTTGGCCTACTTTTGATTTATGCGATGTGATTCTCGCTATAAGAGGCCCCTCGCTGTGGGCCCCTAAAAAGTTCAAAAGTCCAATGTTAATCGCTTAGCACCAGCAAGCCTGAGCAAATAGAAAACTCTAGCATACAATGTGTTAACACTCGCTTGACTGTAGTAAAGCCAGGCACCACACAGGCTGACTTCAGGTCATGACTGTAGTAAGGCCAGGTAACACACAGGCTGACTTCAGGTCATGACTGTAGTAAGGCCAGGTAACACACAGGCTGACTTCAGGTTTTTGATTGATTGATTGAAATCTTTATTAACAGTTTGTAGAATTTACAGTACATTTTAAGCACAAACTCAATACAAAGACTGTCAACTGTGAGTGGACGACCCAATTAAGCATTACACTTGTTTACAACAGGGTCCACATTGTTCAATTCATCAAAACATTTAAAGACATACAAACATTTAGAGACATACAAATAGACATTTCTCTGTAGGTAAAGAACAGAACAGGAATTCATCATATGGGAAGCAAAAAAGGGAAAAAATACAATATACAGTGAGGGAAAATGGGGTGGGGGGGTGGGGGGGATTCAGATTTTACAGAGGCCAGTTTCGAATTGCAGCCATCCGTAGGTGCCCTTTGAGAGCGGTTTTGAAGGAGTCAAGGGATTCACATGTCTTAATGACTGTTGGTAGGGCGTTCCACATTTTGGTGGCATAGGAGCGAAAAGAATTTAGTCCCTTGTTTGTGCCGAATCTGGGTTGTACATGGTTTGTTGCACTCCCTCTGGTGTTGTGGGTGTGGACTTCGTTTACATTAAGGAAGTATTTAGACAGGTACATGGGTATCTTGGTGGTGTATCGAATCTTGTGGACCAGACCCATTGCAAGATGCTGTACTCTGTCGTCGACCCTAAGCCATCCCAGCCTGTCAAAGTGGGCAGGGGTGAGGTGGGTTCGGGGGGTGAGGCCAAGTAGGAGCCTGACCAGTTTGTTTTGAGAGGTCTGGAGCCTTGTTTTAAGGGCCTTTGAGGTGCTGTGGTACCAAGAGGTGGATGCATAGTCAAAGAAACCTTGTACGAGGGCTCCTGTTAAGGTCTTCAAGGTGTTTTTGCTGACCAGTGAGGAGATCCTGTAAAGGAATCTTGTTCTTTGATTGACTTTTTTGATTACGTTGGTGGCCATTTTATCACCGGAAAGATTGGCCTCCAGGATGGAACCTAGGTAGGTAATTTGATCTTTTCGTGTGATAATATTGTCACCCACTCTAACCATGAAGCCATCTGCCTTGCTGAGTTTACTATTTGATCCGAAGAGGATGGATTCAGTTTTTCCCAGGTGTAAGGATAGTTTGTTATCAGCGAGCCAGGTGCAGATTCTACCGAGTTCAGAGCTGAGGGTCTTTTCAACCTGCAGTTTGTTCCTGTCCGAGACCAGCAGTGCTGAGTCATCTGCGAACAGGAACAAGTTGCAGTCACAAGCTGAAGTCATGTCGTTAACATAAATTAGGAACAGTAAAGGCCCTAGTATGCTTCCTTGTGGGACGCCACAGCTCACTGGGAGGGGAGGGGACAGTGTTCCGTTCACCTCCACCATCTGTTCTCTCCCCTCCAGGTAGGATTGCATCCAGCTCACTGATGTGCTATCAAAACCAATAGCTTTAAGCTTGTTAACCAGTATGGAGTGGTTCACGGTGTCAAAAGCTTTTTGGAGGTCCAGCATGACCATGCCGCAGTATTTTCCAGCATCCACCTCGTGTTTGATGTGGTCGCTCAAATAGAGGAGGCATGTGTCAGTGGAGTGGGATGTTCTGAAACCAGATTGGAACTCGTACAGCAATTTATTAGTGGCAAGATACTTTTCAACCTGTTCATAGACTATTTTTTCCATCACTTTCGAGATGGAGCTTAGAATAGAAATAGGGCGGTAGTTGCCGGGTTCTAATTTACTCCCTTTTTTGTACAAGGGGGTTACTTTGGCCAGTTTAAAATCTTGGGGGACCTGTCCCTGTTTGATGGAGAGGTTAACTATGTGGGTGATGACTGGAGCTATGGAAAAGGCTGAGTCTCTGAGAAATTTGGAGGGAATATTGTCATGGCCAGTGGCCTTGTGGGGTTGGAGGGCACTCAGTTTTTTAAGTACCTCCTCGGTTGTTACCATTGCCATTTTAAAATCATCTTTACAAACACCAAGGTTTTTGTAGAAGGCTGTGATGTGCTCTACACCAAAACGCCCAGAGTGGGAGGGCAGTTTGCTAACCAGCTTTGTTGCAATGTTTGTAAAGAAGATGTTCAAGTGGTTGGCTACATCGAGTTTGTCAGTGATGAGGGTGTTATTCGATTTGATGTTTATGTTTGTAAACCTGGTTTTTAGTTTCCGACCACAGCCTAGTTGGTTGTTTAGTAACTTCCATAGCTCCCGAGGATTGTTTTTGATTTCCTCGGCTTTATCATTGATAAAGTTACATTTGGCTGATTTGGTCATGGCAATTACACCGTTTCTTAGCTTGTTACACTGGGCTTTTAGGTTGCACAGTTTGGTTTGGAGATCACTGTCGAAGCGCTTGCACTTGGCTAGTTTGGACTTGCATTTAAGAAGTTCAGAGCATTTGTTGTCTCTGGCTTTCATTGCAGTCAGTATGTCCGAATTCATCCATGGCTCCGAGCGGGTTTTGACCCTGATGGTTCTCAAAGGAGCCATGATGTTTAGTACTGATGTAAATTTGGTTTTAAAGCCAAGCCATGCTTCTTCGACTAGTGAGCTCCTGAGCACATCGGACCAATCCAGACTCTCCAGTTCAAGGTTAAAGGCCTCACTAGAGTAGGTTTTGAGGTCCCTAGATATGACTGTTTTGTGACAGTCAAACTTTAGTTTTTGTATTTTGCGGGTACAGAAAATCATAAAATGATCACTGAGCCCACATACAATAACCCCTTTCTTTGAGATTCTGGATTTGTCCGAGGTCAGAATGAGATCAATGACAGTTTGAGAAGAATCACACACTCTTGTGGGTTGGGTAATTAGCTGACTGATACTATGCAGATCACAAAACCGACTAAATGACTTGAACACAGGAGCTTCCTTATGACGCATATCCGTATTGTAGTCGCCAATCAGGATCTTCTCTACACATTCCTCCCCAGCTAAGCACCCCTCAAGTATGTTTGTGGTGTTCCTCGTTCAGCTCCATGATCACTGCCGCTGGGGTGGCTTCGGCGAACAAGACGCCTGCGGTGGTATGTGGGGGTCCGCTGGCGTTGGTTGTCTGCAGTTCATGGGCTGATCTTGAAGTTGCGTCCGTGGTCCGTTCCGTGGGGGAGGCGCTCGAGGCGCTCGCGGCGCTCTGGAAGGCGTGGAAGCCGTGACGCGTTGCGATGGGAACGTTCGTTGTTTGCGGAAGCAACAGTTGCTGCTGTGAGTGCAGTCTCGCTTGTGATCGGGTAACCGGTCCAGGATTGAAGTGAATATCTCCCGATAGTAACAAGAAAAGAATAATCACAGTTCTGCGATCCATCTTGCCAGTCGGGGGCTTGTACTTGCGATTCGGGTTTGCTGTTAACAGGCCATGAATCGCTGCTGACCCAAAAGAAATATGCTTACATTCATCGCCAGTTAGGAGGTAAAAATCGCTGTGAAACTCCTCCGCTTCGATTCCGTGACGTTCCATCTCTTCTTGGTGGTGTAAGGTCCATGTTGAATTAAAGTATGCGTCCGTAATCCATAGCATGAAGAGGAGGAAAAAGGCGGAAAAGGTTGAAAACATAGCTAAAAATCGCTGTTGTCTGGGGAGCTCTCTGAAGTGCGACCGATCCGTTCGAGGGTCACCTGAATCAGGTCATGACTGTAGTAAGGCCAGGTAACACACAGGCTGACTTCAGGTCATGACTGTAGTAAGGCCAGGTAACACACAAGCTGACTTCAGGTCATGACTGCAGTATATTGAATTGCAAACATTTTAAATATTGCTTTGATGCTCATTAACTTTAGGAAGTATTAAGTTGTTTTTTATTAGCATATGCGTTCCATAATTCCATAGGGCTAGACCACACATGGGCATATGACATCATCAACTTGTGACGGGAGCAGTCCCTATTGATTGAAAGATTTATGAAAGAAATACAATATTTAAGGTGTTTTAATTTTATCTTTTTAGTAATAGAGGGCAAGTATAATGTTTTAAGACATATTTGCCTCATTAGCCAGGGATCCTTTTAACACATTCCACACGTTATAGTATAATTGACAAGATACCGTCATGACTGCCGGCATTGTTTTACCTTTGGAGCATAACGCTGAAGTAATTGCGCCTTTGATCCATGAAAATCCGCTTGAAAACAGTCCCATGATTAGTTATTGAGCCCACATTAAATTATTTATTTATGAAAGAAATCAAATATTTAAGGTGTTTTTATTTTTCTATTTTAGTTTTAGAGGGCAAGTATAATATTTTAAGTCATAGTTGTCTTATTAACCAGGGATCCTTTTAAAGGCCGACTAGGTAACGTTTCTGATCTGTGTGTGTACCCCCCCCCCCCCCCTCTCCTCTGACAGACTTAAGTTCAAAGTGTTTCGATAGGCTAAAAGTTACCCATGCGTTTACCTTTCCTTTTATGAGGGGCTCACGTTAAGCCCCTTCGACGTGCGTGTGGCTTTTGACCTTATACTTCATATGGCAGTGACCTGTGAAGGAAGTTTAAAGGCGTAGTGAAATGAAAAATACGTTTTTCACACTTTTAGACCATATCTGTGGTCATGGCCTGAAAATGAAAATGTGCTGCGTGATGATGTGTAGAGAATAGAGATACACATCAATAAAAGCCAATGAAAATGAAGCTCACCAGTTTGATTCCCATGCTTCTTGTCTTCCTCCACACAGCTGGTTTTGATTCAATTCAATATGACATCCAGACTGTGTATTACCTGTTCTAAACGTAATCATCACGGTAAAATATGTATATAGGTTGTGTATAGGTTAGAAATAATCCGCTGACTTGTCCCCATGTCTATGTATATAGATAAATATGTATATAGGTTGTGTATAGGTTAGAAATAATCCGCTGACTTGTCCCCATGTCTCTCTGACACTTTGTTTACAAACGAAAGTCACGTGCAGGAAGTCACAGACTTTGAGACCCCATAGCCTGGAGGGATGCGACGCTCTGTTTGGTTCAGGAACTTCTCCCCATGCGCCCCCTCCCCCCACAGTGTAATGGTTAACCGTGGGAAGTCTGGGGTATGTTTTGGCGGTGTTCTCTGTGTGTGTGTGTGTGTGTGTGTGTGTGTGTGTGTGTGTGTGTGTGTGTGTGTGTGTGTGTGTGTGTGTGTGTGTGTGTGTGTGTGTGTGCGCCGCGCCCGCAAGGCCAGTTAGGCAGACTGGCGACTGGACGGGGCGGAGGGGTGTGACGGGTCGGGTGTGTGTGTTGTCATAGCGGCGGCACTGGAGGGGAAAGCCCTGAACAAGCAGCCCGCCTGCAGCATGGCTAGGCTGGGAGAGGAGCTGGGTCAACTCTCCCACATCACCATGTCCCTCTGGGACAACTCTCCCACATCACCATGTCCCTCTGGGACAACTCTCCCACATCACCATTTAGTTCCACTCTGAGACAACTATCCATGTCCCTTCCATTTAGTTCCACTCTGGGACAGACAACACATCACGATGTCCCTTCCATTTAGTTCCACTCTGGGACAACTATACATGTCCCTTCCATTTGGTTCCACTCTGAGACAACTATCCATGTCCCTTCCATTTAGTTCCACTCTGGGACAGACAACACATCACCATGTCCCTTCCATTTAGTTCCACTCTGGGACAGACAACACATCACG
The DNA here is from genome assembly GCF_964188405.1 of Protomyctophum parallelum. Lineage (NCBI taxonomy): Eukaryota > Metazoa > Chordata > Actinopteri > Myctophiformes > Myctophidae > Protomyctophum > Protomyctophum parallelum. Next base: position 40,504,453 of record NC_139710.1, read on the forward strand.
ATGTCCCTTCCATTTAGTTCCACTATGGGACAACTATACATGTCCCTTCCATTTGGTTCCACTCTGAGACAGACAACACATCACGATGTCCCTTCCATTTAGTTCCACTCTGGGACAACTATACATGTCCCTTCCATTTAGTTCCACTCTGGGACAGACAACACATCACCATGTCCCTTCCATTTAGTTCCACTCTGGGACAACTATACATGTCCCTTCCATTTAGTTACACACTGGGACAGACAACACATCACCATGTCCCTTCCATTTAGTTCCACTCTGGGACAACTATACATGTCCCTTCCATTTAGTTACACACTGGGACAGACAACACATCACCATGTCCCTTCCATTTAGTTCCACTCTGGGACAGACAACACATCACGATGTCCCTTCCATTTAGTTCCACTATGGGACAACTATACATGTCCCTTCCATTTGGTTCCACTCTGAGACAGACAACACATCACCATGTCCCTTCCATTTAGTTCCACTCTGGGACAACTATACATGTCCCTTCCATTTAGTTACACACTGGGACAGACAACACATCACCATGTCCCTTCCATTTAGTTCCACTCTGGGACAACTATACATGTCCCTTCCATTTGGTTCCACTCTGGGACAGACAACACAACTATCCAAGTCCCTTACATTTAGTTCCACAGTGCACATGCCTTTGTCCGCTGTGGCCTGTGTGCCCAACACACTCCCACTCCCACAAATGGACAAATGGAAACACATGACCCCGGCGGGGTGTCCCCTGGGGGGGGCGGACTTGAGTCGCGAGAGGCACCGCCCAGTGAGCTGCCAGGCGACCGAGCATTGCCAAGTCCACTTCAGCGACTCATCGCCGTTATCCCGATACGGACAGAATCCTATAACTCACGTCCCTCCTACTCGAGAAGAACATCTCTGCTTCCTGCGAACGAACCTCTCTGTGCAAAGTAGTGTGAAGCACCTAATCTCTCAAGACAGATTCTGCTCACAGCAGAGAGAGCAGCCTGACAGGGTTTTTTTTTTTGTGAAAATGTCTGGAAGTGGTTATTAAACCCAATATAAAACTGCCCTAAATGCATGTTTAAAGCCGGGTTTGAGCTCTCAGTATTTCATAATGCAAAGTAATTCCCCTCCAGTTGGCTGCATCAGTGTTCTGTCCTGAGCCAGGGGGTGAGGGGGGCAAGGGGGGTGAGGGGGGCGAGGGGGGCTGTCTGCCTCCAGCTAGATATCGCTCATAATCTGCTTCACCCAGGGTGAGCCTGAGGGCTGGCTCTCCTGTAGTCTGGTTGTCTCCACCAGGCCGAAGGCATGGCACTCCTGTGGTCTTGTTGTCTCCACCAGGCCGAAGGCATGGCACTCCTGTAGTCTGGTTGTCTCCACCAGGCCGAAGGCATGGCACTCCTGTGGTCTTGTTGTCTCCACCAGGCCAAAGGCATGGCACTCCTGTAGTCTGGTTGTCTCCACCAGGCCGAAGGCATGGCACTCCTGTGGTCTTGTTGTCTCCACCAGGCCAAAGGCATGGCACTCCTGTAGTCTGGTTGTCTCCACCAGGCCAAAGGCATGGCACTCCTGTAGTCTTGTTTTCTCCACCAGGCCGAAGGCATGGCACTCCTGTAGCCTGGTTGTCTCCACCAGGCCGAAGGCATGGCACTCCTGTAGCCTGGTTGTCTCCACCAGGCCGAAGGCATGGGGAGAGAGTATGTTTTGCACTCCGTCCGTGTGTGTGTCCGTCCGTCCGTCCGTCTGCATACAGCTAATCTCCGGCACCGCTGGCCCGACGTGCACACACACATGTCACACACTGTCACACACACATGTTACACACATACTTTTGGTACTTAAAGGACCAAAAGTAGAAATTACTCCATATGCAGGATGGTCCCATTTCACATTCTCAAATGTATGCAAATCCCTTGGAAATAGCAGATCTACAAGCTCACAATGTGTCACTTTGCGACACATTGTGAGCTCGTATATCTGCTATTTTCAAATGGTCGAAATGCATATACAGTATAGGGCTGAAGTGGTTAATGTACGTGTCAAAATCTACAAAGTAACTAACTGAAGTTTTCAAATAAATGTAGTGGAGTACAAGTGCAATATTTAGATCTGAGATGTAGTGGAGTACAAGTAAAAGTATTGGAAACTGGTAACACTCAAGTAAAGTACAAATACCTCACAATTGTACTTGGTAAATGGTGCATTTATATAGCGCCTTTATCCAAGGCACTTTACATGTGCATTGCATTTGCATGTGCATTGCATTCACCCATTCATACACCGATTTGCAGCTGAAGCCATGCAATTAAAGCACCAACCAGCACATCGGGAGCAATTTGGGTTTCAGTGTCTTGCCCAAGGACACTTCGACATGTAGACAGGAGGAGCCGGGATTCGAACCGCCGACCCATGGATCATTGGACAACCTGCTCTACCTCCTGAGCCACATATACTTTACAGTATATGTACTTAGTTACTTTCCACCTCTGCAAACTTGCTACTACACACACAAAAAAGGTGGACCAAACCAATAAATCCAGGGCACAGCACACACCACTAGCTAAAAGTCCCCCCCCCCCCCCCCCCCCCTTTCAATCAAGTCTATTGGTATGGTCCTTGGCATGGTCATCTGGCTCCACCCCCCATGGTGTCATCTGACTCCGCCCCATGCAGCCACATGCTAGGAAGCAGCCATGAGGTAACTCAAAGAGTACATGCACTAATAACACTTAAACATACAACTTTAGGAATAATTATCAAACAATGTTTTTATATTCTAATAACTGTGTTTACATGGGGTTTCCAGCAGTGTTGTTTTTGGCAGCAGATTTAGATTTTATAGTTTTAGTCAGTCTCTTGATGAATGGGAAAGGAAAGGAAAGGAAAGGTACTATGTTTACCCGGGGTAACTGGACTAAGCTCAAGAACTTGTTTACAGCCAGGCCCTGCTCATAGAACATTTCATGGTAGGGGTTCAATGCCTTGTCCAAGGGCACTTCTGCGGTGGTAATTTTAACGTGCCGGTCTGGGGATACGAACTAGCGACCTTCCGATATCAAGACCGCTCCACAAACCGTTCGCCCACCGCTGCCTCAAGTCAATGGAGTCAATGGAGGGTATTGCAACTCTAGATTCACCACATTATAAAAAAATCTAGAGTTGCAAATTGCAGCTTGATAGCAGGGTGGGGTGCCGTGCAGTAGCCATGTTGGATTCTGCCTTGATAACCCCTCTTGTCATGGAAAATAGACCTAGAGCAGGTTTTCAACCAGTGGTCCTTCCAGGTGGTCCCCAATCTCCCATCAGCTAAATGATGGAGAGTTAGTGACCAAATTAACCCTTATTATATCTTCTACACAATTAGAGAATGTAAAATAAATGTTATTTTGAGCGTTTTTTGCCTGTTGTATCTCTCCTATAACGGTACCAACATCAACACAGCATGGAATTGTGGACAAAATCGCATGCAGCGATAACAAAGTATTCTTTATTTTTTGTGTCTTGAGAAGCTGAGTCTCATCGATGTTGTGCTCCGTGCGGTGCGTGCGTGCCAGATCAAATGCCAAATAAATAATGGGCCTGGAGATGAAAAGGGTTGAAAGCCACAGATTTGGAGCCCTGCTGCCGCCGGTGAGCGGAGGGGGTCGGCCACAGACACGGCTGGTAGTGTGAGAGCCAACGCTCAGCGTATTAGTGGAAGCAGGGACGTGCAGAGAGTGTTAGACAGGCAGGGGCTGAAATCCCGTAAGAGAGGGCACTTTTGGACAGAAATAGCTGATCTACAAGCTCACAACGCATCACGCTGCGACTGCATTGTGAACTTGTAGATTGGCTATTTTCGGGGCGCAACCCAGCACTCTTTAATAAATATAAATATATTTTTTATCCCACGATTTTGTAACCCATTTTTCACCCCTGTGTCAATCATCTAATGTGATCCTGGGCTCTACACACCCTCCACCAACCTAGTCCCCCATATATGGGGGACAAGGGGAGAGCAACGGACTTGAACTCATGCTTCCTTCATGCCTGAGTGTCCAAGTTGCTCCTTTACACCTGACAGGGGAGAGTTTCCCTGGTTGGACGTAGCGCGTGGAAGGAACACGTTATTCCAACCAGTTCCTTTCCCCTCCATCAGGCGCCTCGGCTGGCCAGGGGGAGGCAGTTTAGTGACCAGGATTACTGCATGTTTTTTGTGAGAGTACCTACCCTAGGGGACACGGGGAGAACATGCAAACTCCACACAGAAAGGCCCTTTCGCCAACCCCGCCTTCGGGTATGGGCACTGATGACGCGGAGGAGGAAACACGCCGCCAGCACCCACAGAGTCCTCAGCGGGAATCGAACCCAGGTCCTTCTAGCTGTGAGGCGACAGCACTACCAACTGTGCCACCGTGCCCCTAGCACTCTTTAGCTAGTGGAGATGTGATGTATACGACATGGATTTCTAAACAAATTTGTTCAACTCAAAATGCTATACGTTCCAAGTTCAGGAGACTTCGGGGAGGTAAAAACCTATTCTCCTGAATGCTGCCTTCTGGAATGGCATGGAAAGGAGTGGCATTTGCATTTCTTTCAACCATAGTAAATGCTGCATTCATGGTCGAGAAAGGGCAGTTGTTTTACAGACGGGTAAAAGGGCAGAGGCTAAAGCCCCCTTTGATGTCTATGTGTGCATGCCCCTGAGTGGAAGTCTGCACTTGGCCAAGTCGGATGGATGGTAAACTTAGTGTGTGTGTTGCCACTGACCCAGGGGATGGTAAACTTAATGTGTCTGTGTGTGTGTGTGTTGCCACTGACCCTGGGGATGGTAAACTTGGCAACGGACCGGACCATGGGGATGTGCACGGTGCAGTTGTCCAGAAATAACCAATTGGGTCCCCTAGGGTAGGTACCCTCACAAAAAACATGCAGTAATCCTGGTCACTAAACTGCCTCCCCCTGGCCAGCCGGGGCGCCTGATTGAGGGGAAAGGAACTGGTTGGAATAACGTGTTCCTTCCACGCGCTACGTCCAACCAGGGAAACTCCCCCCTGTCAGGTGTAAAGGAGCAACTTGGACACTCAAGCATGAAGGAAGCATGAGTTCAAGTCCGTTGCTCTCCCCTTGTCCCCCATATATGGGGACTAGGTTGGTGGAGGGTGTGTAGAGCCCAGGATCACATTAGATGATTGACACAGGGGTGAAAAATGGGTTACAACATCATGGGATAAAAAAAATAAAATAATGAATGAATTGTTATTTTAACAATTAAACCATGTTACTGTGTGCTGAAACTGAGCAGCTTTTAGGTAAATAAAGAACAGAAAAACGTGAGTGTCACATTTGCACCCGTTTGACAGCAAATTTTTATTTAGTTTTAGTCATAGTTTTGTTTTAATACATTTTCATTTAGTGTGATCCCGACGGCCTTTACTGCATGTCACTCCCCCATTTCCTGTCAGCCTATATAAAAAATATAAAATAAAGGCCAAAGCCGAAAAATAATAATAATAATCCCGTCCCCAGTCATCATTACATCACTACCTTTTTTGTGAGAAATTAATTAGTTTGAAAAAAACAACTCATCACTGTCAGGTGAAAAAGGAAGAGAAAATAAATATCTGCGAGGTCGTGACACCTCGAAACACCTCGTCATTCCCTGAAGGGTGAAAAGAACACACACTTCTCCTCTCTCTCGCACGCACGCACGCCAGAAGAACACACACACTCTTCTCCTCTCTCTCTCACGCACACACGCACGCACACACGACAGAAGAACACAATCTTCTCTCTCTCACATGCACGCACGCACGCACGCACACACACAGGACGGAAGAACACACTCTTCTCTCTCTCTCTCGCACGCACACGCGCGCACACAAACACACAAACACACACAGACTCCTGGACGGGCTCAGACTCAGACAGCCCATTACCGTGTGGGTCTTGGACTTCACTCCTCAAGCCAGGCTCTTGCATTTGATGTGTGTTCCTAGTTCCTGACTGACTTTTACCTCTCTCTCTCTCTCTCTCTCTCTCTCTCTCTCTGTCTCTGTCTCTGTCTCTGTCTCTGTCTCTGTCTCTGTCTCTCCCTCCAGGCACAGAAGTCGTGGATAGAGAGAGCGTTCAGCAAGAGAGAATGTGTCCACATCATAGTGAGCTCCAAAGACCCCCATAGGTGAGATAATCTGTGCTTTGTATGTGTGACGTCGGCTCAGTGACTTATGAATGAACTGAATTCAAGATGGCGGCGCGGACCTGGCAGAGAGATGGCCAGGCTGGAGTCCTTGCGGTACGTTCTTTTTTAAATGAATGAAGACCAAGATGTAATCGAATGATCCTGGTGGAGAAGAGAAAACCTAAGAAGTGAATCCAAACAATAAGATCAAGGTCAAACCGTTAACGACTGTAGGTCAGAAGGTAAGACGCCTCTTTCTGGCTCTGGGGCGAATGCTCTCAGGAGAGGGCAAGCTTCCGCGTTGGTGCTTCACAGAAGCTTCCGCGTGCGTAATAGAGCGGATGTTCGGGTCTGACAAGTCCCGGGAAATACGCGCTGTGATTGGTAGTCACTTGAGTGGCAGAGTGGCGTAGCAGTAGCCTTCATACGCACTTCCGGCACATTTCCGTCCCAGAGTGTAAATTGTTTCCGCCATCCCGTCGACACACCCACAAAAAATGGGTTACAAAATCCTGGGATAAAAAAAACATTAAAACAAAAACAATACTGAGGTAGTGGGTTCAATGCAATCCCACTACCTTGACCCCCGTAATAGGCGACGTGCATTGTGTTGACCATGTTTTGCCGTCGTTCCATTCGAAGGACACCCCTCGACACACACGGCCCGCATGGCGCTTTCACACGGCCCACATGGCGCTTTCACACGGCCCGCATGGCGCTTTCACACGCCCCGCATGGCGCTTTCACACGGCCCACATGGCGCTTTCACACGGCCCACATGGCGCTTTCACACGGCCCGCATGGCGCTTTCACACGCCCCGCATGGCGCTTTCACACGGCCCGCATGGCGCTTTCACACGGCCCGCATGGCGCTTTCACACGGCCCGCATGGCGCTTTCACACGGCCCGCATGGCGCTTTCACACGGCCCACATGGCGCTTTCACACGGCCCGCATGGCGCTTTCACACGGCCCGCATGGCGCTTTCACACGGCCCGCATGGCGCTTTCACACGGCCCACATGGCGCTTTCACACGGCCCACATGGCGCTTTCACACGGCCCGCATGGCGCTTTCACACGGCCCGCATGGCGCTTTCACACGCCCCGCATGGCGCTTTCACACGGCCCGCATGGCGCTTTCACACGGCCCGCATGGCGCTTTCACACGGCCCGCATGGCGCTTTCACACGGCCCGCATGGCGCTTATACTATCGGTGTGAGATTAGAGCGCTGCATGTCTGCGGGGACTTTGGAGAGAGAGATAGGGAGAGGGGGAGACAGCGCTCTGATCACGTTCAAGACTCTCCAACGTATCTAACTTGGATATCATTTTATGCTGACATAGCACTATATATTATTATATGCATAGTTTCATTATATAGATATTCCACTGTTAGGTTCTTAGCTTACGTATGATTCATGATGATGATGATGATGTTTTTTTGTTCTTGCTTACTGTAAGTGGCTCTGATAATTATGGGGGTTCTTGATATAACGTCTATATATAGACGGTAGAGGTCTACGGCTAAGCCAGAATCTGGTCACAGATACTGCTGAGGATGATGATAAACAACTGGTGCGACATAAATGAATGGTGGACTAGAGGAAAGATTACACACACTATAAGATATAGCCCTACAACTAAGGAAAACACAGATTTTATTTTATTTCTTTTTACAAACTGTCCACACTCTGCAGGTCCGCTCATTGGGTTATTTATATTTACCTGCCCCGGGCAGTCGGGCAGGCGTTAGTGTCAACCCGACAACCCCTCTCAGAGAGAGCTAGACGGTAACTGGTTGAATCCCTACCTAACGAGTATACAGTATGGCTGCACCACAGCCTCCTGGAGGGGAGAGGCTGTCAGCAGAGCTGTCCAAGACGCCCTGCCTGGCATCATGGCTGTTGAAGTGGAGGAGCGTTTGACACAGTGCCAACCTCGTTAGTTGAACTGCATACAGCTGCAGTGCTGTGGAGAGGAGTAGAATTCACATCTGGGATAATAACCACTGATGCTGTCTGTCGCCGGGCAGAATTAACCGCGCCCCTCCGGAAGTCCTCTCTCTCTCTCTCTCTCTCTCTCTCTCTCTCTCTCTCTCTCTCTCTCTCTCTCTCTCTCTCTCTCTCTCTCTCTCTCTCTCTCTCTCTCTCTCTCTCTCCCCCCAAATGATACAAAAATGTAATCTGATAAATCACAGCTTCAAAATGAATTAAATATGATTAATCACTATTTGAACTATGTCCAAAATATGCCATGTTTTCCTGTATATTGTTGTGGAAATGGGAATATAAATGACAGAAAGCGGATATACTTATTTTTTCTTTTTTTAATGTTTTCTTGTTTTCTAATTCTAATCTAATTTAGTATATGTGTCCCAGGCCAGTGATTTCAACCACAAGTCGGCACAGTTGATATACAGTTATAGATGAAAATACAATTCATTTCTTTTTTAGGTGGTTTTCGTTTTTAGCCACATTAACACAGTTGGAATGTTAAAGATTTTTTTTATTCCATCAGAAAGTCGTTTTAGTGTCATTAAGTCGTTGCAATTGCTTAAACAAGTCACTATGTCTAATGTTTTAACAATTGGGTTAAGCAATGCTAATCAGAAAATCAGCTTTCCTTTCAAAGTATGCAAATTCCGCTAAAATCCGCTTTTTTGTACACAATCGTTTTTGAAGATAATACTAGTCTTTTACTAACTGGCTAACAGAAATAGCAGAGAAAGAAGTATTAACCATCGTATTTTGTAAAAAGTGTGTTTATTTTCGGTCCGCCTAAAGCTAATGTTCCAGATGGGGTAGGGGTGGACGATATGGCGATAATTATCGTCGGGACGATACAACGTCTCCACGATATGGCTTTTTAGAGTTATCGTTTCCATCACGATAAATGTGCTGCATCAGACAGTGAATGCACACTCTATATATGCAGTTCTATGCCGTAATTTTTACTTCTGCAGTACGACGGTTTCGTTCACAAAAAATAAAAGATCTACAAGCTAACCACACGTTGCTACGGCACCCCAATGGACGACGTGGTTTGCTTATAACTCTGTTAAGTTCTCAGCACTCCCAAAGTCCCCGTCCCCTTTCTTCTAGGCAGAGGGGGAAACAGCATTGCGCTGAGCTGTAGCCTCATGTAGTAAACAGCTCATGTCGAGGAAGGGCGACGTGTTATAGTTCCCAAAAAGAACTCCACGTCTGTCACACAGACAGAGCCCGTGTGTTAAGACCAACGTGACTCGTCTTCATGGATATAAACTCACAAACAACACCACGCAACAGCATAGACTGCAGGACGTCTCCTCCACCATTTACCAAGCTATCGTCTGCTACGTTAGTTCACAGAGTAAAAAAAAGCATCGCGTCTCCGTCACCGTCACAGAATGTTCCCCTTTTAATCAATGAAGGGGTCACCATTAAAATTGAACCGGTTCGTTTGTTGACGCACGCGACGGAGACGCAACGCGCCTGGTGGAGCCCTGGCGTTAGGCTGGCCACGGCTAGTAGCCAAGTAGCCAAGCACCAGAGCGCGCGCCGCTCACTGTACACACGTCGCTCGCTTAATAATCATTAATTTCTGTATCAATGCGGACATAACGTGGTAAATGTTCATAAGCACACAAGTGTACAAAATGCTTTTTACACTTGACTTATCTCCAGAGTCCTCAGTCCTGCACCCCCACAATGCCATATGCCAGTTTAGCCTTAACATCTACATGTTATTCAATATTACTTTAGCACAAAATAATCTTTTCTAAACCTAAATCTTTTCTAAACTAAAAGCCCTCATTCAAAAGTTATGTAAGTATGTAAAATTAAATGTTATTTATAAAGCACCTTAAGAAACAAAGTTAGAAGGTAAAAACAAGGAACATATCAATCACAGTTGTGACAATATCAGAACAAAAACAGACGAGGCAGAACAGAAACATAGGGCTATACAAATGAATGTAGGCTGTCTGTCATTGTATTTTCTGTGAATTAACTCAGTTTAATCCAGTGATCCTCAGCCATTTTAATTTCAAGGACTCCAATAGAAAAGGAACCACCGATCATCCGCTGAAAAAAACTTTAGAGAGGTGCTGGAGCCACAAAGGGAATAAGAGAAAAAATAAAGGGAAGCTCCGCACACTCAGATCTGTGCACAATCAATTTATTTTTGGGACCCCATGTTACAGACATGTTTACAATATTTTACAACAGTAGCTACTTATATTTTGTTATTTAAAGCTGTGATTATTTATTTAAGAAGCACTGTTCTGAACCAATGTTCGCCTTTAAATAAAAAAAAATGTAATCATCCTTAACCTTTAAGCTAAAATAATGATGACCGGGGACTTAAAATCATTGTTTTAATTGATGGCCTTCATGCCCTGGCACTCGGCCTTGTGCCCTCAAAAAGTTGACCACACTAAAGGCCAAATGGGACTCATAACAATTTTTTGGGACTCATTTGAATGACCACCTGTGCATCCCGGGACCCATTACATTGAAAACCTATTTATTCATTATTTATTCATCATTGATACAGCGTCACACAAAAGCACCAAAAGTAGAAGATCCACAAGCACGAGATGTGTGAGTGAAGTGACATGATTTGAGCTTGTAGATCTGCTACTTTAGCCCTTTTTGAATTTGAATCCTTAACAGTTTTGGATTTCCACCGACAGAGACGATAAGCAGAGCTTGCGGATCTGTTATTTCTGTTGCTTTTGTGTGATGCTATAGTATGGTAGAGCATACATTTGCAAGACATAAAATGTAAAAAAAATTACGACAAGCGGTTTCTGCTGAGAGCTACATTATAATAGTGTGGGGTGTGTGTGTGTGTGCTCGTGCACATACCGATGAGGAGTTTCTCATGGTATTTAAATGTCTAAATACAGTCTAAATGGTATTTCTTAAATCTTTGTTACCTTGTACTGTTAAGTTACTTGAAAAATAACCATAAAAAACCGTGCGCGAATATATCGTGTTAATATCGTGTATCGTGATAAGCTTGAAAAAATATCGTGATAAAACTTTTGTCCATATCGCCCACCCCTAAGATGGGGGCACTGGTGAATCAGAACAATGGAACATGCTTCCTGTTTCCAATAGCAGAAGAAGAAGACAATGTAAACATTGTAACATTATGTCACCATAACGTGGCTATTATTAGTTACTTTGGAATGTACCTGCCATGAAAATTAAGGTCATAATAACGCAGATCACATCGATATGTAATATAGCGCGATATGTACTTGTTCTAGCTACAGGATTGATATCAATATAATGCTAAACGTAGCTAAAAAGCTATCGCGGGGTTGCCAGGTTCTGAGAAATAAGCAACCCGGTATATGAAAACAAGCGAAAATAGCCGATCTACAACAATAAAAATGTTGTCCCTGGACCCTGGCATACATTATTATCTGCAGACAAATAATAATAACAGGCTAATATAGCTATTTTATTTGTAGGCTACTCATCTGGAACATTTACATAGGCCTGATCTAATAAGGGTCCACTTGGTTACCAACTCTCCATAATCAACTACACTTTAAAAACAAGCCCAAATAATCAACTACACTTTATTTTTGTCAAATACATTTTTAGTAACAGGTTATAAATTATTATAAAATTGGTACAGTAGGCCTATGCATTATTTTTCTTTAGAAACAAGGCCAACTAATTATAATAAGCAGACATGGCAACACTGCTGGTTGAATAATGGAGGAATGAAGGGAAAACAGCGCCCCCTAAAGTCACAGATCACTGCTGAAATATTAGAAGGGCAAATTCTGTACTTTGGGGTTTCCAGTTCAACAAGTTTCAAATGGTCATATCTTCTTCATTTCCCCCCCAATTTCAATGAGCAATACATCATATGAAAGGTTACAGTGTGCAGTTTCATAATATGTAAAGAACTGAAAAATGACCATGGCCCCCTTGTATTAAACCACTAGCACTGGTCACATATGATGTGATGTGAGCATTTTGTTCATGTGTTTTGTTTTGGTGGACGTTCACTAAACTAGCTGCCGCTGTTGCCCAGCTGTTTGATTGACAGCCATGAGCCAGTCCTATTCCTACCTATTACTCTACGCACGCACGCGCACGGCCCCTGTGTCTGTGATGACAGCCTTTGCTGCTCACAGATTGTTGATAAAACCAAGATTATGAGCGCAGTTAGCGCACATTTGACAACTGGAGCCTGTCAATCAGAATGCGGAACGTCTCAAGTTGCGGGACACATGAAAAGTCATTGAAATGCGGGACAATCCCGCACAAATCGGGGACATCTGGTCACCCTGCTTTGCATAGATTGTGCATTACATTCACCCATTCAAACACCGATCTTGGTGGAGGAAACCATGCAAGGCACCAACCTGCTAGCCTGGGTTCCAGCATGATTCACTGTGTTCCGCGGTTCTGAAAATGTCACTGCGCTACAGTCTGGCCAGAGGCTGCTTGATTCTCATTTCATAACATCACCTGTTACGTAGCCACGTTGTTGCTGATACGTCATCAGCCAGTGCCACACTGTTGAAGTAAATAGCGCCGTTCGAAACTTGAGTCAAATCCTACAGTAAAAAGTGAACGATTCAGTAGTCCACTGTCAGATTCAGTAGTATAAAAAATTACGGCTTTGTGGGGTGAGTTTAGTGAATGATAAGGGGACGTTGTGCAGCTGTGTGGGGTGAGTTTAGTGAATGATAAGGGGACACTGTGCAGCTGTGTGTGGTGAGTTTAGTGAAAGATATATAAGGGGATGTCAGGGGACATTGTGCAGCTGTGTGGGGTGAGTTTAGTGAATGATAAGGGGACGTTGCAGGACAACAGCAGTAGCTGTGTGGGGTGAGTTTAGTGAATGATAAGGGGACGTCACAGGACAACAGCAGTAGCTGTGTGGGGTGAGTTTAGTGCAGGGGTCGGCAACCCAAGATGTTGAATGAGCCATTTTCGACCAAAAAAAATAATTCAAAATCTATCTGGAGCCGCAACATTTTTTTAGCCATAAAATGCTTATATAATGAAGACAAAAGGGCTGCAAGTGGATATTAGCCTATCTATCAAAATAAAAAGTGCGCTATGGTTTAACTTTCATTACGGGCCCGTTCGGAAATAGCGCACTGAGCGCACTGTGCAATGCAAACTAATATAGGCGAGTGCGCTCCCGGTGCGCATTTCCGAACGCAGTCAACGCACCCTCCATTATTATGCCATGTTTTTTGCATTGTGTTCTTACCCGTTTAATGTGATTTCTGTGTGTGGACATCGCTGGAGAGCTTCTCAACACTGGGCACGTAAAATGTCACTTTAATCTTCACACACAACTGCGCAGGCTCTCATCGGTGAGGCGTGTGCGGTATTTGGATTTAATGTAGTTCATGTTTGAGAATATCTGCTCACAACGTTACTCCACAAATACTCCAAATGCGAGTTTCTTCATGTTCACATAATTGTCTGGAAGAGAATTCCATGTTTTCCACACAAGTGTGTCGTGTTTTGGGAGGTTTACAATATCGGTATTTGCCTGTATGCTTAATCTGCAGTGACAAACTATCAAACAATAAAAAAGTAACGTTGAAAGACATTTCCAGGGAAAGCATGCTAAGTTTGCATGAATGAGAGAAAGAGGGCTGTTGCAGTCACAGAACTGCTGAAGAAAGCAGAAGGGAGCAAAGTCAGCAAACTATAACTTTTAAGAAGTGGATCGCAATCATCGCAGCTTTAAACTCCACCACTGCTGGCTGCTGCTATAGTTTCGTTGCAACACGGGAGATAATACAACGTCTATATGACTCCTTCATATACTGTAGTCACCGTCTGTGAACGGCTTGCCACGTTTTATTTATTGTTTGATAAGTTTGTCACTGCAGATTTAGCCATGGTGCGTCATGGCAACTGCAGCCTGTTTTATGCAATCGCTACATTTACATTGTAAACGTGTACATAAACATTCAGATTCCAAATATAAAGTACTCGCCACGTGTGCCACTGGTGTTAGAATGTTGCTGGTACAGCGATTAGCATTTCTGCATCCCGCGTTGTTTAATAAAAAGCATTTTTATCCGAGCTGTTATTTTGCCATTGGCTTTCAACTACGCGCCCCCAACCGGTGTGCAACTGTGGATTTCCCAACCCCGTTTGAGACAAGTAGCCGGGGCGCTCGGATAAAAATGCTTTTTATTAAACAACGCGGGATGCAGCAATGCTAATCACTGTACCAGCAAATTTCTAACCCCCGTGGCACATGTGGCGAGGACCTTATATTTGAAATCGGAATGTTTATATACACGTTTGGACTGCGATTGCGTAAAACAGGCTGCTGTTGCGTCATGGGATACTGCAGATTAAGCATACAGGCAATCCATCTTCTGCATTGGCTGTGAAGGCATAAGCGTCTGTCCACGAATTGTTAAATCCTCTGTTTTCGTCGGCTATCTTTCTTTTTCTCCCTGTAGATGTAGAAGCCATAGCGTAGCAGGCACCAGCCTCACACACCCACCGGTTTGTTTATAATAGTGTCAGGCGCGCAGCATGCGAGTGTGTCGCATGCTATGACGCGAATTTTAGTTGACATTATTGAAACGTAATATTTATTCTACACATTTTTACAAAATTGGGAAACTTAAGAATGTTTCTGTCACGTTTTGCCTCCTACAGAAACCATAAATGAAAAATAAAAATGTGAAAAAATAAACATTTATACATTTTCATCGATTTTTTTGTAATGCTACAGAGAGCCACCAGGGGAGTGCTCAAGAGCCGCATGCGGCTCTAGAGCCGCCGGTTGCCGACCCCTGGTTTAGTGAATGATAAGGGGACATGGCAGGACAACAGTAGTAGCTGTGCATGTGGGGTGAGTTTAGTGAATGATACAGGGGACATCGCAGGGCAACAGCAGTAGCTGTGGGGTGAGTTTAGTGAATGATAAAGGGGACATCGCAGGGCAACAGCAGTAGCTGTGTGGGGTGAGTTTAGTGAATGATAAGGGGATGTCACAGGACAACAGCAGTAGCTGTGTGGGGTGAGTTTAGTGAATGATAAGGGGACGTTGCAGGACAACAGCAGTAGCTGTGTGGGGTGAGTTTAGTGAATGATAAGGGGACGTCACAGGACAACAGTAGCTGTGTGGTGAGTTTAGTGAATGATAAGGGGACGTCACAGGACAACAGCAGTAGCTGTGTGGGGTGAGTTTAGTGAATGATAAAGCAGACATTACAGGACAACAGCAGTAGCTGTGTGGGGTGAGTTTAGTGAATGATAAGGGGACGTTGCAGGACAACAGCAGTAGCTGTGTTGAGTGAGTTTAGTGAATGATAAGGGGACGTTGCAGGACAACAGCAGTAGCTGTGTGGGGTGAGTTTAGTGAATGATAAGGGGACATTGTGCAGCTGTGTGGGGTGAGTTTAGTGAATGATAAGGGGACGTTGCAGGACAACAGCAGTAGCTGTTTGGGGTGAGTTTAGTGAATGATAGGGGGACGTTGCAGGACAACAGCAGTAGCTGTGTGGGGTGAGTTTAGTGAATTATAAGGGGACATCGCAGGGCAACAGCAGTAGCTGTGTGGGGTGAGTTTAGTGAATGATAGGGGGACGTTGCAGGACAACAGCAGTAGCTGTGTGGGGTGAGTTTAGTGAATGATAAGGGGACGTTGCAGGACAACAGCAGTAGCTGTGTGGGGTGAGTTTAGTGAATTATAAGGGGACATCGCAGGGCAACAGCAGTAGCTGCGCAGCTAGTGCGCATTGATACAACATCAAACTGGTGTTTTTCCTCAACCCGCACCACAGACCAATCAGAAGCCACGGTTCCATTTCAACCTTCATATGTCCCGCCTACCTGTGGACATTAATCGGTAGGGGCACTTCGACACTAACTCTGGGGGAGAACTCGTGTGAAAATGCATCACCAGCTGTTTAACAATCTGGAAGAGAAGCACATGGGCTAGGTGTTTTCTTGATGCGACTGTGTGTCGAAGTGTCCTTGAGCAAGACTGTGAAAGCCTAATTGCTCCCAATGTGCACACTGAGCAATAGTCGTCTATTAGACGTCCGTCTAAAGATTGTCACCGTTTTTTGCGGTCTAAGCTTAGCCTAGACGTTGATTAGCAGATTTTTTAAATGTCTATATAGATTTGTCTATATATAGACAAAATGATGGTGCCTTGCATGGTTTCTTCCAGCATCGGTGTGTGAATGGGTGAGTGTAATGCACGATCTCTGTAAAGCGCTCTGGATAAAAGTGCTATATAAATAAAATGCACCATTTACAGTTTACCTTTTTACCAGTCACTGTACGATAACTGCAAATGAGCAGAGCGGAATGCAGACATCGTGCGGAGGCGGCGAGGCAGCTTGTCAATACCGCTGCAGAGCCATGCGCTCCACATGCGTGTTCACACACACACACACCGTAAGATAATTGATCACCTGTGAAGGCAGCGCCTGCGAGCTGAGCACTGTAGGAGAAGTCATTGTCCCATTTAGACCTGAGGACACATTTGTGTCACAACCACTTTTTTTTTTTTTAAGATATTTTTTTGCGGCTTACGCCTTTTATTGATTTTTGAAGGGACAGACAGTAGGCTGACAGGAAACGGGAGAGAGATGGGGGGATGACATGCAGTAAAGGCCGTGTCGGGTCCGGGAGTCGAACCCGCGGCACACTGCGACTGGATTACCAGTCCAGTGCCCAGACCGTTACGCTACGGCCTGGGCCCGTCACAACCACTTTAACCATTATTTTAAACTTTAGCTGTTAGTTCGTAGCGAACCTGTAGATCTGCTATTTTTGGGGAAAAACATCTTGAAAATATAGCGCAAATCTTTGAATAAATGTTGCTTTCACCGCACATAAAAACATAAAACATCAATGACAAACAAAAATACATTACAGAGGGAGACACAACATTATACAATTGCACACATGATGTGGATAATCTAACCTCTCACAGTCACTGCCGTTTCAGAGCCTTGTTGTTCAACATCTTAGTTGATGCTGGTGTACAAACATTTTTTTAAATCTGATGTATTTCCACTTTGGTTCTTTGTATCTTCTCCCAGAGGGCAGTACAAACTCGCCATTTAATACATTGGTAACATCACTGACATTCTTTTGACAGCTAGAGCTCTTCTTCTCTGCTCATGTCGCACATTTCACTGGCACTATTCACCTATACCGCCCCCTATGGGATTTGGCGTCCAAGGAGTTGATGTTGGATCGTAAGATGTCATTGAAACAGACATGTGTTTTATATAATGCATTCTTTGTTTTTGTAAATAGTCACACATTATGTGTACGACTTGCTTGAGTCACTCATCACTCATATGAGCAGCTTAAAGCTGTGCAGACTCTGTGATCTGTACAGGTGTGCACATGGGAACGTGCACACGCCACACTCGCACAAGCACACACACACACACACACACACACACACACGCCACAGGAAATGCTGTTCATGTGGATACACATAATTAGTATAACTGGAAGGAGGTATCTGGTATAGCTGCAGGGAGACAGAGACAATGGGACTTTCTCCAGGATTTAATCTGCTCTTCTCTTTATGTGTTTCTGTTGACGAGAGAGGGGGAGAGAGAGAGAGACAGCTCATTTTTCAGAATAACTGTGACCGTAGGTTGCAGATTACTATGAAAACCTGCAGAACCTGTCCATCGCTCCATCTCTCACGATCATTATGTGTGCTGTCAGTCCGTCACGCCTCATGACATCACGCCTTGCGACATGCTCCATATATGGCCGTCAGACCTGCAGCTGGCCAGGGGGAGGAAGTTTAGAGACCAGGATTACTGCATGTTTTTTGTGAGGGTTCTCTCTCTCTCTCTCTCTCTCTCTCTCTCTCTCTCTCTCTGTGTACTCGGGTTTGGCTCCTCCATTTTCTTAGTCCACTTAGTAATTGTCGTTAATGTTAATCTAAGGCTAGAAACCATGATTATTTTCACTACCAACACCGTAGATCTGACATTTCTCCTATTTTTATGATGTAAAATAATTGTGATTATCTCAAATAATATACTCGCTGCCGACTGTTTTATGTTGAACATGTTTTACGCTGTATCCTAGTTTAACCTCCCTCGGCAAAAGAAGACTGTGCTTTTGGCCAATCTTAACAGTGAGTTCATATTTTATTTCTTCCAACACGACCTTCCAATAGTTTGTACAGGAGATTGTACATCGTGCCAAATTAAATTGGATCTTGTTCATTAATCATTTGCTTTTGTCTCTTTTGTCAACCGGGGTGCTGAGGACGAGGGTGATAATGTGGTTGCAGTTGGCACAGATCCCACTGCAGTAATTGGGGTGAAACTTTTGTGCAGTGGCGTTAATACCAGTTCAGTTTCCGCGGTGAGAACCACAGATGTCAACATTTTGGCTTCAGCGCCTATTCTTCCTTCTTCTTGGAAGAATGCACGGTTCTTTGGATGAATAGCAGCAGAGCAGGTGAGCAGATGACATCCCAGCGTCTGGAAGGCCAGGTGCAGCAGAGAGCAGGGGGGTAGAGATGACATCCCGGCGTCTGGAAGGAGACCCCTTCCAGACGGGCCTTGATGACATCAAATCTGGGACTGTTTTTTTCACTTGCTGGAAATAGCCGATCTACAGCGACGCGTTCTGAGCTTGTAGATCTGCTATTTTCAGCATGCAACCAAGTGTAAAATGACTTATACTGGATCTCTGGTCCACTAGTCCCTTCCTAACATTTTAGTCTAGTTTTTATCTGTTGACAAAATCGTCAGTATATTTAGTCTTAGTTTCAGTAATGATAGCTTAGTTTCCATTTAGTTTCCATTTAGTTTTCGTCAGTGGAAAAAGGTAGTCGACGGACATTTTTCGTCTTAGTTTTAGACGTAAACAACACTGCCCAGGACAAAGTGTCTAATGTTGCTCAGGAAAGGGACGTACTATTGATTTGGGATCCGATGGTAATTCCGACAGAGCATTAGTCCGACAAGCGGGAACGTCGGTCGGACTAGCGCTCGAACATGCGCTGCTCCCGTGCTTGTGGTTACGGTTGGGTTAGTCTAATGACTGTCTGACCAATAGGGTTTAAGTTAGGTTGTCGGTCTAATGACTGTCGGACCAATAGGGTTTGAGGTAGGTTGTCGGTCTAATGACTGTCGGACCAATAGGGTTTGAGGTAGGTTGTCGGTCTAATGACTGTCGGACCAATAGGGTTTGAGGTAGGTTGTCGGTCTAATGACTGTCGGACCAATAGGGTTTGAGGTAGGTTGTCGGTCTAATGACTGTCGGACCAATAGGGTTTGAGGTAGGTTGGCGGTCTAATGACTGTCGGACCAATAGGGTTTGAGGTAGGTTGGCGGTCTAATGACTGTCTGAACAGTAATAGTGTCGGAACTAAAGCCTGCACCCGTTGATTTATGGTGTTTGTTTTGGTTTTGGAGTAGAATTATTCACAGTACTTGTACTGTCAAGAAAACCTCTTGAAATTATATGAAATCACAGACCATTTGGAACCGCGAGAACTGATAACGCTGCTCCACAAACAACACATTTCACCTCAATTACTACCATGGGTTCTGTGCCAACTGCAGCCTTGTGAAAATCCTCTTTTGTATTTGTATCGTCAATCACTAAAACATAATGTCCCGAGCAAAGGCCAAATTGCTTTTTTTTATTTTTACCAGCCTCCAATTTAATTGTTACTTCTGCTGTAGGCTACAAACTATTGGAAATTTTATTTTGGAAGAAAAGTCGGACATCTTAAAATCAATGAACTGTAGCCAACAATACAGTATGGGTGCTTTTGTCCTCTTTTGCCCAAAGCCGCTGGGGCGGTTATACGATAGGATACAGCTTAACTTATTTAGGCCTGACAGTTTTCTGAAATATGTTTGTGTATCAGTGGTGCTCAATATTTCATGTCAAGGACCCCAAAAATTATATGTAATTGGCCACCGACCCCCATCTGAAAATATGTCCCAGTAGCAAAGATTTTTGTTAAAAATGCTCAGATTTTTCAAAAATAGCAGATCTACAAGCTCGTACTGTGCTTCGAAGCACAGCATAAAGCAACACATTTTGAACTTTTTATCTGCTACTTTTGATATTGTAATTGCCTGAACAGCAGTTTTGGACAGTTTCCACGCAACAAATACAATATAACTTATTTCCATAATGGTTGTTGTCTGGAGTCCACTTAACTAACTAAAGCATTTTTATTACAAAATGGGACAAACACCAAGCTCTGCATGCAGAGTTGTGCAAATCCCCTCTAATGTATGCAGGGCAGAATTAGGACGATACCAGCTAATTATGCAAATCCAAAAAGAGCGTTTACATTTTGGACAGACAGTGTGACCGAGATGAGTCCTGGCTGCTCTGGTTGACGTCCTGCCAACTGCACCACGACATCAGAGACACCCAGAATGTTATTATATAACGTGACTAATAACAAAATACTTCTATATCTGCCAGGTGCAGCACAGCAATGTGAAAACACAACAGCAAGATTAGTGAGATTTTTCCCCTCAAAAACCTAGATGCCTCATTGGCCGCTGCAGTTCATTCTGACCTATCATGACGCGACGGCGGAAGTGCAGAAGGTACGCTGCCACTGGCCATAGTGGCCAATCACATTGTGTCTTTATATTGACTTATATCAATCCAGAGGAGGTTTTTTCGCATGAGAAAACAAACAGTTACGTGGCCTCTGATCGGCCATAATGAACGTCCCCTTGCAAGCTTCCTCTTAAGGAGGCGTCTACCTTTCTGTCTATGGAGATACAGATGGCCCAGAGCCGAAGGAGGCGTCTACCTTTCTCTGTCTATGGAGATACAGACGCCCCAGAGCCGAAGGAGGCGTCTACCTTTCTCTGTCTATGGAGATACAGACGCCCCAGAGCCGAAGGAGGCGAATACCTTTCTCTGTCTATGGAGATACAGACGGCCCAGAGCCGAAGGAGGCGAATACCTTTCTCTGTCTATGGAGATACAGACGCCCCAGAGCCGAAGGAGGCGTCTACCTTTCTCTGTCTATGGAGATACAGACGCCCCAGAGCCGAAGGAGGCGTCTACCTTTCTCTGTCTATGGAGATACAGACGCCCCAGAGCCGAAGGAGGCGAATACCTTTCTCTGTCTATGGAGATACAGACGCCCCAGAGCCGAAGGAGGCGTCTACCTTTCTCTGTCTATGGAGATACAGACGCCCCAGAGCCGAAGGAGGCGAATACCTTTCTCTGTCTATGGAGATACAGACGCCCCAGTGCCGAAGGAGGCGTCTACCTTTCTCTGTCTATGGAGATACAGACGCCCCAGAGCCGAAGGAGGCGTCTACCTTTCTCTGTCTATGGAGATACAGACGCCCCAGAGCCGAAGGAGGCGAATACCTTTCTCTGTCTATGGAGATACAGATGCCCCAGAGCCGAAGGAGGCGTCTACCTTTCTCTGTCTATGGAGATACAGACGCCCCAGAGCCGAAGGAGGCGAATACCTTTCTGTGTCTGTGGAGATACAGACGCCCCAGAGCCGAAGGAGGCGAATACCTTTCTCTGTCTATGGAGATACAGACGCCCCAGAGCCGAAGGAGGCGTCTACCTTTCTCTGTCTATGGAGATACAGACGCCCCAGAGCCGAAGGAGGCGAATACCTTTCTGTGTCTGTGGAGATACAGACGCCCCAGAGCCGAAGGAGGCTTACCTTTCTCTGTCTGTGGAGATACAGACGCCCCAGAGCCGAAGGAGGCGTCTACCTTTCTCTGTCTGTGGAGATACAGACGCCCCAGAGCCGAAGAAGGTGTCTACCTTTCTGTCTATGAAGATACAGACGGCCCAGAGCCGAAGGAGGCGTCTACCTTTCTACGTCTATGGAGATACAGAAAGGGGAGGATCCAAACCCGACACGGTGGCTGTCACACGTGCACATTTAAGTTAATTAGCTGCTAATGTGTTTGCGATGTGCACTGTGTTGTTATGCAATGTCACAGCTCTGTTTACAATTCGGTTGATTTCAATTCAAAGGGCTGTACTGCCATTGAGGAAACGGCATGTGTTTACGTTGCCAAAGCAGAAAAGTGGAACAATATGATCTAAACAAAGTCACAGTCACAGTCAGTTTGTACAGTCAGCTCTGTGTCTTTGTTCCAATAGGCCTGTGTCTTTAATTGTACATACAATAATCGTCACACATGCACGCTCGTGCGCACGCTCTCTCTCTCTTGTCAAGCCTGGAGGTGTTTGCGACGGACTGACTGACTGTCCATTCGTTCATCCTGCTGACTGTGTGTGTGTGTGTGTGTATGTATGTGTGTGCCTCTCCTCTCTCCAGGTGCTGCTGCGGCCGCCTGATAGGCCAGCATGTGGGCCTGCCCCCGCCACCGGGCATGGCCCACCCGTCCAGCCAGAACGACAAGGCAGAGAGGCTGCAGAACAAGCTGGAGGTGGAGAAGTGGTCGGTGTGCAAACACACGCAGCTCAGCCCCACCGACGCCTTCGGCACCATCGAGTTCCAGGGCGGAGGGCACTCCAACAAAGCCATGGTAATTAGTTAGTGGTGGAAAGTAACCAAATGGACCCTTATGGGTCTGTAACTCTGAGAGTAACAGTCCATACCCATGAACTCTCAGAGTTGGACAGGCCCATTTGGTTCCTTTTGTACACTCTCAGAGTTAAATGAATGTAAATTTGTATTATGAATGGGGGTTCCAGAGATAGAAATGCCATTAAATGGGGGGTCCATAGACTAATGCATGTCGAACTGGGGATCCTTGAAATTAAACGGGTTGAGAATCACCGCTAAACATCTTCTCTTATGGGGGTTCCTGCATGGCATATCTTTTCAAATGGGGGGTCCGTGGGCTAATTAGTGTCAAATTTGGGTGTAGAGTTACGCAAACTCTGTTTACTTCATGGGGCTTCAGTCCAATGGCGGCTCTCCTACATAGACTTCTATTGAGAATGGGGACAACCAACTGGGACAAGTCCTGGACGGGAAGTAGGCAGAAATGCATTGGACCCAGGCAACAGCACAGCTTTGATGATCTTAAATCCCTTTATTTTAGATTGTTTTGTAGTAATAGTACAACATCAGAGCTGCCAACCTGCACACATTTTGTGTACCAACCACGCAATTCTAGGCGTATAGACACCTAGAATTGCGTGGTTGGTACACAAAATGTGTGCAGGTTGGTAGCTCTGCAACATAAACATAAAAAATACTTTAGTTGTTACTGTAGGCTACAATACTTTTAAACATGTCATGACATGTGCACACATGCTTAAAATAGCTCTTGTTTGCGCCGCCCTCATTGAAAACAATGTATTTCCAACTCCAGCTTGTCTCAGTTCAGGCTGCATGAACAGAGCTCGAGCGCTCTGTTTCTGCCCCCTCAATATCCTAACTCTTCTATTAGATGGCTCTGCTTGACATGACAAAGTTTGGGAACCAAAGCCCTAGGGTAGGTACTTTCTCATCCCCTGGTTTGTGGAAGTAATTTCTCTATGGAGAATAACACCGGGTCATTTGTTTATTAAAAAGAATATATATATATATATATATATATATATATATATATATATATATATACATCTGCTGTCGGGAGGAAACCTCATAACTCCAAAATGTTAATTTTTCAGGAAATTAAGAAAACCTTATATTTTTAAAACAAATCAATGCAGCCTCATCAACATTGGTGTTGTAATTTTATATATTGTCAATTATTTACATGAGAGGGGAAGCGGTGGTGGAGTTAGTTGCTTTAGCAGAGAGTTTGAGGGTCCAATGGAGTTAAGAGGTTTTGTCCAAAGCATTTTTTACTACTTTCCATTGGTTCAATATTTTCGAAACAACACACAGACCTCAACAATTGAGTTATGAGGTTTCCTCCCAACAGGGAATTCAGAATGGGACCCATGCAACCCATGTAGAATGTGTAAATGACATCAGACTATATTACTATGGTAATGGATGCCCGTCACCATGGTAACTGCACTGGCATGTCAACAACACCCACTGTTATTATTGATCGCTCCGATCCGGTCCACTTTTTCTGGGTCAGGTTGCACTCTGGGCGTTTTCACATACCACTATACACAAACACGTACTGCACAATAATGGAACTGTATACAATCATGGAATCAGTGGCGCACGCACTAAACAATCATGGAATCAGTGGTGCACTTGACGCACTAAACAAAGTACTTTTTTGCGTATCCATACTTTGTTTACTGGAGTATTTTGGCCAAAGTAGCAGGTCTACAATTATCAGGTCATTTCGAGGAAGCAATCTGATTGGTTGAAACCTTCTAGCCGTGGTTCAAACGAGCACCACTCCACACCTAATCAAAACAAAGAATCCAGCTGCTCTGTTCTCCCAGAGTGCAGCTCCATATTTCACAAAAAGTTGAAATATGGAGATACGGTTCCTGCCCGACAGCAACAGTTGTTTTCTTTTCCCATTTTGGACTGAGGCCGACTTCTAAATACTGACCTAAGTTTTCTGAAAAACGTCAAATATTTATATAGCAGCATCATTGTTTTAATTATCTTTTTGAATACTGTACATACTGTAAAATTAAATCGTAAGAAGAAATGGCACACTTTTCACATTGGCTTATTATAGCGCCACCAGGAGGCCACAAGCTGACCTGCCCTGGTGGAGACCTTTTTCTAGTCTAGGTTTGAAGGAACATTGATCCAATGTTAAACCCTCTCGTCGTCTTTCTCTCTCTCTCTCTCTCTCTCTCTCTCTCTCTCTCTCTCTCTCTCTCTCTCCCCTCAGTATGTGCGCGTCTCCTACGACACCAAGCCTGACCTGCTGCTCCACCTGATGACCAAGGAGTGGCAGCTGGAGCTGCCCAAGCTGCTCATCTCGGTGCACGGAGGCCTGCAGAACTTCGAGCTGCAGCCCAAACTCAAGCAGGTGTTCGGCAAGGGCCTCATCAAGGCCGCCATGACCACCGGAGCCTGGATCTTCACCGGAGGAGTCAACACAGGTGACACTGTGTGTGTGTGTGTGTGTGTGTGTGTGTGTGTATGTGTATGTGTATGTGTGTGTGTGTGTGTGTGTGTGTGTGTGTGTGTGTGTGTGTGTGTGTGTGTGTGTGTGTGTGTGTGTCCAAACTGTTAATTAGGGCAGAGGTATCGCTTGTCCACACAAGCGATAACTCTGCCCTTCAAAATTAACAGGGCACAAGGGGACGGGATGGGGTTAGCAACGTATTACTTAAGTTGCTTTTAAATGCCTGATTTTATTCGACCCTATAGGCCTACTATTCCCCATAATTTTGTTATTAAAATACGTATATCGTAATATCTAAAGGCCAATCCAGTTCTCAGTGAAGAGGTGACCACTGAAACGGTGGTTAGTAAAGAAAACAGAGAGATGTGTTTGTGTCAGCGGAGAGCCTCTTACCGTAATAAATATGTCAATCAATCAAATGCTGCGGTGGTCACCACTCACACACAAACACTTTTTTTTTTTTTTTAGGGGGCACGGTGGCACAGTTGGTAGTGCTGTCGCCTCACAGCTAGAAGGTCCTGGGTTCGATTCCCGCTGGGGACGCTGTGGGCACTGGTGGCGTGTTCCCTCCTCCGCGTCATCAGTGCCCATACCCGAGGTGGGGTTGGCGAAAGGGCCTTTCTGTGTGGAGTTTGCATGTTCTCCCCGTGTCCCCTAGGGTAGATACCCTCACAAAAACATGCAGTAATCCTGGTCTCTAAAACTACCTCCCCCTGGCCAGCCAGGGCGCCTGATGGAGGGGAAAGGAACTGGTCGGAATAACGTGTCCCTTCCACGCGCTACGTCCGGCCGGGGAAATTCCCCCCTGTCAGGTGAATGGACTCCTCATGCATAGAAGGAGCCATGAGGTCAGTCCGCTGCCCCCCCAGGTTGGCAGAGGAAGTGTAGCGCCCAGGATTACATTAGATAATTGGCACTGGGTGAAAAGAAAACTGGGTTACAAAATTGTGGGATAAAAAAATTATAGAAAAAAAAGAAAACACTGTTTTTTTACTAACCACCGTTTCAGTGGTCACCTCTTCACCGAGAACTGGATTGGCCTTTAGAGGCTGCAGCAGGCTGGGTGAGGGCTGCACAGTGAGTGGACAGAACTATAGTGAGTGGACGGTCGGTTAGAGAGGCTGCAGCAGGCTGGGTGAGGGCTGCACAGTGAGTAGACAGTCGGTTAGAGAGGCTGCAGCAGGCTGGGTGAGGGCTGCACAGTGAGTAGACAGTCGGTTAGAGAGGCTGCAGCAGGCTGGGTGAGGGCTGCACAGTGAGTAGACAGTCGGTTAGAGAGGCTGCAGCAGGCTGGGTGAGGGCTGCACAGTGAGTGGACGGTCGGTTAGAGAGGCTGCAGCAGGCTGGGTGAGGGCTGGACAGTGAGTAGACAGTCGGTTAGAGAGGCTGCAGCAGGCTGGGTGAGGGCTGGACAGTGAGTAGACAGTCGGTTAGAGAGGCTGCAGCAGGCTGGGTGAGGGCTGGACAGTGAGTAGACAGTCGGTTAGAGAGGCTGCAGCAGGCTGGGTGAGGGCTGCACAGTGAGTAGACAGTCGGTTAGAGAGGCTGCAGCAGGCTGGGTGAGGGCTGCACAGTGAGTGGACAGTCGGTTAGAGAGGCTGCAGCAGGCTGGGTGAGGGCTGCACAGTGAGTGGACAGTCGGTTAGAGAGGCTGCAGCAGGCTGGGTGAGGGCTGCACAGTGAGTAGACAGTCGGTTAGAGAGGCTGCAGCAGGCTGGGTGAGGGCTGGACAGTGAGTAGACAGTCGGTTAGAGAGGCTGCAGCAGGCTGGGTGAGGGCTGGACAGTGAGTAGACAGTCGGTTAGAGAGGCTGCAGCAGGCTGGGTGAGGGCTGGACAGTGAGTAGACAGTCGGTTAGAGAGGCTGCAGCAGGCTGGGTGAGGGCTGCACAGTGAGTGGACAGTCGGTTAGAGAGGCTGCAGCAGGCTGGGTGAGGGCTGGACAGTGAGTAGACAGTCGGTTAGAGAGGCTGCAGCAGGCTGGGTGAGGGCTGCACAGTGAGTGGACAGTCGGTTAGAGAGGCTGCAGCAGGCTGGGTGAGGGCTGGACAGTGAGTAGACAGTCGGTTAGAGAGGCTGCAGCAGGCTGGGTGAGGGCTGCACAGTGAGTGGACAGTCGGTTAGAGAGGCTGCAGCAGGCTGGGTGAGGGCTGGACAGTGAGTGGACAGTCGGTTAGAGAGGCTGCAGCAGGCTGGGTGAGGGCTGGACAGTGAGTGGACAGTCGGTTAGAGAGGCTGCAGCAGGCTGGGTGAGGGCTGGACAGTGAGTAGACAGTCGGTTAGAGAGGCTGCAGCAGGCTGGGTGAGGGCTGGACAGTGAGTGGACGGTCGGTTAGAGAGGCTGCAGCAGGCTGGGTGAGGGCTGCACAGTGAGTGGACAGTCGGTTAGAGAGGCTGCAGCAGGCTGGGTGAGGGCTGGACAGTGAGTGGACAGAACTATAGTGAGTGGACGGTCGGTTAGAGAGGCTGCAGCAGGCTGGACAGATTGATGGATGGATCACACTGAGGGTCACGGAGACAAACAGGTGGGATGTGGTGATGTCTAGATGTTGACCTCTCAGTCTGAGTGACCGCACTTCTCCTGAGGACGCGTACGTGTGTGCGTGTGTGTGTGTGTGTGAGTGCGAGTGAAACCTCATATCTCCAAAACTGTCGCTTTTCGGGATTCAAAATTTAAAAGCATCAAACGTAGCAGATCGGCGCAATGCATTTCCAGCTTGTAGATCTGCTACTTTTCATGCTGTTGTGTGACTGACGCTGTTGTGTATGATCTAGTGGTGGCGTTAATTTATGAAACGGCTAGAAAAAAGGGTTAAAATGTGGAGATACAGTCGGAGGTTTCTGCCCGTTTATCTGACATGAAACAAGGTGTTGATCCTGACCAAGCTGTTATTTTTATCTGTCCGTCTGCCTGACACACACACACACACACACACACACACACACAGGGGTGATCCGTCATGTGGGAGACGCGCTAAAAGACCACGCGTCCAAGTCCCGGGGGAAGATCTGCACCATCGGCATCGCACCGTGGGGCATCGTCGAAAACCAGGAGGACCTCGTGGGAAAAGATGTACGTATACGTGTGTGTGTGTGTGTGTGTGTGTGTGCGTGCATGCATGCATGTGTATGTTTTACTTAACTCATTCACCGCCGAGACCGCCATCACTCGGAAACGAAGAAACGGGAAGTGTAAAATCGCTACGTAATGTAACGGGTCCCCGAATGTGGTTTAATTCTCCCAAAGCATACATTTTGTAGCCGACGATCATATGGTTTATATAAATGAGCCGCCGATCAAGCTTGTTTTGATCCAAAATTTAGACTAGGAGAATAATCTGAGATATTAGGATTCTTATCCAATGATAACAAAATCATTCTTTGGTTTTTGGTCTGAGAGGCTAAATGTCATCAAATTTGTGGTCCGTGTCTCAGACGCTGAATAAATAATGGACCTTGATGTGAAAAGCCACTGCTAAAAACTGCTAACCTTGGTGTATTCCCTCTTCCCTCCACCAGGTGGTGCTATAAACCATTCTAACCTGTGGGGTGTAATTATCCCCTTCCTCCACCACCAGGTGGTGCTATAAACCATTCTAACCTGTGGGGTGTAATTCTCCCCTCCCTCCACCAGGTGGTGCGTCCCTACCAGACCATGTCCAACCCTCTCTCCAAGCTAACGGTGCTCAACTCGCTGCACTCTCACTTCATCCTGGCCGACAACGGCACCACGGGGAAGTACGGCGCCGAGGTGAAGCTGAGGAGGCAGCTGGAGAAGCACATCTCCCTTCAGAAGATCAACACGCGTGAGTGGAACATATCAGTTAGTTTCATTTATTGTCCACGTGTGGAAATGTGTCTTCGGTCTCAACAACAGTAACAACAACAGTAACAACACTTACACAATTATTTTCATTGCAAAAATGCAGGACAACAGTGGCAAATACATTAAAAAACAAATCTGGCCTGGGCCGTGGCTCAGCGGTCCAGGCACCTTGGCTGGTAATCCAGTCTGGCAGTGTGCTGCGGGTTCGACTCCCGATCCCGACGTCCTTTACTGCATGTCACCCCCCCCATATTAACTGTATATGCCCGTTAAACTTGAGGTTTATGGGCAAAATACAGTGCCCATATGACACTGTATAGCCCGTTAACTCCTCTTTTCACGCAGTGTTACTTGAGTAAATGCACTTAGTTATTTCCAGCCATGAACGGTATAGTAGCAGTATAGCAGTTCAACCAGGGCTGCATGTGATCACAGCCCTGACCATGAGCCTCATATTATCCCTGCTCTCCATGTGTAATCCCTCCTCGGGCCTTCAACAAGCTCTCTTTCTCTTTATTTCTCATCTCAGTCAGAACTCCCTTTATGTGGAACTCACAGCTTATCTGAACCTGACTGCTAATCCCTGCTCTCTCCTGTGCAGAGACAATCAGTGGCAGGGCGGCAAACAATATGTCTCGCACAACATACACGCACGCACACGCGCACACACACACACACACGTACGCGCACACGTACGCGCACACACAACGTGATGTATAACGCGTGCGAGACGATACATGGTACTGGTACGCACTTTGCAGGTCAGCCAAGGATGGGGTATGAATCCAGACGAGACCGCTCATACAGATGGCTGATCAGCAGCAGCAGCTGAGATAAAAGATTGCTGTCGTACACATCGTGACGACGCCCCACGGAGGGATCAGGGATCATGTAAACATAGACTTTGTTTTGATCTTCTCCCAGTTTGACCTTAAAGGGTTTAGTTCAGATTTTTGTTGTAGGAAATACTTGCTGTTAAAATATAGTGGTTGCAAAGGTATTAATCGATTGTCAGTGTGGTTTTGGTGAATATTAAGTAGTTCCGGTCATTTGGTGGGGGTCTAGGGGCCACCCATTAAGAAATAAAAATGAAGACACAAAACTAGCATTATTTGTATTGTTGACCTATCCATTCATCCGTCCATCCGTTCAACCGCTTATCCGTAGTCGGGTCGCGGGGGAAACAGCTCCACCAGAGAGCTCTAGACTTGCCTCTCCATAGCAACATCAGTGGGGGATCCCGAAGCGTTCCAAGGGCAGTGAGTCAATGTAATCCGCTCCATCTGGTCCTTGGTCTCCTCCCAGTGGGACGTGCATCGAGGACCTCCCTAGGGAGATGCTCGAGAGGCATCCTAAACAGATGCCCGAACCACTTAAGCTGGCTCCTTTCCAGGCGAAGAAGCAGCGGCTCTCCCCCGGGTCTCTCTCGCGTGACTGAACTTCTCACCCTATCTCTAAGGGAGATGCCAGCCACCCGTCTGAGAAAACTAATTTTGGCCGCTTGTATTCGCGACCTTATTCTTTCGGTCATGACCCACACTTCACGACTATAGGAGAGAGAAGGAGCGAAGATTGCTCGGTAGACAGAGAGCTTTGCTTTCTGGCTCAGCTGTCTTTTCATCACAACATACATAGGGTTGGGTCCGATTAATTGATTAATCGATTATCGTTGATAGGACCCGAAATCAATTATGAAAATTAATAATCGATAATCGTTTTTTTTCTTCTTTTCCCTGTTTAAAAAAAAATGAAAATCTGTTGGAAAGGCAATATTGTCATCCAAACAGGACAGGGTTATAGGCCTACCAAAGTGTGCCTGGGATGTGTCTGTGTAGCTGCATGACTGAGTGGAAATTGATTCCAATCAAGATACAGGTTTGGAGGATTTAGCAGGTGTTGGGAATTTACCTAATCAGGCCTAGGCTGGGGTTGCTATGGTGATCAATTGGATCAACAGTGGTCCAGGGACCACCAGTGGTCCTCATTTAAAAGATGGAGTTAGTAACCAAATGAACCCTTATTAACTAAAGAGTTACAATTATTGTTAATCAACTACATCAGGGGTTCCCAAACTTTTTTGACTTGGGTACCCCTTGGGGGGAAGATTTATTTTATTTGTAGGGTTCATAATTTTTTTTTTTTTTTTATGGAAAAAAGAAAAAAAGCCCCCCCCCCCCCCCCCAAAAAAAAAACGATTAATCGATTAATCGTTAATATTGAATTATACAAATCGATTTTCATTTTGGACACATTTACACATCCCTAAACATACAGTTATTGACCTATTTCTACCATATGGCCCGACTTCCGCTCAAATTTGACCCCTCTGTCACATGGAACAATTTTTTGTGCTGCTGCTGGCGTAGTGTTACTGAATGTGAGGTTTCCAGTTCCACCCACAGCAACGATATAAGTTAACTGTACAATGTGTACAATGTGTTTGTTGGACTGTGTAGGACACACGAAACATAGGAAATAGGAGGGGCCCCTCAACAATAATTGTTTGTGTTTGGGAGGAAACCAGACTGGGAGGGCGATCTTTGTTGCTGTGCTCCTCCCGTTGGCACCACACACACACACACACACACACACTCTCACTCATCGTTCACGTGTGGTAAACACTGACCTAATGAGGATGAAAACACTGATGCCTTCCTGTGTGTCATCGTCCAGCCATGTGACCCGTGGACTTCCCTTTGTCATCCTATGCCTGGGCTGATACGAAAGGGGCTGGGCAGGCAAAGGGACGCCCAGGAGCCACGCTGTAGCAGCATGCTAACCAACAGGAGCCACGCTCTAGCAGCATGCTAACCAGCTGTAGCAGCATGCTAACCAACAGGAGCAACACTGTAGCAGCATGCTAATCAACAGGCGCCACGCTGTAGCAGCATGCTAACCAACAGGAGCCCCACTGTAGCAGCATGCTAACAAAGAGCCACACTGTAGCAGCATGCTAACCAACAGGAGCCACGCTCTAGCAGCATGCTAACGACAGGAGCCACACTGTAGCAGCATGCTAACAAAGAGCCACACTGTCGCAGCATGCTAACCAACAGGAGCCACACTGTAGCAGCATGCTAACCAACAGGAGCCACACTGTAGCAGCATGCTAACCAAGACCACACTGTAGCAGCATGCTAACGACAGGAGCCACACTGTAGCAGCATGCTAACCAACAGGAGCCACGCTGTAGCAGCATGCTAACCAGATGTAGCAGCATGCTAACCAACAGGAGCCACACTGTATAGCAGCATGCTAACCAGCTGTAGCAGCATGCTAACCAACAGGAGCCACGCTGTAGCAGCATGCTAACCAGCTGTAGCAGCATGCTAACCAACTGTAGCAGCATGCTAACCAACAGGCACCACGCTGTAGCAGCATGCTAACCAGCTGTAGCAGCATGCTAACCAACAGGTGCCACACTGTAGCAGCATGCTAACCAGCTGTAGCAGCATGCTAACCAACTGTAGCAGCATGCTAACCAACAGGAGCCACACTGTAGCAGCATGCTAACCAACTGTAGCAGCATGCTAACCAACAGGAGCCACTGTAGCAGCATGCTAACCAGCTGTAGCAGCATGCTAACCAGCTGTAGCAGCATGCTAACCAACTGTAGCAGCATGCTAACCAACAGGCGCCACACTGTAGCAGCATGCTAACCAGCTGTAGCAGCATGCTAACCAACTGTAGCAGCATGCTAACCAACAGGCGCCACGCTGTAGCAGCATGCTAACTAACTGTAGCAGCATGCTAACCAACAGGCGCCACGCTGTAGCAGCATGCTAACCAACAGGTGCCACACTGTAGCAGCATGCTAACCAGCTGTAGCAGCATGCTAACCAACAGGCGCCACGCTGTAGCAGCATGCTAACCAACAGGAGCCACACTGTAGCAGCATGCTAACCAACAGGCGCCACGCTGTAGCAGCATGCTAACCAACAGGAGCCACACTGTAGCAGCATGCTAACCGACAGGAGCCACGCTGTAGCAGCATGCTAACCAACAGGCGCCACGCTGTAGCAGCATGCTAACCAACAGGAGCCACAATGTAGCAGCATGCTAACCAACAGGAGCCCCGCTGTAGCAGCATGCTAACCAACAGGCGCCACGCTGTAGCAGCATGCTAACCAACAGGAGCCACACTGTAGCAGCATGCTAACCGACAGGAGCCACGCTGTAGCAGCATGCTAACCAACAGGCGCCACGCTGTAGCAGCATGCTAACCAACAGGAGCCACAATGTAGCAGCATGCTAACCAACAGGAGCCCCGCTGTAGCAGCATGCTAACCAACAGGAGCCCCGCTGTAGCAGCATGCTAACCACCAGGAGCCACGCTGTAGCAGCATGCTAACCAACAGGAGCCACGCTGTAGCAGCATGCTAACCAGCTGTAGCCACGCTGTAGCAGCATGCTAACCCAGAGGACAACGTTGAAGATGCCAAACTCTACTGGCCAAACCTGGAACTGCAGACGGGAGTTTTCTCCGCACACCTGGGTTTTTAACACGGAGCACTCGTTAGCACTGTGGACACCACATGTTGGTGTCCAAATCGAAAAAATGCTGAAGTAGAGCGTTCTTCCCTTAGAGTATATATGAATAGAGAAGACATCCGAATTCTCCTTCCATCCACTTGCATTAAGTTGCTCAAAAGCGCATGAGGCGATTTCACTCGTCCTTCCGGGTAGGAACAGATTGCATTCTGGGATGGATTGGCCACAAACACATGAACGCGCTGCCGTTTACTATCATTGCACGCGTCCACGTGCGTTCCAGGTGCGTTCACGTGTCATCGTGAACATGCACAATGATAGTCAACGGACCAGTGCGTTCATGTGTTTGGGGCCAACTGCAATACCTTCATTCGGCCAGTATGTCCATTTCGCCTCAGGGCTTCCATTGATATGAATAGTGGGGCTTTCTGCTCTCTATAGCTTATATATAGTCTATGGGCTCCATCTTGCGCCACCCTTATCCCTTATCCCTAAACATATTTGCCGTTTTTTTTACTATTTTGAAAATACATTTTAAATAGTTCAACTAGCCAATCTACATTTACACGTTGTTAGCTTGTAGATCAGCTATTTTAACTATTTTAAAAGGTTTTTTTAAATAGTTGAAAATGGCAAATATGTTTAGGGATAAGGGTTACAATAGGGGACCAAGGTTGTTATAGTTAAAACTAGAATTGAAAATACATTTTAGTATACTCTACCATACAAAAGAAATAACATTTTATTCACACAAAAAAGCAAAACCTCACACCACCGCTTACTGTGTGTGTGTGTGTGTGTGTGTGTGTGTGTGTGTGTGTGTGTGTGTGTGTGTGTGTGTGTGTGTGTGTGTGCGTGTGCGTGCGCGCGCACGCTTCATACTTATACTGAATTATACTTATTCATACTATGCTGTGCTGCGATAACAAAATTTCCCTCGAAGTCTAGAATTTCTACTGCAGACGAAGTCAAGTGGTGAATTGAGCTTTTACAATCTGGTCCTGTTGTCTGGGCGAGTTGTATCTGCAGTAAAAAGAACAAAAATAAAAAAGGCTGAGATTGATATCCGCACTGGAACATTGAAACTGTAATTGGTTTTTTTAAGCCTCCTTCATCTCAATAGAAAAGTTCAACCTTTTGATTTTGTCTCCAGTGACACAGTGATCCCATTTAAAGCCAAATGATTCCCCCCAGGATTCCGTGGAGAACAGTCCTGGATTTTGCAGCTTGATAGTGAATATTCCGCGGACATTTTACCTAAAATTACCTAACTAATTAAACCTAAAATGACCGGTTATCAAGCACATTTTTTTTTGTTTTAATAATCGAGTAAAAACCATTATGAAATAGATGTGCGAGCACGCCGGGTGAAATGAAGATAGGGAGGGCGTTGCAAGTCATTTTAACGTGTGGGAGAGATATGGAGTGTGCGTGGAAATTAATTGTTACAAAGATAAGGAACAACCCGTTATATAAACAAACATTATGAGGCGGACACAATTAATGCAATGCCTTTTTTATTCAAATCCACCTCTACTACTGCAGACTCTGTTGTCAGCTGTGTAGCTTTATACGCTTTATCTTTTTACAACAACTAAAAAGTTTAATTTTTAATCCATTTCGGGAGGGAACCCCTTTTGGTGTCTTAGGCATTCTGTTCTACTTTAGCCATTGAAAAATAGCAGATCTACAAGCTGCGCTACGAGCTTGTAGATCAGCTGCTTTTGAAAATGTCTTTGAGTATATATTCTTTCAGATCGAACGTTTTTAACTTGAATCTTTGCTTCTGGGGGGGGGGGACAACAACATATGGAACAACATATTTTCAGATGGGGGTCGGCGGCCAAATGCAGATGTTTTTTGGGGTCCTTGATATGAAAATGTTTGAGAACGACTGACATAGAAACATGGGGTTTTTCAGAAAACTGTCTTGGATTTGGAAGGCATCCCTAAGTGAACATGAACTGTCAACCCGTTATATTTGTTTCCTTGTAAAATTGATTGTAATTTGTGGATTCAAATAAAGACGGGTTAGGGTTAGGGTTAGGCATGTGCATCTCGTCTCATCTCACGATTAGATATGCATCTCGATGCACTGCCAGCGATACGATACTTTAGCGATAGATGGAATCTCCTGGCGATACGATGCGATACGATTCACCCTCTTCCCGATACGATGCGATTCAATTCTGGACATTGCGATACGATGCGATACGATGCGATTTGATGGCGATTCAACACAATAGAAAGGATTTATATTAAAGCTCTATTGATTTCACAAAACATGTAAAAATGCATTACATTTCAATTCAAAGCAATTTATTGTTTTACTGTAGGTTAGTATTATATCTCTGCATCTCAAACAACCCAACTTATAGAATTCTGTAAGTAAACAAAGGGTCTTCTCTCTGCTGGTTATTGTGGAATTGTTAGATTACTAATAATCATAGGCTATAATTATTATATCTCAAAGGTCAATTTGAGGTTTTGAGTATAGAGGGTTCAAGAGATTGAAATGTAATAGCATATCGTTATTTAATTACCAACATAAATAGAAAAAATACAAATAAACAAAACAAAAATTACAGGTCACACTCGTAGTGCTGTCAAACAAGTCTATGTCTAGTTTAATCTGCAACACAGTTTTATAATATAATTTCCTCAGCTAAGTGGTCCTTGGCTTGACCTGAAAAACATTGAAGACCCTGGCCTGCATGTATTATTAACGTTTTAAATACATAGCAGATGTACAAGCTCACAAACAACGCGTCTCATCCACGCCCCGCTGTGAGCTTGTGGATCTGCAATTTTAGGCGTGCGACACCGTCTTGCTGCAGAATATAAATAAGGCTTCTATCTATCCCAGAGAACAGCAGGGGAAAGCTGGACAGTGGAAAGTTGTGAAACGGTTGTAAACTACTTTAAACGCAAGCAGTACACCCAGCTGTGGCATTGTTGTTGTTGTACACGTGTGTGCAGACTGCAGAAGCTTTCTTTAATTACAAATTGATGATCGTGACGCAGATTCGCGTCGGATAATCAGCAAGAACAGCTGTGGAGTGTGGATCATTTCCAGCACGCAGCACTACAGTGAAAAGTCAACTGATCGACGGACAAAGCTCCTCGGCAGGGGCGTTATCTTCTTATAACGTCAGTGAGTGCCCACGTTTGGTACTTTATTTACAGTTTGCTAATGAAGAGTATACTCTGAATATATTCTTTCAAATGAGGCTTGGCCTTATATCAAACATACATGCTCAGTTTTTGAATTAATACATTTGCAACTATTTGAATAAAGGTTGTACACATCAGTGAAATTAACCACTAAATCCCTAATTGAGAGAGTGCAAGCCACCACAGCTCATGAAACATATAGGCTGCATGGCTAACAGGGCTTAGTGCTTCCCCTACCATATCTCTCCTTTCTCTGGCTTTATGACTTATACACCCATGAAAAATGGAAAATATACATTTCATTGAGTGTATACCATTTGGAATTATACCAATCGGCTGAGATTTGGCTGATTATAGCCAAAGTTAGATATCAACGTTTTGCGCAACGGGCAAAAAGTGCTGTCTGCGTGCATATAAGCGCTGCGCTCCAGTGAAATTGTGCGGCTTGAGAAAAATTAGTTAATTTGTGTTGGATAAGGGCTTATTGGTGGGTTTTCCGTAGATATTAAGGACTAGTTAGGGTGTGTTTTAGCCGGCGGCGGCGGCGCCGAATTGTAGCATGGACTGAACGAATCTCTTCTTGGCTGGAGGTGGCTTCATCATCGTAGTCAAATGGAAATAAATCATGTACTGTACTGTATGCATCATTTATACTCTCTACCTGGCAGCAGAACAAAAGCCACCTTATTAGCATTTGAATGCCCATGGGCGGCTGCCCAACACCTATCTTGGCCCAAGCGCCCCCAACCCCCCGTAAAGGTATGTGACTACGTGCATGACAACATGACCACTGGGGAAGGGAAATTTCAGTGGACAGTGGGTGCATATACTGCATATTGATATTGGCTTATTATTTTGCCTGTGGGTGCTTCTGCTCCTGAGCACCCGCGGAGTTGATGCCGCTGCTCCTCGGACAGCTATTTTATAAAGCTAAAGGTGGTGCTTCTCTTGTTTAATGCGTGGGGCTCACTTCTGTTAGTCGCAGGTGCTCTTTATAGTCTGTTGTCTCACAGTCCCAACGTGTCTACTTTGCACCGTCGTAGGGTAGCTTCTGTTCACTGTGTGTGCGCTGCGAGAGACCTTTTTTTTCTTCCTTTTCTGATGGTACGTTCAATGCACCTCGGAAACACAGTTTAGGGTGAAATACAACCGGTGAAATCCGGTGCAACCATGGATTTTACCGATGCAAGCACTCCGCGAACGATGCATCGAGATTTCACCCGTCAATTGTATCCGATACACAGTGAATGAACCAATGCACTCGCATCACGCACGTATGTATCGATACGTATCGATTATTTTCCACATGCCTAGTGCGTGCGTGCGTGCAAACCAACATCATGGCAGTTTAATATCTGCACTTTTTTTTAGTGGTAACTTTTAGGAAAACATTAAAGCATTGCTGTGTCAAATGATATACTGTACTACCCCACGAGTGTTAATTGGCAAATATTAGAGGCATAAATTGTGAAGACGAGGGAAATTGTGTGTCTTATCTGGGTTTACTTGGTTGAGTTTATCTCTCACATGAGGGATGTTTCTGTATTTACCCTGCAGCTTTCCATTGGGACGTGACCAAATAACTAATACAAGTACCGTACTTAAAGGACCACTTCACCACTTTTCAACCTATCTTTGTTAATTGATCCTCACTAATGTTGTTAAAATACCACATTTTCTCTGTCTGTGTCTCATAGGAGGGCTGTGGGCAGTTCAGAAACCTGTCCACCAGTGACATCATCGTTAGGCAGAATTTTATAGATTTTTATTATCGTGAGAACAATGGCTTCCATTTTCGTATTGCAACTTTTCAGGAATAGGAAGCCTGCAGTTTCTATTAGCTTGGTTTCCCCATTGATGATGTCACTGGTTGACATGTTTCTGAACTGCCCACAGCCCTCCTATGAGACACAGACTGAGTAGAACAAAATGGTGCTATTTTATCATGAACATTAGTGAGGACCAATTATATGAAGATAGGTTGAAAAGTGGTGAAGTGGTCCTTTAAGTACGGTACTTGTATTAGTTATTTGGTCACGTCCTGCAGGGTAAATACAGAAACATCCCTCATGTGAGAGATAAACTCAACCAAGTAAACCCAGATAAGACACACAATTTCCCTCGTCTAAACAATTTATGCCTCTAATATTTGACAATTAACACTTGTGGGGTAGTACAGTATATCATTTGACACAGCAATGCTTTAATGTTTTCCTAAAATTTACCACTTTATTAAAAAAAATGCAGATATTAAACTGCCATGATGTTGTTTTGCACGCACGCACACATTTCGATTTCTTTATTTGAATCCACAAATTACAATCAATTGTACAAGGAAACAAATATAACAGGGTTGACAGTTCATGTTCACTTACGGATACACATCGCACCTCCTCCTCCACACAGACAAACTGCCTATAACAGCCGAAACAGAACAGTATTTGGCAAGTTGTTTGGCTTTGCTTTTTGTCATGCCAGCTATTCTTAGCTATTCACAGGCTTTATGCACATGGCCCAGGCTTCCGAATATCAGTATGGCAAATCTACAGCGATACCCCAGGTTTGTTATACTTCCAAGTAATGGTTGATACTTGGAATGTTTATCTTGGAATCCCTGGTCCATGTACAAATCAAAAACACAGCCCACTTCCAGAATCAGGACCTCCTTGTGACTGGTGTCATGTCAACAAAGACAACATCAGGTGTATTTGGGATGTTAGCAAAGACATCGCATGTACAGCTAAACCAATCTGGTAACATTCTTGAATGTTTATACACTAGAATTACGCGGCCGCTCATCCCAGAGTTACGTTGCCGCGCACTATGGGAAGAAGGAAATTGCGGGAGTTGACTCCACATGTAGTAACGGATGGGTTATTAGTTGTTATTATGTGTCCTTATTAGTGTAGTGTAGTGTAGTCAACACGTTATGGCTCATACACACTGCCCGGTATTTGCTCAGGGAGCATTTTTGGCGCTGGCCGACAAAACCGCTGATCTGACGTTAAGCGGTGCCCAAAAGGTAGATCAGGATCTACCAGTATAGATCACAAAGGCTTTGCAGTTAGACCACATGACATGGCCCTAAAAAAATATATATAATTTTAATATAAAAACTATTTTTGCATCTGCCGCTTGAGATGACCTGAGATGACTTGATTGATTGACATCAAAAAGGGCCTGTCAGCTCAAACACACAATGCTATACTTGTTGTTGCGTACAATCATCTGTAGTGAAATACCAAAAATGAAAACCCTACCATTTCCCCCCCCCTCTATTTCCCATTCCATGTGTGTTTGTGTTATAGTTCTCTGGCCTCTGTACTACTGCCACCTACAGTGGTGTTCCCTTCCTTAGTACCGGCCTGACACCTAGAGGTACCTAGGAACCTCTAGAAGCCACACCTCTGATGGGTGTGGTTTAGTCTTAAGGGGTGTGTTTTTTTTCACCCACTGTGTAATATAATAAACGGACAGTAGGTGGCAGTAGGACAGAGGCCAGAGCAACTATAACACAAACATTAAGAGCTAGTCATACATATACACACCACGTACTCTGGTCCCAGCAGATCAGGCACAAGTTGCTATTTTATTTTTACTGATTATGTATATAGTATACGTATGACTAGCGATAAATGATGACGTAAGAGATATGGTCATTTGTGGTCGTTTGGTCCCAGCAAAACAGGCACAGATTTAATGTTTTTCTGCATAAACATCGAATGGCGGGACAGCTGTCACGGCGGAAGAGACCGGGCGAAATTATTACTTGCGCGCTCTGCTTGCGCAAGTAACAATGATATCATGATGAATATCACTATTTTGTGATAATTGCTGAAAAGATAGTGATATAATATTTTGACATATTATTTTCCACCCCTACCTCATATCACTTCATTAAAGAAAAATCACACCCATGTTAAGTGAGGGGCGCTCTTGTCATCATACATCATCAGGTATCATCTCATACTGGCCAATCAGAATGCCTGTTGCCTGTGATTGGTTAGCTGATTTGCTCGTTTACATATGACATACATTGTCCCTTCAATGTCAATGGCGTTTAATTTATGTCATATTTAGCAGAATTTTGACGTAATTTCTCTGTTGATTGTCAATGGCTCATTTTTAGATGTGTGGGGACAAAGGCTGTATATAGGAGGGGCTAGCGCCCCTTAAAAATACATCATTTTTCATCGTGCTCCTAAAATAATTTGTGTGCTACTAGATTTTTCAACTTAGGCGCACACGTGCTACTTGGAAAAATGCTAAGCGTCGAGCCCTGGGTGTCGGGATACCAGATTGACAGATTGTACTTGGTTGGTAATACTTGCAGTCGTGAACATCCTCCCCAATAGCAGCATTTTTGTACATGGAATGTGAAACAGAGTGATCAGCTGAATCAACACAGGCCAACTTTCCCTGCAGTCGAAGGCCACGCCAATGTTCTCTGGCTTCAGTCTGTTTCGTGCTAAGCAGAACCCTTCTTGCCGTTTCTTCCTGTAGTCTAGTGTCTGCTCCCTGGTGGGTGAGGGTAGCCTTCACTACCACGCTGGAGTCTGTAATTAATCCATAAGAGATGGGCACATTTTCGCTGTCCGAAAATGCTGTCCGATAGCAAAGGTCGTTGAGATCTGGCCAATCAGACCAGACCCCGAAGCCCTTGGCGTGTGAGTCCAGTTTCCCCAGAGTCTTTCCTCCTAAAGCCCAGGAAGTTATTCTTGTCTGCAGCAGCCAGGGGTACCTTCCTCCTGAAGGAAGTTATTCTGGTCTGCACTCTGCAGCAGCCAGGGGTACCTTCCTACCTTCCTCCTCCAGTAGGAGTGATGACCTGCAGGCCATTTATCTGATGGTTCCATCATCATTATTGAGTGTAGTAGGTGGCTTAGCCGTGTTGCTGCATAAATCCACTCTACATTTGGGACCCCCAGCCCTCCTTCGCCATATGAATGGAAGAGTATGTCTCGTGTGGAGTGTGAGTTTAGACCAACCCATTTTCTGGCCAGCTGGACAGTTCTATTTGTCACACATTGTCTATTTGTCTATTTGTCGTTGTGAAGCATGCTTGTGCAAATCCTCATCGGTTGGCAGGTAGGCAGGTAGGCAGGCAGGTAGGCAGGTAGGTAGGCAGGTAGGCAGGCTGGCAGGTAGGCAGGTAGGTAGGTACTAGGTAGGCAGGTAGGTAGGCTGGCAGGTAGGTAGGCAGGTAGGCAGGTAGGTAGGCAGGTAGGCAGGCAGGCGGGCGGGCGGGCAGACGGGCAGGCAGGCATTATACATAATCATACATCATCTCAACTGAATTAATGTGATTGGTTAGCCGATTTGCTCGTCTACATATGACGTACATTTCCCTTCATTGTCAATGGCATTTAGTGTTTGTGTTGCCACAAATTTACGTCATATTTGGCGAACTATCTATACATTCGCCAAGTCTCATGCATTTCCAACTTGCATCGTTCCATGTAGGCCAGTGCCCAACCTGGCACCGCTCTAGTTTGACCTAATGTCTCCTTTCATTGTCAATGTCAAATATGAGACGTTGTGTGGACGAAAGCTGTATAGAGGAAAATAAACCGCAACCAACAGCAGATAGTATATGTACTGTTTTCACCCTCTTTTTCAAGTATGTGACCATAAGCCATATGGCCAAATTATTATCAATGTGTGGGGTCCTTGCCATGAACGTGTTTGTGAAACACTGATGCACGACAGCACAGGACATACCGTACAGCACAATAACTGCAGAGTAGAGCGATGCATCGGCAACATACAGTCCAGTAAAAACTTGCTGTAAAGTTCTGCTTGTTGCGCCCGGTGGAGGTCAGTGCCTCGGCTAACCAGGCGCTGTAAAGTTCTGCTTGTTGCGCCCGGTGGAGGTCAGTGCCTCGGCTAACCAGGCGCTGTAAAGTTCTGCTTGTTGCGCCCGGTGGAGGTCAGTGCCTCGGCTAACCAGGCGCTGTAAAGTTCTGCTTTTTGCGCCCGGTGGAGGTCAGTGCCTCGGCTAACCAGGCGCTGTAAAGTTCTGCTTGTTGCGCCCGGTGGAGGTCAGTGCCTCGGCTAACCAGGCGCTGTAAAGTTCTGCTTGTTGCGCCCGGTGGAGGTCAGTGCCTCGGCTAACCAGGCGCTGTAAAGTTCTGCTTGTTGCGCCCGGTGGAGGTCAGTGCCTCGGCTAACCAGGCGCTGTAAAGTTCTGCTTGTTGCGCCCGGTGGAGGTCAGTGCCTCGGCTAACCAGGCGCTGTAAAGTTCTGCTTCTTGAGCCCGGTGGAGGTCAGTGCCTCGGCTAACCAGGCGCTGTAAAGTTCTGCTTGTTGCGCCCGGAGGAGGTCAGTGCCTCGGCTAACCGGCCGACGCCTCATATGGCTTTACAATTCAATTACCCTGTAAGTGCAGTGTCCTTCATCTTTTATGTACATTAATCACTATGTATACTGTATATGCGATTAATGAAATATCAAGGCGAGCGGGTCGCTGAAGGTGACCCACACACAAGCACGCGAGCACACACACTTGTGCGCGCATGTGCGTGAGCAGCACATAGCGTTGTTGACTGTAGTGCGACTGTAACGAGACAATGGGGTTTCGCCAGCACTTTTCCAGGGCCAAACGGCACACTATAGCAGGTCAAGGAGGACATTAGTGTTTAAATCTCCTCCTCGTCCTCGTCCTCTGTCCTCCTCTCACCAGTCTTCCACGCCTCTCCTCCTGCCAATTATTCACTACTGTGTATTAGAAGCTGTTACGGTAATGCGTTGTCAGCAGCACGCCCTTAGCTACCACTGAGGACACCAAGGACATGTCCTCAGTATTTTCCCCCGACCCCCAAAATATGTATTCGTGTGGTGTGCAGGGGGAGGGGGGCAAAGATATTACAAACGTACACAGGAGCAGCGCTGCCCTCAGAGCCCAGGGCTATACGGCCTGTATTTCTCCTTTGTGAATGAGGACCTATCATGTCTTCAGTCATTTTCAAGTAACTGTAGTCAGTAC
This sequence comes from Protomyctophum parallelum, assembly GCF_964188405.1. Classification (NCBI taxonomy): domain Eukaryota; kingdom Metazoa; phylum Chordata; class Actinopteri; order Myctophiformes; family Myctophidae; genus Protomyctophum; species Protomyctophum parallelum. Next base: position 40,548,077 of record NC_139710.1, read on the forward strand.
TAGTTTCTTCAGTTAAGCACAGCTGTATTGTATTGTAGTATTGAATCGAGAATCATTTTGAATCTGAAAAAAAAAAAAATGCTTTAGAATTTAAAAGAAAATCGTTCCCAAAGATTCACAGCCCTATAATGCCTGGATGAATGTGCAGGCATCGATGAGCACCTCGTTGTCTTCACACTAAATTGAGAGGACGGTTTCCTTTGTTGGGAGTGGAGTGTAATGAGAATGGATATGCTTTATCATCTCTCTCTCTCTCTCTCTCTCTCTCTCTATCTCTCTCTCTCTCTCTCTCTCTCTCTCTCTCTCTCTCTCTCTCTATCTCTCTCGTGCGCTCCTTGCCGTTGGGCTCATGGGCAGCAGGTGTACATTCTAAGCATTGAAATTACAACACTTTGTGATGCTGTTTGAGAGAGAGAGAGAGAGAGAGACCTGCATCTGGTCATTGTCTCTGTTGGGTGGGAGCCTCATGTCCAAAGTTTTTTAACACTGAGGACCCCCCGGGGGTCCCAGACTGCACGTTGAAGCATATTTTAAGCTAAAGTGCTTGTTTGTATTGAGGTGTCAATGAGTCTATATACGCTCTCTAAACTACACACAACTTCACTGAGGGCGGGAACCCATTTTGGTGTCATTAGCATTGTTATGCTTTAGCTATTGAAAAATTGTGAAAATGGAGTGCAAATCATTGAATATATAATATATTCTTTCACAGCGAACGTTTTTAACTAAGTCACTCTCTCTCCTCTCTTGCCCATCATTGTCTTTGACAGTGACACACACCCTCCCACACACACTGTGGGAAAACCCTATTGTTGGCTTCAAATTAAGAATCCAAGCGCATGGCAAGTGTCACACTGCATTCTTCACAAGACGTTTTACACACGCTATGCACTTTACACATTCGTGTTTTTCATTTTTCATGGCTGTCGGGGGAGTGCGTGTGTGCGCGACTGCGTGTGTGTGTGTGCGCGTGAGTGTGTGTATGTATCTGCGAGAGTGGGTGTGTTTGTGGGTGTGTGTGAGTGTGTGCGTGTGTGTGAGTGTGTGCGTGTGTGTGGGTGTGAGAGCGTGCGTGCGCGAGAGTGGGTGTGTTTGTGGGTGTGTGGGTGTGAGAGTGTGCGTGCGCGGATGGGCGTGAGAGAGAGAGTGTGTGAGGTGTTGTGGATGAGATCTTAAGTGGGGTCAGATCCACACTCTCCATCAGTGTGTTGTTAACAACCCAATGGCAGCAACGACAGCGAGCCAAACCTGACATACATCTCAACACAACACTTTTAGTTTACTAAATGTCATGAGATTTTAGTCGACTAAATCTACAGTTGATTTAGTCGACTAAAATGTATTTTGGCGGGCCTTGATGCCGTCACAGTGACTGATTTTACACTTGGTGAAAATAGCCGATCTACAAGCTCACAACGCGTGGTTTGCATGAACCACTGGGCTATGCAATGTGGCCCTAAAACTACAGTGGTCCTCTCCATCGTGCCACCCCTTCTCTAGCTCTCGGAGGGATTTACATCCAGGGGAGTGTGTTGTGTGTGTGCGTGTGTGTCGCCCGTTGTTAATGTGACCGCAGTGTCACGCTCAAGTGAACCGGACAGGATCAACGGGCTGGCCGTGACTTTTAACCATGCAGGAAAAGAGCCGTTCTATACAGGCATTAGAAGCCAAGTGGAAGCCTCATTGATTTGTGTGTGTGTGAAGAAGACTGAATTATTTATGGCCAACGGCTTGCGGTTCTGAGGAAAAGCCATGGTTCGGGTCTCCAAAATCAGTACGATTAATCCTGGAAATTCCCTGAAGTGGAATACTCCTGGGGGAGTTATTAGGCTAACCAGAGCCTTAGATATATTGACAGTTACGCAAACTGTGTTCACTTCATGGGGCTTCAGTCCAATGGCGGCTCTCCTACATATAGACTTCTATTGGTCACTTCATGGGGCTTCAGTCCAATGGCGGTCTCCAAGGTGAACAGCCTCTGGCATGTTAGAACAAGGCGGGTAAGGGAAGTCGGCAAGTCAGATCCGTAACTTCGGGATAAGGATTGGCTCTAAGGGCTGGGTCGGTCGGGCTGGGGAGCGAAGCGGGCCTGGGCTCGCGCCGCGGCTGGAGGAGCGGTCGCCCCGTTGCCTCCCGCGCGTCCGCGGTCCCGAGCGGGTGTCGGCGGCGGTCGCGTGTCTGGCGGTGGCCCCGCGCAGTGTCCCGTTCGCGGGCGCGGCGCGGCGGTGGCCGGCGGGCGCGCGGCTGTTGTCCGCCCCGCGAGGGCCGCGGGTCCGCGCGGGCCGGGCGGCGGCGGTTGGCGGCGACTCTGGACGCGCGCCGGGCCCTACTCGCGGATCTCCTCAGCTACGGTTCCCGGCGCGGGCGCGCGCGGCTCGTCCGCGCGTCGCCTCGCCGGGCTGCCTCGGCTGACGCCTAGCAGCTGACTTAGAACTGGTGCGGACCAGGGGAATCCGACTGTCTGACATGCATCCCGGAGTTGGTGGAACCCATCAAGCTCGGGAGGGTGAAACAGTTCATGAGTCGCGGGAGACCCTCTAGGGGGTGTACCCCGCTCAAAAACGGAATTGACGAGTTGCATGAGTGCGCGGGAATTTCAAAGAAACATGAGTCACGGGAGACCCTCTAGGGGGTGTACCCCGCTCAAAAACGGAATTGACGAGTTGCATGAGTGCGCGGGAATTTCAAAGAAACACGAGTCACGGGAGACCCTTTAGGGGGTGTACCCCGCTCAAAAACGGAATTGACGAGTTGCATGAGTGCGCGGGAATTTCAAAGAAACATGAGTCACGGGAGACCCTCTAGGGGGTGTACCCCGCTCAAAAACGGAATTGACGAGTTGCATGAGTGCGCGGGAATTTCAAAGAAACACGAGTCACGGGAGACCCTCTAGGGGGTGTACCCCGCTCAAAAACGGAATTGACGAAGAGCCCCCGGGACATATTAATCTGAGTGTGAAATGGGCAAGTGACTAAGTAGGGTCGAACAGACCCGCTATTCTAATGGGCGCGGAACTTGGCATGTGGGCTGCCCTCCGGGGCATGCTCGTGAGAGATATACAAGGTCATACAGTGTTGGAAAAGAATCCCGTTATGAAGATCACTGATTCTTACTACCAACACCTACTAAAAATGCACACCCGTGTGCGACTCGGGCGCAGAGTCCTGGCTGGGGCATAGACGTTCCCGAGGATAAAGAACGGTGTAAAAGGACAGAAGGTCCCCGCTGCACGAGCGCCGACACGCTCCCGGGGCAGGCCAGTGAGGGGCAACTTATGTATACCCCTAGGCAGAATAGGGGAAAGGGTGTTCTGCCCGGAACCCGTGCATAGTGGATGCAAATTATCCAGAACAGTAAATTCATAGCGAGACGTCCGGACAGGAACTCTGGTTGTCTTGGCGGCGCGGCGCAAGCCGGCGGGAGCTCGGGCGTGACCCGGGACCCGTGGAGCCGTGGTGGTGGAAGGAAGATCGTGGTAAGGGAAGGGTCCCTCCTGACAGCCAGCTCCGACACATTTGCGTAGATGCCATTCGGTCCTTGGGCAGGACCGGGAGGCGATTCCGGTCCGAGTCGCGCCCCCCGAGTGCGGGGGGGTCGGTTATGGGAGCCGAGGGGACTCCGGGGCCCTCGACGTGCGGGGGCTAAACCCGGAGTCCGCCACGGCACGGTGGTTTAGTTAGTGAGGGAGGGGACGCGGGTCGCCGGCTCAGCCTCGGCGCTTCGCGCCTCGACTTCGCCGGCTCCCAAGACAGTACAAGCGACGGGTAAACGGCGGGAGTAACTATGACTCTCTTAAGGTAGCCAAGATAGCCACATAGACTTATATTGGTCACTTCATGGGGCCAGTCCAATGGTGGCTCTCCTACATAGACTTCTATTGGTCACTTCATGGGGCTTCAGTCCAATGGCGCTCTCCTACATAGACTTATATTGGTCACTTCATGGGGCTTCAGTCCAATGGCGCTCTCCTACATAGACTTATATTGGTCACTTCATGGGGCTTCAGTCCAATGGTGGCTCTCCTACATAGACTTCTATTGGTCACTTCATGGGGCTTCAGTCCAATGGTGGCTCTCCTACATATAGACTTCTATTGGTCACTTCATGGGGCTTCAGTCCAATGGTGGCTCTCCTACATAGACTTCTATTGAGCGTGGTGACAACCAACTGGGACAAGTCCTGGACCGGAAGTAGGCAGAAATGCATTGGCAAGAGCCCAGCTTTAATGATCTTAAATCCCTTTTATTTTAGATTGTTTTGTAGTAATAGGCAGCACAACATACACATTAAAGAGACTTTAGTTGTTACTGTACAATACTTTAAAACAGGTGTCATGGTGCACACATGCTTAAAATAGCTCTTATTTGAAAACAATGTATTTCCAACTCCAGCTTTCTCTACGCAGAGTAACATTGGGTCATCTTAGAACTAGAGGTGCTCCCATCGGGTTTTTTGGGACTGATACGATATTATCCTATTCAGTATGCGAACCCCTTTTGGTGTTTTAAGCACTATATGTTATGCTTTAGCTATTGAAAAATAGCATATATACAAGCTCATAGCACGGCACTGAGTGCCACGCTACGAGCTTGTAGATCTGCTATTTTTGACAAATCTTGAAAATGTGCCACAAATTCAGAGCGAACGCTAAAATATTTGCTTCTGGGGGGAGTCCCTGGAACGACTTATTTTCAAATAGGGGTCGTGGCCATGCAGTTACATATACATGTTGGGGTCCTTGACATGAAATATTGAGCACCAGAGAGAGAGAGAGAAAGAGAGAGAGAGAGAGAGAATTACAATGTGTGACAGTGCAGAACCATTAAGGAGAAAACCAGAGTTAGATGAGGTGAGCGTGTCAATGTTGGCAGTGAAGTACAACCCCCCCCCCCCCCCCCCTGGTTGGATGAATGGATGGATGGATGGATGGATGGATGGATGGATGGATGGCTGTGTGCCAACCCCACCAGGTCATTATTAGTAATTACTTCTAATAGTGTGTGATTTATTTTGCAATGGCAGAAGGAGAGGAGGGACATTTTGCATTTCTTTCACCATGTAGTAAATGCTGCATTTGTGGTCTGGAAAGGGCAGGGGCTGAAGCCCCCTTTGATGTCTGTGTGCATGTCCCTGCCACCCTGTCAAAGGCATGGGGAGAGAGAGTGGTTTGCACCCTGTCTGTGTGTCCGTCCATCTGTGTGCAGCGAGTCTTCGGTTCATGTGCACAAACAATAAATAGACCCTATATTTACTCTATCCATCAGCTTTGGTCTGACTGAGGTAACATCTGCTGCATATTCTATTCTATCGATATCATCAGTGAGTGTATATGAATAAATATCCATCTATCGTCCGGCTATGAATGAAGAGTTTTTTAATCAACAAAAAAGCTGAAATGTTATTGACTTGGAGACAGGAGGACTGTTTGTTTAACCCATTTTGGCCTGACATCGAAATTTAAAAATGTCTTGATAAATCATGACACAAATTTTCTGAAATGTTTCTATATCAGTGGTGCTCAATATTTCATGTCAAGAACCCCAAAAAGTATATGTATTTGGCCGCCGACCCCCATCTGAAAGATCCAGAAGCAAAGATTTGAGTTAAAAACGTTCACTCTGAAATAATATATATTGAAATAATTGCTCCACATTTTCACGATTTCTCAAAAATAGCAGATCTACAAGCTCATAGGGCGCCACCGAGTGGCGCGCTATGAGCTTGTAGATCTGCTATTTTCCAATAGCTAAATTATAACATAATGTTTAAAACACCAAAAGGGGTTCCCGCCCAAAATGTGTTAACTTCAACAGATCGATGCTGTCCACCGTGGTAGGATCACTGGGCTTTGTTTGCTTGCGTTCCAGTATAACAGCAATTGTAATTCACATGTGTTTAAGGCGTGTGTGTGCTGTGCACTGCAACGCTATACAATACAGGAGCATTGTGATAGCAAAATTGTCATGATTTAGAAGACATTTTTTTAAATTCCGACGTCAGGCCTAAATGTAAACTTTTTAGGAGTTTTTTTTGTACTTTACTGGAGTATTTCCAATTATGACATGTACAATGTTTTAAAGGATAAAACGTAGAGCGACAGTCTGAAGTGGCAGAAGTGGATTTGAATAAAAAAGGCGTCCGCCTTCATAATGTTTGTTTATATGCCGGGTTGTTCCTTATCTTTGTTACAATTAATTTCCACCCATGCTCCTTATCTCTCCCACACGTTAAAATGACTTGCAACGACCTCCTTATCTTCATTTCATCCGGCACTGCACGCACGCATTGCATGCACGCACGCACTGCACGCACGCACTGCACGCATGCACGCACCAAGCGAGCACGCCCACACAGACGGGGACCACAGTGCATATAGGCGGGTGGGTGTGGGTTTTCTTTGTCTGCCTGTTCTTTTTGTAAAGAAGTAAAAGCTCCCCCTCCCTCCAAAATAATTGGAAGGTGGTGTGAATCAGGTGAAATTTCTACGCGTCCCACTGTCACTCTCAGTCACTCAGTTTTATCCCACGATTTTTGTAACCCTTTTTTCACTACTGCATGTTGGGTTTTTTCACTACTGCATGTTGGTTTTTTTCACTACTGCATGTTGGGTTTTTTCACTAATGCATGTTGGGTTTTTTCACTACTGCATGTTGGGTTTTTTCACTACTGCATGTTGGGTTTTTTCACTAATGCATGTTGGGTTTTTTCACTACTGCATGTTGGGTTTTTTCACTAGTGCATGTTGGTTTTTTTTTTGTATGAATTCAGTTCAATGAAAGGGGAAATTAGGTCACATGTGCCTCAAATATAACGTACATTTGTGGCAACGCAAACATTAAACGCCATTGACAATGAAAGGAAAATGTACGTCATATGTAGACGAGCAAATCAGCTATTAACAAATCACATAAAGTGTTCATGAGATGATGTATGATGATGTATAATGATAAGAGCACCCCTCACTTCACACGGGTGTGATCTATTTTTTTGACATAGGATGCTCTCACCAGACAGCGACAAAGTGCAACTATCTCCTCAATGTGTTAGCTGATCTGAGTGTGCGGGAGGGTTTGTAGGGTCCAATCAGACTTGCGAGATATGGGGTTGCCATACCTTTGGTTGCTTTCAAAACTATAGCTTGCAAAGCAGAAGAATTGTACATTTTGTTACTTGCTCGAGCAGAGCATAAATTATTGTAATCAGCTGCGTATGTCTGTGTTGTCCACCGGCCAATCAGGGACCACCATTCTTGATGATGCAACTAAGGTACCTTTGGTGATCGGCTGGGTATGTATGTATGTATGTATGTATGTATGTATGTATGTATGTATGTATGTACAGTATGTATGTATGTACAGTATGTATGTATGTATGTATGTATGTGCAGTATGTACAGCATGTATGCATGTATGTATGTCGGGGTAAGAATGGTGGTCCCTTATTGGCTGTTGATGGTGACATAAATAAGGTACGTTTCAACGTTGGTATACAGTCAATAACGGGTTTAAAGGATTCAGAACAGCAGTTGTAATATGCATTAATTAGTAGCAGTACTTGCGAGCTCTGCTTGAGCACAAGTTGGCCATGGCCAAATCTCAGCAAATCTCTCTCTCTCTCTGTATCTCTCTCTCTCTCTCTCTCTCTCTCTCTCTCTCTCTCTCTCCAGGCATCGGTCAGGGGGTGCCCGTGGTGGCGCTGATCGTGGAGGGCGGTCCCAACGTGATCTCCATCGTCCTGGAGTACCTCAGGGACACGCCCCCGGTCCCCGTGGTGGTGTGTGACGGCAGCGGCCGCGCCTCGGACATCCTGGCCTTCGGACACAAGTACTCCGAGGAGGGAGGGTACGGCCAAATCACCATGATTAAATTAGCAGACCCCCGGGGAACAACTCTTCTGAATAACTTCATATGGTTGTATATGTCCAAGATAATTAACTTCTCAGGACATAACCTGGTGTCCCGATGTATCCAAAGTGCTTATTATTTAGTCACAAGCTTTTAATTGGTTCAAAATTCACACATTTTCCAAAAATAGTGATTTTGTTTTGTTTTTTAGGTGTGAGGTTTTTGCCTGTCGACAGTGTTATTCAGAAGATGTTATTCCGAAGCTGTGAAACTGAAACATTGATTTTGTGACGGCCCCCCTGGGCCTTCAGTCTACTCTGGGGTTCTGTGTGGCTGTGCCTTTATCCATTCTGAAGCCCCTGGGCCTTCAGTCTACTCTGGGGTTCTGTGTGGCTGTGCCTTTATCCATTCTGATGCCCCTGGGCCTTCAGTCTACTCTGGGGTTCTGTGTGGCTGTGCCTTTATCCATTCTGATGCAGTGCTGGATTGGATGGTGGAGCCAGAGATGATGAGTTGAAGGGGAGACACCTGACCATTGTCTCTCCAGACACTATTTAAGGTGCTGCCGCACTATCTAAAGAGCCGCGCACGTTCTCGGCTGCGCGCAACTTCTTTTTCCGGGGTTTTAGACAGCTGGTGGATGGAAAAGAAGCTCCACTTCCGTAGACAACTTGAGCGACGGCCAGATTCCCGGAAACGCTCTCCTCCGCGTCAGTCGTCCGCGGAGGTGGAGCTTAATTTCCATTCACCAGCTGTCTAAAAACTCGGAAATGATTTACGTCACAGCTTCTTCTGTCCGCGGCTGTGGGCCGTTTTGCGTGTGGAAAGGGCTACAAGAGACCTGTGTTCTCACAGCACTTCAGATCTGCATTTCTCCACAGGCTGCAGGAGAGCTCCCTTTTGTTTGTTTTCGGTTCTAAGGTTTTGGGCAGCATGTTTCCCTGCCAACTTGGAAACTTTGATTTAATTGCTTCAATTAAATTAAATTATTTAATTTAATTTAAAGTATGGAAAATAAATTCTTATTTTTGATTGTCCTCCGGTGTGGTTTCCCCCTTTCTCATTATGACCTCAGAGCCAGCCATAACCATTTTTAAGTTTACGACTGTATATATGCTGTTGAGACGTGTGTGCTTTTTAATCCTGGTGCATACATAATAATAATAATATGCAGCAGCAACCACGCTTGGAGTCGACCTCCATTTCCACGAGAAGAGATGATTTATTCCGACCCGTGTCGTATGCAGCATCAGAAGGATAATCGCATCACACGCTGTAAAAAGTGACAGTACAATTATCAGCGACGTCGTGACGGAGCGCGTGAAGAGGACACGCAACAGCAGGGACGTGCACGCATAGACATCAAAGGGGGGCTTCAGCCCTTGCCCTTTTACCCGTCTGTAAAACAACTGCCCTCTCCAGACCACGAATGCAGCATTTACTGATGGTGAAAGAAATGAAAATGCCCTCCTCTCCTTTCCATGCCATGCTGGAAGGCAGCATTCAGGAGAATGGCTTTTTTTCCCCCGAAGTCTCCTGAACTTGAACACAGTATTTTGCGTTGATCAAATTTGTTTTGAAATCCATGTTGTTACACATCGCAAAGAGTGCTGGGTTGCGCCCCGGAAATAGCTGATCTACAAGCTCTCAACGCGTTGCAGCGCAACGCGTTGTGAGCTTGTAGATTTGCTATTGTCGCCATTTTTGTCCAAAATTGCCCTCAACCCCCTAGTGGCCATTGACGTTATTTGCGTGTTAAATCAACAAATCCCTCGTGGCCAATGACGTTATCTGCGTAGTAGACGTACTGCCCTGTCAGTACGTCTTATTATAACAAAATAATGGAATTCTTTGACTTTTTTTTTTTTTTTTTTAATGTAATCTACCAAAAACCGTCCGAAACCCGCGCGATCGTGCACTATCGTGCACGCGCGCCGTCTCTATGTGATCCGCGGCAAAAAAATTGATATTTTGGGATGTTCCTGGCCGTTTTTAAGCTTAATTTGACTAAGTTATGAAAAAGCTAATGTTAGCTTAGCAATCCGGACAGCCAAGCTATGTGCTAGGGGTCAAATTAGCCTCCTTTGTTTACCTCGTTTGACAGGAAGTGATTTAGCCAGATTTAACACTTTTGCCAAAATCAGAATAATGGAACGTTCCCGCCATCTGGTGGCACTTCTGGGTATTAATTTTAAATTGAAAGTAAAACGTCATGTATTCTATTTAGATCGCTGATCCCTCTTATTGCATTAAAATGACAAATTAAGAAATGGGGCATTGGCCAGCATTGGCCAGATTTGTTCCATCGTTTACTTATAAGCTTTTTAGTAGACCTTGGTTTCAGTGATAAGTCAAACCAAGGTGTACTAAAATGCTTATAAGTAAACGATGGAACATGCTAGGAACATTATTTTGGTGTAAACTAGAGACGTGCAGCTTTAAAATGAGATATTTCGTGACATTGTGGTCATATCGCACATTATTCTATTGTCATTCAAAAAGTCGCCAGATCTGGCCCAATGCACAATAAGATGTTATTAAATCTAGCAATAAGTGGGTTAACGGGATTTCAGCCCATGCCCCTCTAACACTGTTCAACAACAAGTTACAACTTGTAACTTGTTGTTGAACATTTAGGGTTGTATGAAAAACATCGCATCGTTCAGTCCTCCCCGCTCCAACTGAACAAACATTGTGAACAACGAAACATGCTATGCTGCTCCGTAGAAAGGTCTTGCGCATCAAGAAATAGCAGATCTACAAGCTCACAACGCGTCCATCCGTGAGTCATTGTGGACTTGCAACTTTGATTTGAAACAGCTGAGCTAATTTCGGCCAATCAGAGCGGCATTCAGCGTAATCTAGTAAGAGAGTGGCGACACTAGCGTTGACTCCCACTGTAACAATGGAATGCGGAAGTGCTCATTCTATCTCAATGGGATAGTTCCAATGTTTGGAACTATAGCCCATAGCACCCCGCTTTGCGGTGAGATCAAAGTGTGTCACCACTCTCTTACTATTCCACTCGGCCTGCTTTCTGTTTTGCAGTTAATCCTTCACTCGCTGGCTGTTTCAGAACACGGTGTTTTAATGCTTGATTGGATGGAAAAAATCATATTTTACCACCGACTAATCGACTATAAATCGATTAGCCTGTGGACCGTGACCATAACCGTCCACAAATCCCGCCCCCTCTCCAACCCTGCCCCTCCCCCCTGCCGTGGGAGGGGGGAGGGGGCAAAGTTATTTTCAAATGAGAGATTTAAAAAAAATTAACAATTCTCAAAATATAAATAATGTTATTTTTTCTCTCTCTCTCTGTGTCTCTCTCCCTCCTCAGCATCATTAATGAGTCCCTGAGGGACCAGCTTCTGGTGACCATCCAGAAGACGTTCACGTACAGCCGGACCCAGGCCCAGCACCTCTTCATCATCCTCATGGAGTGTATGAAGAAGAAGGAGCTGGTGAGTTGCCCATTTAGACACCCCCCCCCCCCCATAAAGAGAAGATTTTCACGGCTCTAGCAGTGATTCTCAACCCATTTAATTGCAAGGACTAACCAGTTTTCACATGCATTAGTTTACGGACCCCCTTTTAACTCATCGACCGCTAGAGCGCTAATGGCGTATTTGGCGACGTGTGAGGTCCTGAATAAGGTGTGCTCGAGCGCTGTTCATGCAGCCTGAGAGTTTGAAATACGTTGTTTTCAACGAGGGTGGCACAAATATCAGCAATTTTAAGCATGTGTGCAACATTACTGTTTTAAAGTATTGTACAGTGACAACTAAAGTCTTTGTAATGTGTATGTTGTGCTATTCCTTAAAAACAATCTAAAATAAAGGGATTTAAGATCATTAAAGCTGGGCTGTTTGCCTGAGTCCAGTGCATTCTGCCAACTTCCGGTCCAGGACATTGTCAGTCTTCGCAATGCTCTTGGCCAATAGAAGTCTGTGTAGGAGAGCCGCCCATTGGACTGAAGCCCCATGAAGTGAACAGAGTTGTTGTAACTCTGTCTTACTCTATAGCTAAATTCCAATACCCAAAATCTCGGCCACTCGCTCACTCCCACTCGGTCACTCGGGGTCATTCCAGCGTGACCCGGAAATGGTTAACGTTCCATTTGTTAAAGTGCTCCATCGAGGATGAGAGTGGAGTCGAGTGGAGGAGCCGAGTGGGCTCTCCGAGACCGCATAGAGCGAGTGTACATCAGGTGCAGGCTCGGTGGGGTATTTTGTCTCCTCGCAGCGGATTTCCGCATCACGTGTATTTGTTTTTTTCCTTCTCCAGTGACATAAGTCCGCCTCCTCCACATGTGGCACAAAAACACTGCTTGAAACCCGATACTATGCACCCCCCCCCCCCCCCCCCCCACCCCATCCACTAGCTGCCGGCAGGCTGACTGGCTGAAGTCACTGACCCAACGGCCAACACACACATGCACGCACTGTTCAACTGTTTGTTGAAGAGACAAATTTTCGCTGAATGAATAGAGCTTCAGAATGATAAAGTAGCCTATCTAGCCTACATATGTGAAAGTGAAAGGACCACAACAAGCCACTGGCTTTATTGCGTTGTGTGATATAATGAATACATAGTTTAAAACATAACAAGACTTAAATGTAAACTGTGAACAGACTCTTATGAACATGGTTAATCATAACTTAAAAGTATATGAAAAGGGGAGACAGACTTAAAGTTAGGAAATGTTTAACGGAACTATAAAATAAAACTGAACATTCTCTTTTAAGAAGTGAATTAGCAAAACACTATAATCTTGTAGCACATTCTAAATGAATACAAGTTGCACTCACTATTACTATAGTTTCATGACCGATTGTTGAAAGCCATTCTTTAAGTTTAACTGTGGAATAGTTTAAATCAGTAAGAGTTTAATGACAAAGTGAAAAATGGAGAGTGGCCTGCTGGTGACTCACTCCAGGGGAGTGAGCTTCAAACAATAAATAGCATTGCCTTGCACATGTTACCAATACATACACATTGGCCTCAGACCCTCGGTTACATGCACAAAATGATGAATTGTCTATTCTGTAGACTGTACGGCTCTGTTCGGAGTTCCAGTGATCCAGCTGTGTGACACTGTATTGTTCCACCACTTTTGCTTTGGCAATGTTAACGTATGTTTTCCCTAGCCCCATATGTGCCCTCTCCCTACGCTCATTCTGTAGCTCCGAGATGAGGTCACACACTGGGCCCCTCCCACCGCGTTTCAGAAACGGCGCAAGTTTCCGCAAGCATCGTTTCTTATCCTTACCACACCATTAATCCAAAACGTGTAGGGCCCATGTAGGTTTACACTAATTCAAATTTAGGATCGGCCCAGAAAATCCAACTCACCATTTGAACTGAGCCTTTACGTCCCGTTTTTTGTCAGTCGCTTCCATGTTTATCAAGGAAGTTGAAAAGCTTTAGCGCCTCCCCGGCGCCTCCCCTGGTTGAAAACTTCCAACTGACTTCAGTTCACTCGACATGCACGCGCACACGCACACTTCCTTGATAAACATGGAAGCGACTGACAAAAGACGGGACGTAAAGGCTCAGTTCAAATGGTGAGTTGGATTTTCTGGGCCGATCCTAAGTTTGAATTAGTGTAAACCTACATGGGCCCTACACGTTTTGGATTAATGGTGTGGTAAGGATAAGAAACGATGCTTGCGGAAACTTGTGCCGTTTCTGAAACGCGGTGGGAGGGGCCCAGTGTGTGACCTCATCTCGGAGCTACAGAATGAGCGTAGGGAGAGGGCACATATGGGGCTAATGTTTTCCCATGCCAATAAAGCCCTTTGAATTGAATTGAATTGATACACGTCATTAGTGATCGCGGAATGTGCCGTCGCTTTGAAATGACAGCGTAGTACATTCCGATTCTAGAGGAAAATTCCACCACTCGCATCGAATCCTGTCCTCCTCCTCTCCTCCTCGCTGGGGGCGGAGCCGAGGAGCGAGTGGAGGACGCGAGTAGAGTGAGCGAGTGTGAAAGTTGCGGTATTGGAATTTAGCTTATGGCTCTGGGGTCAGAGCAGGGACGTACAGAGTGTGTTAGAGAGGCAGGGGCTGAAACCCCGTTAGAGGGCACTTTTAAACAAAAACAGGGAAAATAGCAGATCTACAAGCTCACAACGCGTTGTGCTGCGACCCGTTGAGAGCTTGTAGATCAGCTATTTTCGGGGCGCAACCCAGCACTCTTTATCTAATGGAGATGCTGGTGTAACGACATAGATTTCAAAACACATTTGTTCGACGCAAAATGGTGCGTTCCAAGTTCAGGAGACTTCGGGGAAAAAAGCTATTCTCCTGAATGCTGCCTTCCAATTTGGCATGGAAAGGAGAGGAGGGACATTTGAATTTCTTCCACCATAGTAAATGCTGCAATCGTGGTCTGGAGAGGGCAGTTGTTTTACAGACGGGTAAAAGGGGCTGAAGCCCCCCTTTGATGTCCATGTGTGCACGTCCCTGCTTGTCAGTGTGTTAACGTTCTGGTGCAAATGTTTTCCCCCACTTGGGAAGTATCACTGACAGCCTGAGGGAGTGTTGCTGCTCGCTGGGAAGTTGGTGGGATTGAGATAATGGAAGCTGCACTAAGTGCTCTGATGGTTTTAAGTACTCTCATAAAAACAGGTGTTACATAACCCAAGAATCAAGTAAACGTCTTCATTGTCACATCACATTACAAGTAACGGTGGGTGAAATTCTTAGCTGTGCTGCAGGCTCATCATTGCAGTTAAAAAAAAAGATAGAGATAGGGGAGCATAAAGTGCATAATATGACTAATCTGCATGCATGATACAATATGAGTGCATAATAAATAAATAGGTCATAAATGTACTGCACGCGTATAAATATTTAATAACATAGTTACTGCGAGAGTGAGAGCCATCTAATAGAAGAGTTAGGATATTGAGGGGGCTGAAACCGAGCGTTCGAGTGCTGTTCATGCAGCCTGAACTGAGACAAGCTGGAGTTGGAAATACATTGTTTTCAACGAGGGCGGCGCAAACAAGAGCTATTTTAAGCACGTGTGCAACATGACAACTGTTTTAAAGTATTGTACAGTAACAACTATAAAGTCTGGTGGTTGTAGAACAGGTATAGGCATGTAACGCTTCACTCAACTCACGATGCGATTCGTATCACGATATGAGGTTCACGATACGATTTATTTTTTGTAGATCTGCTATTTTCGCTATTTTTTCTTAACGGGATTTCAGCCCCTGCCCCTCTAACACTCTCTGCACGTCCCAGCCCCTGCCCCTCTAACACTCTCTGCACGTCCCAGCCCCTGCCCCTCTAACACTCTCTGCACGTCCCAGCCCCTGCCCCTCTAACACTCTCTGCACGTCCCAGCCCCTGCCCCTCTAACACTCTCTGCACGTCCCTGCCCCTCTAACACTCTCTGCACGTCCCTGCCCCTCTAACACTCTCTGCACGTCCCTGCCCCTCTAACACTCTCTGCACGTCCCTGCCCCTCTAACACTCTCTGCACGTCCCTGCCCCTCTAACACTCTCTGCACGTCCCTGCCCCTGCCCCTCTAACACTCTCTGCACGTCCCTGCCCCTGCCCCTCTAACACTCTCTGCACGTCCCTGCCCCTGCCCCTCTAACACTCTCTGCACGTCCCTGCCCCTGCCCCTCTAACACTCTCTGCACGTCCCAGCCCCCTGCCCCTCTAACACTCTCTGCACGTCCCTGCCCCCTGCCCCTCTAACACTCTCTGCACGTCCCAGCCCCTGCCCCTCTAACACTCTCTGCACGTCCCAGCCCCTGCCCCTCTAACACTCTCTTCTCTCTCTCTTCTCATCCACAACTTCTACATTCTATTCCTCGTCTTTCTCTTTCACGACGTTTTGGTGAATATAATTTCACCACAAAGTCTCCAATCCTTCTCCTGCATCTTCTTCACCTTCTTCTCATCCACAACTTCTACATTCTATTCCTCGTCTTTCTCTTTCACGTCCTCCATCGCCTGTCCATCCGTATTTGTGGAATGCTGATGTCATCATCAACAGGGAAGCCATGCCATTATTAGACCCCAGGGACGTGCAGAGAGTGTTAGAGGGGCAGGGGGCAGGGACGTGCAGAGAGTGTTAGAGGGGCAGGGGGCAGGGACGTGCAGAGAGTGTTAGAGGGGCAGGGGGCAGGGACGTGCAGAGAGTGTTAGAGGGGCAGGGGGCAGGGACGTGCAGAGAGTGTTAGAGGGGCAGGGGGCAGGGACGTGCAGAGAGTGTTAGAGGGGCAGGGGGCAGGGACGTGCAGAGAGTGTTAGAGGGGCAGGGGGCTGGGACGTGCAGAGAGTGTTAGAGGGGCAGGGGGCAGGGACGTGCAGAGAGTGTTAGAGGGGCAGGGGGCAGGGACGTGCAGAGAGTGTTAGAGGGGCAGGGGGCTGGGACGTGCAGAGAGTGTTAGAGGGGCAGGGGGCAGGGACGTGCAGAGAGTGTTAGAGGGGCAGGGGGCAGGGACGTGCAGAGAGTGTTAGAGGGGCAGGGGGCAGGGACGTGCAGAGAGTGTTAGAGGGGCAGGGGGCAGGGACGTGCAGAGAGTGTTAGAGGGGCAGGGACGTGCAGAGAGTGTTAGAGGGGCAGGGACGTGCAGAGAGTGTTAGAGGGGCAGGGGGCAGGGACGTGCAGAGAGTGTTAGAGGGGCAGGGGGCAGGGACGTGCAGAGAGTGTTAGAGGGGCAGGGACGTGCAGAGAGTGTTAGAGGGGCAGGGACGTGCAGAGAGTGTTAGAGGGGCAGGGACGTGCAGAGAGTGTTAGAGGGGCAGGGACGTGCAGAGAGTGTTAGAGGGGCAGGGACGTGCAGAGAGTGTTAGAGGGGCAGGGACGTGCAGAGAGTGTTAGAGGGGCAGGGGCTGGGACGTGCAGAGAGTGTTAGAGGGGCAGGGGCTGGGACGTGCAGAGAGTGTTAGAGGGGCAGGGGCTGGGACGTGCAGAGAGTGTTAGAGGGGCAGGGACGTGCAGAGAGTGTTGGAGGGGCAGGGGCTGGGACGTGCAGAGAGTGTTAGAGGGGCAGGGGGCAGGGACGTGCAGAGAGTGTTAGAGGGGCAGGGACGTGCAGAGAGTGTTAGAGGGGCAGGGACGTGCAGAGAGTGTTAGAGGGGCAGGGGCTGGGACGTGCAGAGAGTGTTAGAGGGGCAGGGGCTGGGACGTGCAGAGAGTGTTAGAGGGGCAGGGGCAGGGACGTGCAGAGAGTGTTAGAGGGGCAGGGGGCAGGGACGTGCAGAGAGTGTTAGAGGGGCAGGGGCTGGGACGTGCAGAGAGTGTTAGAGGGGCAGGGGCTGGGACGTGCAGAGAGTGTTAGAGGGGCAGGGGCAGGGACGTGCAGAGAGTGTTAGAGGGGCAGGGGCTGGGACGTGCAGAGAGTGTTAGAGGGGCAGGGGCAGGGACGTGCAGAGAGTGTTAGAGGGGCAGGGGCAGGGACGTGCAGAGAGTGTTAGAGGGGCAGGGGCAGGGACGTGCAGAGAGTGTTAGAGGGGCAGGGGCAGGGACGTGCAGAGAGTGTTAGAGGGGCAGGGACGTGCAGAGAGTGTTAGAGGGGCAGGGACGTGCAGAGAGTGTTAGAGGGGCAGGGACGTGCAGAGAGTGTTAGAGGGGCAGGGACGTGCAGAGAGTGTTAGAGGGGCAGGGACGTGCAGAGAGTGTTAGAGGGGCAGGGGCTGGGACGTGCAGAGAGTGTTAGAGGGGCAGGGGGCTGGGACGTGCAGAGAGTGTTAGAGGGGCAGGGGCAGGGACGTGCAGAGAGTGTTAGAGGGGCAGGGGGCAGGGACGTGCAGAGAGTGTTAGAGGGGCAGGGGCTGGGACGTGCAGAGAGTGTTAGAGGGGCAGGGGCTGGGACGTGCAGAGAGTGTTAGAGGGGCAGGGGGCAGGGACGTGCAGAGAGTGTTAGAGGGGCAGGGGCTGGGACGTGCAGAGAGTGTTAGAGGGGCAGGGGCTGGGACGTGCAGAGAGTGTTAGAGGGGCAGGGGCTGGGACGTGCAGAGAGTGTTAGAGGGGCAGGGGCTGGGACGTGCAGAGAGTGTTAGAGGGGCAGGGGCTGGGACGTGCAGAGAGTGTTAGAGGGGCAGGGGCTGAAATCCCGTTAAGAAAAAATAGCGAAAATAGCAGATCTACAAAAAATAAATCGTATCGTGAACCTCATATCGTGATACGAATCGCATCGTGAGTTGAGTGAAGCGTTACATGCCTATACCTGTTCTACAACCACCAGACTTTATAGTTGTTACTGTACAATACTTTAAAACAGTTGTCATGTTGCACACGTGCTTAAAATAGCTCTTGTTTGCGCCGCCCTCGTTGAAAACAATGTATTTCCAACTCCAGCTTGTCTCAGTTCAGGCTGCATGAACAGCACTCGAACGCTCGGTTTCAGCCCCCTCAATATCCTAACTCTTCTATTAGATGGCTCTCACTCTCGCAGTAACTATGTTATTAAATATTTATACGCGTGCAGTACATTTATGACCTATTTATTTATTATGCACTCATATTGTATCATGCATGCAGATTAGTCATATTATGCACTTTATGCTCCCCTATCTCTATCTTTTTTTTTAACTGCAATGATGAGCCTGCAGCACAGCTAAGAATTTCACCCACCGTTACTTGTAATGTGATGTGACAATGAAGACGTTTACTTGATTCTTGGGTTATGTAACACCTGTTTTTATGAGAGTACTTAAAACCATCAGAGCACTTAGTGCAGCTTCCATTATCTCAATCCCACCAACTTCCCAGCGAGCAGCAACACTCCCTCAGGCTGTCAGTGATACTTCCCAAGTGGGGGAAAACATTTGCACCAGAACGTTAACACACTGACAAGCAGGGACGTGCACACATGGACATCAAAGGGGGGCTTCAGCCCCTTTTACCCGTCTGTAAAACAACTGCCCTCTCCAGACCACGATTGCAGCATTTACTATGGTGGAAGAAATTCAAATGTCCCTCCTCTCCTTTCCATGCCAAATTGGAAGGCAGCATTCAGGAGAATAGCTTTTTTCCCCGAAGTCTCCTGAACTTGGAACGCACCATTTTGCGTCGAACAAATGTGTTTTGAAATCTATGTCGTTACACCAGCATCTCCATTAGATAAAGAGTGCTGGGTTGCGCCCCGAAAATAGCTGATCTACAAGCTCTCAACGGGTCGCAGCACAACGCGTTGTGAGCTTGTAGATCTGCTATTTTCCCTGTTTTTGTTTAAAAGTGCCCTCTAACGGGGTTTCAGCCCCTGCCTCTCTAACACACTCTGTACGTCCCTGCTCTGACCCCAGAGCCATAAGCTAAATTCCAATACCGCAACTTTCACACTCGCTCACTCTACTCGCGTCCTCCACTCGCTCCTCGGCTCCGCCCCCAGCGAGGAGGAGAGGAGGAGGACAGGATTCGATGCGAGTGGTGGAATTTTCCTCTAGAATCGGAATGTACTACGCTGTCATTTCAAAGCGACGGCACATTCCGCGATCACTAATGACGTGTATCAATTCAATTCAATTCAAAGGGCTTTATTGGCATGGGAAAACATTAGCCCCATATGTGCCCTCTCCCTACGCTCATTCTGTAGCTCCGAGATGAGGTCACACACTGGGCCCCTCCCACCGCGTTTCAGAAACGGCACAAGTTTCCGCAAGCATCGTTTCTTATCCTTACCACACCATTAATCCAAAACGTGTAGGGCCCATGTAGGTTTACACTAATTCAAACTTAGGATCGGCCCAGAAAATCCAACTCACCATTTGAACTGAGCCTTTACGTCCCGTCTTTTGTCAGTCGCTTCCATGTTTATCAAGGAAGTGTGCGTGTGCGCGTGCATGTCGAGTGAACTGAAGTCAGTTGGAAGTTTTCAACCAGGGGAGGCGCCGGGGAGGCGCTAAAGCTTTTCAACTTCCTTGATAAACATGGAAGCGACTGACAAAAAACGGGACGTAAAGGCTCAGTTCAAATGGTGAGTTGGATTTTCTGGGCCGATCCTGTCAATGACATGCCTTGGCTGGTCCCCCTTCACATGTGGCATCTTGTCCAGCTCTTCAAGTATTTCAATAGTGATGGTAGACTTGTTGCCATATCTGTTCTCCAATACTCTGAAAATGTCATTGGCGGCGGTGTATGTTGACAGTCTGAGGTCTTTTGAGATCTTGCCATCCACGCTTTCCAAGAGTTGAAATTTCTTCACCTCCGGTGAACCGGATGGCTCCCCCTGCTTTTGCAGGCTTTCCCAGTCTTTCCTCCATCTGTGGTATTCTCTCTTGCTTCCATTGAAGATAGGTAGAGTGGTTGGTTTGATTCTCACCAGTAGTGCTGTCGGTTGGTGTGGTGCTGTTGGTCCTGTGCCTTGCTCGGCGATCCTCCTTGCAGTGACAAGTTGAGCTTTCTTGAATAGAAGCTTGTGGTTGGACGCCCTTAGGTCCGTCATTCTTCTATCAAGCTCAACCTTTGGTTCCCCAGGGATCCACCTCTCCCATGTGGACATGGCTGAGATGGCTGCAGTCAACTCCTTGTCCCAAACAGTGAGGTGTACTTCATAGCCTTCTAGGTTGTTACTTTCCACAGCTACCCTTTCCGCTGCCTCATTAGCTCTCTCCGCTTCAAGGATTGTCCTTCCAAGCTCATTTTTTCCATACTTCAACCACAGATTCATCTGAATAATGTCTTTGGTCTCAGCCAGCTTTGTCTCGGCTTCTTCTAAAGTGTTCATGATGTCGGCCTTTTGCTGCTCATCAAGATCAACTTCTTCATCCTCAGCTTTAGCTTCCAGCCCAATCCTGACATCTTCATTTGAATCGAGCACCGCTCGGAAACAGTCTGAAAGTGTGTTGAATTCTGCAATCAACTCAGATTGCAGCATGCCGTCTGCTCTCCTTGAAATATAGTTTGCTGTTCTGGTGAAGCGGCTCTTCGCCGTGGTCCTCTCCTTCTTGAGATCCTTGACCGTCTCTTCAGCCATCTTTATTTCCTTCCACGTCAACAGTATATCTGGTCGGAAGCCGTTTATCTCCCTCCAGCTGCTAGCTGTGGTTTTCAACTGTCAAGTCAAACTCTCTTTCCACTCCAAATGACATTAAAGGAATCAACTCCAAGATTTCCAACTCTTTCCAACTTTTATTTTCCAAACTTTTTCATGATGTGCAGTTGGCTTCAGTTGTTGATTTGGTTGGTTATTTATGGGTTAGGTTGAAAACCTTTGAAAACAGAGAGACAAAGAATTAACAACAATGTCAAACAACAAATGATAACAATTTTTAAACACTTTTCCAATCAATAAGTTATTTTTAACCAGTCTTGTTTTTAAGCAATTTAAACAAGCAAATGTATTTTAAGCAATGCAATGCCTCATTTAAAGGACTTTTAAACTAATTTAGCAAAGTCAATTTAAGAAAACCATTTTAATTAAATATTTCAAATTAAATGGTTAATTTGAAATGGTTAAACACTTGGAATAAAGAAATTAGATAAATAGCTGATCCCAGAGCTTGTAGATCAGCTCTATTCTAAACAGGCATTTTAAACCTTCATCATATGAACCATGAACTGTTCACATTTTAGTTGGTATTTTAAAAAGTAAATAATTTCTAACTTTGTCTTATTTTGTAAAGTTATACTTTTGAAACACAAATGAAAGCTTCCAATCATAACATGAAATACTGCAATGTGGTCCTTCTCCAATCCAAATTGTAGCAGTTACTAAATACATTTAGCCCATTAAAGCCAGATTTTAAACACATTAAGCAGTATTTACAAATAAGTAAAACAAATAAGACAAAATATTATCACCGACCATTGGCGTCTTTGGACTTGGAACATCCCGAGTAGATCTTGCTTCTTGTTTCTGGTGTATAGTTTGTTTGAATGCTCACTCCACCTTTTCAGGTGTTCCAGCTCAGCCAAACGAGCAGCCATCTTGCTGGTGCACTCTGGGAGATGTAGTTACCAGAGTGTGATGTTGGAAGATGCCTAGCAAACTCTCCATCTATGAGTTTTAACTCAACAGTTGCAGTGGCAGTGTTGTAGCGTTTAGCTTTATTCGAAGCCCATCCTTCAAGCAAGGAAACCTCCTTTTCCAAACTCCAAACACTCTCCACAAGACCTCTTGCTTTAATGTGGCTGGTATTGTACAGTCTCTCTGCTGGTTTTTGAGGGTGCAAAATGGAGGTCATCAGGTAGGCACGGCAGGCATATCCAAGGTCACCAACTAGGTGGCCTTGAAATGCCTGACTTTCAAGCAGAGCACAGAGGTGGCTGTTGTCAAAAATCCGGCTGTCATGTGTTGATCCTGGCCATTGAGCTACAATGTTGCTGATTTGGCCCTCCTCGTCACACACAGCCTGAACATTAATAGAAAAGTGTCCCTTCCTGTTGCGAAACTGCTCTCCATTTGCTCCACCAGGGTTTTGAATGGGGATGTGCGTACAGTCAATTGCTCCAAGCACTCCTGGAAAACCAGATTTTCTGTAGAACTCAGATGTTTCTCTTGTTGGAGCAAATCTTATGTACTGTTTTTTTAAAGACGCAATTGCTCGGGATACTCTTTCAACAATTCTACTCACTGTTGAGTCATTTACTCCGAAAAGGTTCCCATCCACCAGCTGGAAGCATCCGGTTGCATAAAAGCGCAAGGCTATCAGTAGCTGGAGCAAGGGTGGTCCAGCTGCATTCCTCCTAGTGGCATGTTCAATTGCAGGCCCGATTTTAGCAAGTATTGTCATTACAGAGTCTTTGCTGAATCTGTACCGCCTTTTGAATTCATCATAGTCATACTATTCGACTGGGTTTAGACCAGTAGGTCCCTTATTCTTCTTTGAGGTGCTCTTTCGTTTTCTCTTTCATTTTCATGAAGCCATCTGATATATGCTGCCATGTTGTTTTAATTTAAACCTCCTCTCCTGCTGGTTTAGAATGAATCCCTTATTGATACTTGAATCAAAGTTTAAAGTTGTGGTGCAACAGGATTGACATTAATCCAGGTTTACTGTGGAAATTAAAACCAAGATTAAAAAAAACTAAACCAAGATTAAAAGGCTGGTTTAAAACTAAACCGGATTAGTGAAAACTAGGTTTAAAGTTTGGTGCAACTGGATTAATAGATCAAATTTAAACCAGATTAAGGCTTAATCCTTCTTTGTGCAAATGGCCCTAAGTGTCCTTTCTGTCCAGGGCAGAAAGGACCCTGCAGCCTGAGTCAATAGGCATCCAGCAGTCTGATGGAGGTAGGCACAAAGCTATAGTTGAGCCTTCGTATTGCCCCACCTGAGGACATTAGTTCCTATAGTGTGGAGGTTGTGTGTGTTAAAGATGGAGTGCCATGATTCTTTTCCACCATAAAACATGATCATCAGGTCTTATTGTTATATAAGGAGCCAAGGAGGAAGATTTTTTTCAAAAAAGTGTGCAGTATTTGTTAACATTTTTAAGGGTCTTGTATTAATTTATCAGTTGCCATGTTGCACACATGCCTAAAATAGCTCTCATTTGCGCCGCTCTCGTTGAAAACAATTTATTTCCAACTCCAGCTTGTCCCTCTCCAGGCTGCATGAACAGACCTCGAGCGCTCAGGTTTCTGCCCCCTCAATGTCGTAACTCTCCTATTAGAAGGCTCTGGAGATTACTAGCTGTAAGAGAGGTTACCAGAGGTTCCTCTAGTTCTATTACAGTAGAACATACTGTATGCACATGATGTTCTTTTACAGCGAGATAATATTATAGCTTATCCAGGCGTTACTGACCTCCCAACTCCCACTGCTTATTGGTTGGTGGTGTGGACGCCTTAGGGGGACAAGAATGTGTTTACTGCACACACACACACACCCCACGCAGCTAACACTCATGTGTACATTATTGATCGATGGAAAGAATGCATGCATACATGTGCAAAATGACACAGTTCACTTAAACAATCACACACACACACACACACAGTAATATGGAATAATCACAGAGGGTGTCTGTGTTTTTAATCCCGTGCGAATCGACCATGTCAGATATTTGGTCTTTAATAATTACAGTTAATTACCTACCATAATTCAGCAAACACCGGGATAATACTAATCTCTTGCGGATCGACCATGTCGGTGCTATATACAAAGGCTAGCACACGTCCGGACATGTGCAGATGTTGGCCTGTACATCTAAGATGATCCTTTTGAATCTTCTCAATAGAACTTTCAAGGCCAATTTGAGTCTGGACTGTGGGCCGTTCCACGACCACTGTGAACGACTGTAGGCCGTTCCACGACCACTGTGAACGACTGTAGGCCGTTCCACGACCACTGTGAACGACTGTAGGCCGTTCCACGACCACTGTGAACGACTGTAGGCCGTTCCACGACCACTGTGAACGACTGTAGGCCGTTCCACGACCACTGTGAACGACTGTAGGCCGTTCCACGACCACCGTGAACGACTGTAGGCCGTTCCACGACCACCGTGAACGACTGTAGGCCGTTCCACGACCACCGTGAACGACTGTAGGCCGTTCCAAGACCACTGTGAACGACTGTGGGCCGTTCCACGACCACTGTGAATGACTATCTATATAGCTTACTGTAATTCTATTTTAAGAGCGTCTGCTAAATGGAAAGACTTAATTCTCCTAAGTTGAGCGTGCCTTCTCCCTGACGGTTTTTCGATCCAGTGAGACAGTTGTCGTAAATACCTCACCCTCCATTAGGCAGCAGACACTCATGGTAATGTTATCCTAATAACAAACAAACAGTCATCATGACTCCACGGCAATGTTTATTGCATTTACCAGCTGGCTGCCTCTTGCAGCAAAACCCTGCACTTCAAATATATCGTCCATATTTTATAAACATCAATATTATATAACCTGTACATGGTAATGAGAACGTATTGCTTATTTCACTGTGCTCTCTGCACGGCCCTGGAAGTAATAGGAACAATTGGGGGAAGCGTATATGTGTGTGAGACGGAATGAAGAAAAATGGGGGTCCGTGGGGCTAATTAGTGTCAATTTGCGGGTTCCCTGACATGAAAAAGTTTGGGAACCACTGTGTGTGTCAGAGCACTATACGTGACGTCTTGCTAATTGGGTGGGGGGGGGGGGGGGGGATCGATTCAGCATTTCAATCCCACTCACACCTCGCATGACGGTTGGTTTTACGCTTCACGCTTCATCTGTCCTTTCTCCATAAAGACATTACTGGAAATGGAAAAAATAACCTGTCTTCCAATTATTGATCCAATCCAAAAGCGTAGTTATTTATTATTTACTCACGCTCTTGGCAGGTTAAGTGATTTTCTCCATGGTTGTAATAAGTGTTAAGTAGCTGACAGTAGTATTCTGACAGCACTCTTTGCTACAGTATTGGAGTCTCTCCCATGTCTCTCCAGTTCATTAACCCCCTTAAATCCTTCGCGTTCATATTTTGAACGAGAGGCATGTGTGAAGTCCGGCTGAGATTCAATCGGCTGTCCGTAGCGCTGAGCGTGGCTCATTGAATATGCGAGAACATGCAGACGACGTGGCATTTAGAGTGTAATTGGGCTTAATCCATTCTAGGCGGGAACCCCTTTTGGTGTTTTAAGCATTATGTTATACTATAGCTATTGAAAAATAGCAGATCTACAAGCTCATGGTCTGCTAATTTTTTTGTGAAAGATCGTGAAAATGTGGCACAGATCTTTGCACATATATTCTTTCAGAGTGAACGTTTTTAACTCAAATCTTTGCTTCTAGGGGGTGCCTGGAACAACATATTTTCAGATGGGGTTGGCAGCTAATTACATATAATTCTGGGGCTCTTTGACATGAAATAGTTTGAGAAGCACTGACCACTGTTTTTCAGAAAACTGTCAGGATTTAGAAGGGATTTGTAGAATCGTCCTCAGGTCTAAATTGATTAAAGTCTAACATTATAGTGCAGAAGATTGAAGTGTTTAATCTGTAAATGAAGCCCATCAGGGATAATTGTAATGGTTCTGACCTGCGCCGATGAGATAGATGAGTCACCCGCTCGGCTCTCCATTGATTAGGTCTGACGTGCAGCACACTTCTCGTGTGCGTGCGTGATTGCGTGCGTGCGTGCAGTTATGTGCTTTTCCTTGCGTTTAAATCCTCTTAGCAGACAGTGTATTATTGACTGTGTACTGTCCTGTTGCTCGTCTTTGCAAACTGTTAATGAAGTATTCAATCAGTATGAGGACTGTGCGTTTGTGCGTGCTATATAAAAACGTATTGAATTCATTCATTATAGGTGACACATGTTTTCGTTTCCAAATACTGGACGATGCTATATTTTCCAGGGCGCTGTTACCCGGCGGCGCTGTTTGGAAAATCCTGGTGGTGTTATGTTATACTTTAGCTGATGAAAAATAGCAGATCTACAAGCTTGTAGGTCTGCTATTTTTGAGGAATCGTGAAATTGTGCCTCAAATCGTTGAATATATATTATTACAGAGTGAACATTTTAACTCAAATCTTTGCTTCTGGCGGAAGGTCCCTGGAACAACATATTTTCAGATGGGGGCGGAGGCCTATTACATACGAATTTTGGGGTCCTTGACATGAAATATTGAGCACCACTGATAGAGAAACACAAGGTTTTTCAGAAAACTGACATTTTCTTTTTATTTCGACGTCAGGCCTAAACTGGTTAAGGCTACGTAGATTCACGTCCGTACCGATGGCACACCTCTGCTCAGACAGACAGACAGACAGACAGACAGACAGACAGACAGACAGACAGACAGACAGACATCCTGTATTCTCTGATGACTTACACTAAGCCTCCTCTCAGGCCTTACAGTTCCAGCGTCAGACCTCCATTCATCATACTGACACCCTGCACAGGTGTTCCTGCACGCACGCACTTGATTTATTTTAATATGGCATTTAAAAGTGTATGTCTATACTTCAGCCCAGTTATATAGCTGCATTATGCTTTTATAATTCCATTAAATGCCCCCCCCCCCTCCTTTCTAGCTAAAGCCCTGTAAGTTGATTTGCCCTTGTAGCTTCACAGCATGAGGAGAAATAATTCTCTGTCATCGAAGATATATACCACATATTCATAATTAATCAGCAGCCTTTGAATTCAACAGGATCTCATTTAAGACAGGAGACCTACACTATGAAAGAAGAAAAAAAAGTAAAACATGGACATCGGACCGCAGCTGTTAAGTGCAGAACACGATATGGGCTAATTATCGGCACAATCTCTTTCATCCCTCCCTCCCCCCCTCCCTCCCCCCTCCCTCCCACGCAGGGTCTTTGGAATCTCATGAAAGACCCTCGAGAAGAACAAATGGTCCCTTTATGTGCTTTCAGAGACCCACCTTTTACTCTATAAGAGTCTAGTCTAACGTCAAACGTCTAACGTCAGAGTTAATTTCGTTGACTAAAACTATGACGATAAATGTTTGTCGACGACTGCCTTTTTTCACTGACAAAAACTACATGAAAACTAAATAAAAAACTAAGCTATATGATGACTAAAACTAAGACTAAATTATGTTGATAATTTCGTCAACAAATAATAACTAGACGAAAATGTTAGGAAGGGACTAGTGGACAAGAGATCTAGTATGTCATTTTACAATGTGTTGCATGCTGAAAATAGCCGATCTACAACGCCAGAACGCGTCGCTCTGTGACGCGTTCTGGGCTTTTAGATCAGCTATTTGTAACGGAGCACTGCTTGTAACGGAGCGTTTCTACATTGCAGTATTGAAATACTTTTACTCATAAGTAAAACATTTGAGCACTTGTTCCACCATGGACTTTATACCTCTATCTACCAGTAATTAAAACATCTCTCTCTCTCTCTCTCGCTCACACGCACGCACGCGCGCGCGCGCACACACACACACACACACACACACACACACACACACACACACACACAGTGTCCGAGTCCCTACATCATCATCTCTCATCAGCCTCAAATAAATAATTGAGTATGCAAAAGTAGGCCTTACAGTAACTGTATGTTTAATTTGGATGAATTATTGAACACAACATTCACCCGCCAGAGAGAGAGAGAGAGAGGCGGGGGGGGTGGCTCATACTGTGGAACTCTAGTCTAGAGAGATGACCCCTCAGACGGTCAGTTCTGACAGAAGCTCGCCACAGCTCTCGTGATGGAGAAAGGACCGCCATATGACAGGCAGGGCTTATACTAATAGCTTCATTCATGCTCCCAAGAGAAGACAGACTGTGTGCCGACCGACAAGACCGACCGGCCAGTGTTGTTTTGGGCAGCCAATTTCTATTTTAGTTTTAGCCCTAGTCTCTTGGATATTGACATTTTCACATTTTTGTCATCTGGAATGCTTTAGTGTCTAGTTTTAGTCGACTAAATATCATTCGATTTTAGTCGACCAAATCGTCGAGAGACTGTGTACCAATTTGCGTGATGTTTGGACAAAATCTCTAGGTGTACTGTGCAAAAACTTTTTTTTTGCACAAAGCGGCCTCCTGGTGGCGCTATAACAGGCCGTTCTGGAAAGTTTGGGGCAGAGGTTGATCGTTGGCATCCAGGGAGTGTGTGTGCAAAATTTGGCATCGATCGGGTTAACGGTGGCCGAGATTAGCTGCTCACGGATGGACGGACACACACACACACACACACGGACGGACGGACGGACGGACGGACACACGGACGGACGGAGTGCAAAACATACTCTCCCCCCATGTCTTCGGCCTGGTGGAGACAATTAGTTTACAATCTGTATGCCTACTCCTACAGATTAGGCTATCCGATCATCATATAAAATCAGTATGCTACTATGCAACCCTGCAGCACTCTTTAGCTAGTGGAATTGCAGCGTATACGACAGTATTTTGTTCAACGCAAAATGCTGTGTTCAAGTTCAGGAGACTTCGGAGAAGAAGCAATTCTCCTGAATGCTGCCTTCCGGCATGTCAAGGAAAGAAGTGGCATTTGCATTTCTTGTGCAAATGTAGTAAACGCTGCATCCGTGGTCTGGAGAGGGCAGTTGTCTTACAGACGGGTAAAAGGGCAAGGGCTGAAGCCCCCCTTTGGTGTCTATGTGTGCACGTCCCTGTCGACACCACCCACACACGACCGACCACGCGTGCACGAAATGGCTTGTCTTTTAGTCCTACTGGATCTCTTCTCTGATCTCTACTTAACCCATTCTGAACGGGCACCCGTTTTGGTGTTAGCATCACGTTATGCTTTAGCTATTTAAAAATAGCAGATCTACAAGCTCATAGCGCGCCACCGAGTGGCGCGCTACGAGCTTGTAGGTCTGCTATTTTTTTTTAAATCGAAGAACGACTGACATTTTTAGAATCTGATCTCAGGTCAGAATGGGTTAATCAGACCAGTGTGTGTCCAGTGGAAACCTCGTATGAATCTGATCTCAGGTCAGAATGGGTTAACTGCATGCATGCCAGTGTGGTCGTGCACCAAAAATAGCCCATCGTGCGTCTCCAAAGCTCACAAGAGCTCGTAGAGACATTCAGAAAAATATATGTTCCCACAAGTACAGTGATATACGTGCGTGTGTGTGCGCGCAAGCGCGTATGCCTGTTTTAAATGAAGATTAATGTGTGTAGCCATCAGTGTGAGACCACTGTGGCGTGGAGAGGATGTGTAGCTGTGCGCGTGTGTAGCTGTGCGCGTGTGTAGCTGTGTGTGTGTGTGTGTGTGTGTGTGTGTGTGTGTGTGTGTGTGTGTGTGTGTGTGTGTGTGTGTGTGTGTGTGTGTGTGTGTGTGTGTGTGTGTGTGTGTGTGTGTGTGTGTGTGTGTGTGTGTGTGTGTGTGTGTGTGTGTGTGTGTGTGTGCGTGCGTGCAAGCTAGCCGGGGGTCGTGTTAACGCTCTCTAACGACCTCCATCCACTCACACTGCAGAGAAAAACACCCTCCATCCCAGTGCATGGTGTAAAAGTAACTGCATACATTTAAAGTATTAACACCACCATGTTTTCTGAAAACACGGTCTGCGGCGCTATTCTGTGTTTAAGTCCGACGTCATTCTGCAGTCCTACGTTACCTCTGGTGGCACCAGCTCCCGTCCGCATCTCATTGTAAATAGAATATCTAAACTCGTGAATCTTTTTACAATTACGTTATTCTTTCAGAAAGGACGCCATTTAACAGTTTGACGGCCACTAATTGTTTAATCAAATGATCTACTCTGCTTAATACGCTACACATTTGAGCCACGGACCACCATGTGAGACTCTTTTTGATACAGGGACAGTCATGGCGGCAAGACTAACTGTTCAGGAGGTGAAAAACACCAACAATGAGTTAATAGCATAAGTATCAGGCAGACTCTTCACATACTAGAGCGTGTCTGAAATAAATGTCAGAGCTGAAATCATATAGCTAGGTGGAATGTTAAAGTCCACAGAACACATGTAAATATGAAATAAATGCTTAAACATGTAGCTATAGGTGTAATGTTAGAGACTACAGAAGTGAACCTTTCAAGCCCGTTTCTCTGCAAGACATTACTCTCTAAGCCATATCTCCTAAACTGGTGGGTCAAACTGAACAACCAATGTCAATTTGAAGCCATGATTCCCTGCTTTCATATGACATGAAAAAACGAAAATTCAAAAACATCCAATAGCAGAGAGAGAGAGAGAGATATATGCATGTGTTTTGAGCTTGGACGTCCCGGACGCTAAACACCCTGATGATGAATGAGGCTTGTTGCTCCGCCTCGTTTAACACTAACCTGGACGTCTGATTGGCTTCACATTAAATACCAGATAGAGAGACATCCAATACTAGAGAGAGAGAGAGAGAGAGGTCGCTTCCTTTTGGAGTGGAGCGGTAATGAGAATGGATGCTTTACCGCCACTGTCTCTGTCTCTCTCTCTGTCTCTCTCTCTCTCTCTGTCTCTCTCTCTCTCTCTCTCTCTCTCTGTCTCTGTCTCTGTCTCTGTCTCTCTCTCTGTCTCTGTCTCTGTCTCTGTCTCTGTCTCTGTCTCTGTCTCTGTCTCTCTCTCTCTCTCTCTCTCTCTCTCTCTCTCTCTCTCTCTCTCTCTCTCTCTCTCTCTCTCTCTCTCTCTCTCTCTCTAGTATTGGTCTCTATATATCTCTCTCTATCTCCTCCATGGCCATGTGTGATTGGATTAGAGGACCTCCCGTTGACGTTGGGCAGAGGGGGGGGGGCATGCAGTGCAGCTGTCCTCAGGGTCACCTTGGGGGGTAGAGAAAGAATGGGTGGATAGAGAGAGGGAGAGAGAGAGAGATAATGGGTGTGGAGAGAGAGAGAGAGATTATTTCCAAAATAATTACGATTAACGCTAATATGGCAATACCTAAAATATGCTTACAATTTACAATTTAGGCATTTAGCAGACGTTCTTAATCCAGAGCGATTTACATTAAGCAAGAACAAAAAGGCATATACATCGCATATATAAAAAGCATTTATCATGAAACATGCGTAAGCTAAGAACGTAATATCTATATAATGACACTATACATATAAACTATGTATATACTATACTATGCTATACATGTGTACTATGAAGTGCTATGACTACATACAATGCAATTATTGTGCTGTCTACATGACATGCTATAAGTCTGTTTTAAATGCTATCTAAGTCTAAAAAGTGCTATCTAAGGGGGTAGGGTAAGTTATATGGTCCATAGCACTTACCCTACTTAAAACATACCAGCAGGAACAATGCTTGTAGATCTGCTACTTTAAAACAATTAGATTTTTTTTTCCTTTACTGAAAAGGAATAGTTCTGGAAATATTAGGATTCCACCCGCCGATAAGCGATATTGCGATATATATGATTCTATGACGATAAGATCGTCCTCCCGTCCGTGTTTGAGTGAGGGACGATTCATCAATTCAATTCATCGTATCCGCGACGTTCCGTGAGCTTTTTGTCCTATTTTTGGAGGTGCGAAACACTTAGCATTATTCTAGGTTGGCGGGTGAGGGTTATTGATGGGGAGAGGGAGAGAGAGAGAGAGGGAGAGAGAGGGAGAGGGAGGGAGAGAGAGAGAGAGGGAGAGAGAGAGGGAGAGAGAGAGGGAGAGAGAGAGGGAGAGAGAGGGAGAGAGAGGGAGAGAGAGAGAGGGAGAGAGAGGGAGAGAGAGGGAGAGAGAGAGAGAGAGAGAGAGAGAGAGAGAGAGAGAGGGGGGGGGGGGGGGGAGCTGATGGGGAGCACAGATAGAGAATGTCTTGGAAGCTCATGGAATAATCATTGTTTCCGCATACACTCTGGTACGGCATCATCCATCATGATTAGCCTTTACACTGGGTGTGGGTGTGGGTGTGTGTGTGTGTGTGTGTGCGCTGTGCAGCACACAGTGATGGAATGAGTACTCTCATGTTTTACTTAGGTAAAAGTATCAATACAATTAGTATTGCCAAAAGTGTTGGAATGAAAATATCCTCATTTATAACTTAGTGTATAGTATAAGTAGTATAAGTATAGTTTGCACGCACGCACGTACGTACGCATGCACACACAAACACACACACACACACACACACACACACACACACACACACACACACACACACACACACACACACACACACACACACATACATACTGTACATACACATATATACAGAGAGAGAGATAGATCCACCTAGTGACGCCATTTGGAGGGGAGGGGAGGAGGAGGGGAGGGGAGGGGATAGTATTACCCAAAGTGTTAATGTATCACAGCTCTGTTTACACCTTTATTTAATTCCTATTTATATCCAATATTTATTTCTAAATACAATGTTTTATTTTGACGTCTTGTTCCACTTCTGCTTTGGCAATGTAAACGTATGTTTTATCATGCCAATAAAGCTCCATTGAATTGAATTGATATAGGGAGCATTGTTGCCGGCCTACTTGGTAACGATGCAACTTTGCAACCTAATGATATATTTGTCATAGCACCGGTTTTAACTTTCAGCCGGTGTCCCACATGGAGATATGTGTATGTGCCTTTGTGCAAAGACTGCAAACTGAAAAGTGTACTTGGCAATCAATTCGGCCCACTGGCAGAGCCTTATTGGTTGAGCCTCAATTGGCTGAGGCAGAGGCTGGAAATTGCACAGGTGAAAGGAGTTGGCCTCATTAGGCCCACTGGCAGAGCCTGGCCCAGGTGAAAGGAGTTGGCCTCATTAGGCCCACTGGCAGAGCCTGGCCCAGGTGAAAGGAGTTGGCCTCATTAGGCCCACTGGCAGAGCCTGGCCCAGGTGAAAGGAGTTGGCCTCATTAGGCCCACTGGCAGAGCCTGGCCCAGGTGAAAGGAGTTGGCTTCATTAGGCCCACTGGCAGAGCCTGGCCCAGGTGAAAGGAGTTGGCCTCATTAGGCCCACTGGCAGAGCCTGGCCCAGGTGAAAGGAGTTGGCCTCATTAGGCCCACTGGCAGAGCCTGGCCCAGGTGAAAGGAGTTGGCCTCATTAGGCCCACTGGCAGAGCCTGGCCAGAGCCTGACCAGAGAGTGGTGGTTCTGGAAAACTGTGGGTCCGACCGACTCGATACCTGGCACCACACTCCCTGTTGGGGTGTGGAACGTGTTTGTCGAATGTGGTCAGTAGGTCAAGCGGTTCTCGAGTTGTGTGCATTACAACCGAACACACACGCACGCACGCACGCACGCAGAGACGTGATGTATTTATAGTAGGATGTGACAACACGTCCCCCCCCCCCAAGGTTCTTTTCACTGTTTAGCCTTGCTATTTTATTCTCTTTTGTTACTGGAAACAAGTGCCACTTTTTCTGAAATCTGAAAGGCCTAAAACCTAAAACAAATGTCCTCCTTTCCCACTGGCAATGTTCTGACAATTTAATGACTTTACTGTCTTGCCAATAATGAGAGTGAAGTTCTCAAAAGGCACATTCACAGTATGTATATAGTTGAGCTTCCTTCTCTACTGATGTCTTCTATTGCTGTGTTGTGTCTTGTATTTGACCCCAAAAATAAGGTATGTAAAAAGAAAAGAGAGAGAAAGTGTTCATGTGGCATATAGTGGCTTTTCTTTGGGCTTGTTTTCGTAGACCTTGGATGTTTATTTCTCACGGGTGGGTGCATGGCGGGAGAGGGTGGGTGGGTGGCGGGAGGCGTTTTATCTCTGCGGTAGGCGGCGTAGAGCTTCGTCAGACATTCTGATCACGCATACAGTCTCCCTCACGTTCTACACCAAGGTGACCTTCTCACATGAGCATGTGTGTGTATACACGCTCACGCGCGCTTACACACATGGTACCTATGTACATGCTGCTGCTGTGTGCTTACACACATGGTACCTATGTACATGCTGCTGCTGTGTGCTTACACACATGGTACCTATGTACATGCTGCTGCTGTGTGCTTTACACACATGGTACCTATGTACATGCTGCTGCTGTGTGCTTTACACACATGGTACCTATGTACATGCTGCTGCTGTGTGCTTACACACATGGTACCTATGTACATGCTGCTGCTGTGTGCTTTACACACATGGTACCTATGTACATGCTGCTGCTGTGTGCTTTACACACATGGTACCTATGTACATGCTGCTGCTGTGTGCTTACACACATGGTACCTATGTACATGCTGCTGCTGTGTGCTTACACACATGGTACCTATGTACATGCTGCTGCTGTGTGCTTTACACACATGGGTCCTGATTCTTCAAAAACGAAATGCGCCAGAGTGTAACGGTGACGGAAACAGATATCGTATTTATCCGTCCGATCAAGCTACGTTGAGATGACGTGTTATTCAGAGAGTGGTGTGTACCACAGGTGCGCTGGCGTATCGCAGGTGTATGTCATACTGAAAGCAGCGGGTGCAAAGTGATCGGAAAAGCAACCGACAACCTCATCTGCATTGATCCACGCCCCATATCGACCATAAAAGGCTTCAAGCATGACTCAGCAGACAGCAGTTTGTCTGAGATCACAGCCGCGGTCACTGCTATATCCATGAAGCTTACAATGGTGCGTGCTCCGCTGAAGCAATATAATTATAATTTATTTAATTAAGTTCGGGACCAAGGCGGGTGTTCACTCACACCTTTGCAGAGGTAAAACATATATGTCAATGCAAAAGTCGTCTTTTCAGAGAGAGCGAGAGAGAGAGAGAGAGAGACGAGAGAGGGAGGGGGGCTGCATGGGCCCTCGACACTGTTGCGCGATAAAGAACAGTAGCCCATAGCCCCATACATTCATAAGTAAATATATTATAGGCCTACCTCGTAGGCCTGGGATCCTCTTGTCTGAAGAAATTATAATCCAGTGAGTTTATCCAGTGAGTTAAACTATTCTGTGTGTGGCATCCATGTGATCAATATCAATATACATTATTATAAATTCTGTCTGTGTGTCCGTCATGTTCACGAGTGGAGGTGAGCTGGTTTAAAACTGATATGACTGGCCAACTTTCAAACACGCTGCATTCATTAGGCTAATATTGGTCTTCTATTTTTTTTTATATATATGGCTAATTAGCCCTATTCATTTTCCAATGTGAATCGGATCGGCAGTACGCTGCTGTCTGCCCTCCGCCACACACACACACACACACACACACACACACACACCGACCGACAGTCAACTGACTAAGGAGCTCCGTAACAAAACAATTTCAATAGGCCTGCCGTCTACTGCAGGCATTAACAATGTTGGATTCGTACAGTGCAGAATGCAGATCGATAAGCCTATGTTCTTATTATAATTGTGAGTTTGTTTTTTAACATGCGCGAGAGCCGATCTACAAGCTCACAGCGCTGTGAGTAGAAAGCTGTCAAGTGAGAAGCGCAATCGCGCATGCTATAGTAGCCTAATATCCTAATAAATAAATAAAAAGGTGTCAGGCTTGCACTGCAGGGGCAGTTTCTGTATGGGACTCTAGGCTATAACTTGCCTATGCATTTAGGCATACAAGTGCACTCAGCTTTTATTATATAGTCTATAATTTCTTTATGTGCTGATCGACCAATATGTTGGGGACACATGCCTACATATTTTATCTGAGATTTGGGAACAATTTATTGATTCAGCATGAAGACTAAAGCCTTCTGAATAAATCTATATGCAAGTGTTTGCTTCCGAAAATTTCTCCGCCACCTAAAGAGGTGGCGGAGGATTTAGCGGAATTTCCGACCAACCAAAGACAGCGTCAAGTTCACGGGCATTTTCATGAATTCCAAATTAATGTGGGAAATCCACGTAAATGCCTTTCCGCCAGCGTCACGTCAATATATAAGCGGAAGCGCGTTGAAGAATCAGGCCCATGGTACCTATGTACATGCTGCTGCTTACACACATGGTACCTATGTACATGCTGCTGCTGTGTGCTTTACACACATGGTACCTATGTACATGCTGCTGCTGTGTGCTTACACACATGGTACCTATGTACATGCTGCTGCTGTGTGCTTACACACATGGGCCCTCATTTATCAATCGAGTGTAAAATCTGCCACAAATTCGAGTGCAGGTTTCGTAGTACACCCACGTCTCCACGGCATTTATAAAGTGATCGCAAACAGCTGATCCTTCCTTAATTTCGTTCTCACGTTAATAAATGTCACGGCTGAATTTGATCTGGCACGCCCTAAGAAATCAAGCCTCGCCCTCGTTTTTGCGACCTGAACCACTGCTATACGATCTGGAAACCATGGTTACCGTGCCTTTCTGCCCGCCTCACCCCCCTCTCTCATACACACACACACACACACACACACAGACGCACACAAGCTGCACGCACACGCAACTTGCAAGCCCAACTAACTGGTGTGTTGTTAAATAAATAAACAACGAACACCTGCATGAATTAAATAAAGTTGTAGGCCTACCCTGTCTGTTCCCTCTCACCTCGCTTGCCTTGCTGTCATGTCCACGCACGCACGCACCTACATGACACATTAAATAAAGCTGTCTGTTTCTCCTCTCGCTTCGTTTCCCTTGCTGCCCGCCTCACCCCCGGCACACATATCGCAATGTTTCACTGTGTGTTGTTAGTTGTATATTAAATCATTAAAGTATTTTTAATTTAATATACAACAAGATATATTAGTGAACGAAAACCTGAACCTGTGAACCATAATTAAATAACAAATAGGCACACACACGCTGCTGTTTTGCAGGTGCTCCTCCTGTCCAGTGTGTCTGTCTGTCTGTCTGTCTGTCTGTCTCTATCACAGTGGTCCGTCCGTGACCAACTGACCATGCACGTTCCGAATCCGACGTTCGACAGTCTATTTAGATTGCCTCGCAGTCGTTAGTCACTGCTGTGGCCGCCGGCCGGGCTGTCAACTGTCATTATATGAATGTGCAGCAAAAACCGTATATAGCCTCATGTGGCTGGTGGTTGCCTGGCTGGGTAATATAGCCTACCTATATCTCCGATGCAGTTCCCACTTGCGCTGGGAGCCTGGCACGGTACATTTGGCATTGAGCGACGCGTCGGGTTTATTATATTGCACATACCGTAAGAAAGACATCGGCCTTCATGCTGTAGATTAGGCTACAGTAGGCTATACCACGTTGGGACTGCTGCACTATAGCCTACTCTCCAACGTCCCGTCATGGAAATATTTCAGCACAGACAGCCCAAATCTTCGCATGTATGCGCTCATGCAAAACACTGTTTAAATGGCTTAAGCATCTCTTGCAACATTGTTTTTAATTGCGCGATTTTATCTCCTACTAATTTCATATGACACATGTATTCCTTAACATTTTTATTTATTTATTTTTTACATGTAGCCCATATACATTATACATCCCTTTTATATAAACATTTTAGGAGTGAATACATATATGTTTAGATGCCTGTGACAGCCTCTCAGCAGTTCAGACAAGGCTGCTCCGCTTGTGTAAAACAGAAAAACAGCGTACGCCAGCTGAAGAGTAGACGTGACTATTTGTCCTACTCAAGTTCAATTTCAAGCTTTGCCGGAAATGTTAAATGCCGAAAATGTCGGTAATTTCGGCGTGCGCCCATATTTTGGCGTACGCACGGTTGATAAATGAGGGCCATGGTACCTATGTACATGCTGCTGCTGTGTGCTTACACACATGGTACCTATGTACATGCTGCTGCTGTGTGCTTTACACACATGGTACCTATGTACATGCTGCTGCTGTGTGCCTTACACACATGGTACCTATGTACATGCTGCTGCTGTGTGCTTTACACACATGGTACCTATGTACATGCTGCTGCTGTGTGCCTTACACACATGGTACCTATGTACATGCTGCTGCTGTGTGCTTTACACACATGGTACCTATGTACATGCTGCTGCTGTGTGCCTTACACACATGGTACCTATGTACATGCTGCTGCTGTGTGCCTTACACACATGGTACATATGTACATGCTGCTGCTGTGTGCTTTACACACATGGTACCTATGTACATGCTGCTGCTGTGTGCCTTACACACATGGTACCTATGTACATGCTGCTGCTGTGTGCTTTACACACATGGTACCTATGTACATGCTGCTGCTGTGTGCCTTACACACATGGTACCTATGTACATGCTGCTGCTGTGTGCTTTACACACATGGTACCTATGTACATGCTGCTGCTGTGTGCTTTACACACATGGTACCTATGTACATGCTGCTGCTGTGTGCCTTACACACATGGTACCTATGTACATGCTGCTGCTGTGTGCTTTACACACATGGTACCTATGTACATGCTGCTGCTGTGTGCTTTACACACATGGGGCCTGATTCTTCAAAAACGAAATGCGCCAGAGTGTAACGGTGGCGGAAACGGATATCGTATTTATCCGTCCGATCATCCTACGTTGAGAGGACGTGTTATTCAGGGAAGCTGGTGTAATCACTTCATTTGTGCGGATCGCCGAGTGTATCCTTTCCGCATTTTTCCCAAGCGATTCGCCTGGTGTCGCCTGGTTAGTTGGAACATCCACGCCCATTCTACACCATATAAGGGCAACAGGAAATCTCGAAATACGTCATCATAGCCTGCACAGAGGATTTCAATTCTATACAACAGCGCGATGAGCTTGTAGAGTAGTTAATTTTGACAGGATGAATGCACTGCAGGGTTATAAAAAAAGAAAGGCGCCCTGCAAAAGTAAAGAGATATCCGATACTTTTTTTTAATCAGAGCTGCATTGATTCATTCGGGGAATAGATTAATATCATCTCACTGTCAGCTGTCTGAATGCATATAGTGGAGAATGGATTTGTTCTGAGCATGGACATGTAGGCATAGCTATTTAGAATTTCAACCATATACAGCGGGTAGCCTATATCCTCTTTGTCAGATGTAAGTGCATGGTTCATTTCATGATGTCCTCATATTAAAATGATTCGCGGGAGTCGGGACACTTGGCAAACTTGATTGATCTCATGATGAGATCAATGTAGTAGCCTACAGCCTACACAGCTACAACGTTGCCCATATTATAATGAATTACGGTGAGCTGGCTTAAAACTGACTGGCCAAATTGCACGCGCTGATGCCATAATGTGGATTTATAGGGCTAATTAGCCCTCGTGACTGCTGTCTGTCTGTCAGACCGGCATGTCTGTGAACCAGAATGTCAGTCGGGCCGGGCCGTGTTCTGTCCTGGCCGGGCTCACCGCGCCGTTATATTAATTTTCCAATGTAAATTTCACCCAGATTGGACTCGGTTCAGCGGCAGCATGCTGCTGTCCGCCACACACACACACACACACACACACACACACACACACACACACACACACACACACACACACACACACACACACACCGACAGTCAAGAGAACTGACTCACTAAACAATACAGTCACTAACACACACTAAACAACGTTAGATTCGTACAGTGCAAAATGCAGATAAGTGTAGGCCTATGTTCTTATTATAATTGTGAGTTTGTTTTTTAACATGCGCGAGAGCCGATCTACAAGCTCACAACGCTTGCACTGCGAGTAGCCTAGAGAAGGCTGTCAAGTGAGCAGCGCAATCGCGCATGGCATGCTATATAAATATCCTAATAAATAAATAAAAAGGTGTCGGGGCTTGCAGGGGCAGTTTCCTTATGGGACTCTATAGGCTAACTTGCCTCTAGAATGCATATGCATTTAGGCATACAAGTGCACTCGGCTTTTATATATATATATATATTATATATATATATATCGTTTTTTTATGTGCTGATCGACCAATATGTTGGGGACACATGCCTACATATTTTATCTGAGATTTGGGGACTATTTATTGATTCAGCATGAAGACTAAAGCCTTCTGAATAAATCTATATATGCAAGTGTATGCTTCCGCAAATTTCTCCGCCACCTAAAGAGGTGGCGGAGGATTTAGCGGAGTTGCCGATCAACCAAAGTCAGCGTCAAGTTCACGGCCATTTCCATGAATTCCAAATTAATGTGGGAAATCCACGTAAATGCCTTTCCGCTAGCGTCACGTCAATATATAAGCGGAAGCGCGTTGAAGAATCAGGCCCATGGTACCTATGTACATGCTGCTGCTGTGTGCCTTACACACATGGTACCTATGTACATGCTGCTGCTGTGTGCTTACACACATGGCACCTATGTACATGCTGCTGCTGTGTGCTTACACACATGGTACCTATGTACATGCTGCTGCTGTGTGCTTTACACACATGGTACCTATGTACATGCTGCTGCTGTGTGCTTTACACACATGGTACCTATGTACATGCTGCTGCTGTGTGCTTACACACATGGTACCTATGTACATGCTGCTGTTGTGTGC
Source organism: Protomyctophum parallelum (assembly GCF_964188405.1). Lineage (NCBI taxonomy): Eukaryota > Metazoa > Chordata > Actinopteri > Myctophiformes > Myctophidae > Protomyctophum > Protomyctophum parallelum. The sequence continues at coordinate 40,588,597 of NC_139710.1, forward strand.
TTTACACACATGGTACCTATGTACATGCTGCTGCTGTGTTACACACATGGTACCTATATACATGCTGCTGCTGTGTTACACACATGGTACCTATGTGCATGCTGCTGCTGTGTGCTTTACACACATGGTACCTATGTACATGCTGCTGCTGTGTGCTTTACACACATGGTACCTATGTACATGCTGCTGCTGTGTTACACACATGGTACCTATGTACATGCTGCTGCTGTGTGCTTTACACACATGGTACCTATGTACATGCTGCTGCTGTGTGCCTTACACACATGGTACCTATGTACATGCTGCTGCTGTGTGCCTTACACACATGGTACCTATGTACATGCTGCTGCTGTGTGCTTACACACATGGTACTTTGCTGCCCGTCAACGCCAGGCCACCATTAGAGGATTCATTCCAACATGAAAGACCATATGACCCTTAAGGTGGTTGGCCTTATGACCCTTACGCTGGTCGCACACTGGACACCGTTTTTCGGAAAACTGACAGAAAAACGCAGCTAAAAATCCGAAAATGCGTCCAGTGTGCAGGGACCTTTACATCCTCTCCTCTCCTCTCCTCCTCCCCTCCCTTCCACATCTCCTCTCCTCTCCTCCCTTCCACATCTCCTCTCCTTCCCTCCCTTCCACATCTCCTCTCCTCTCCTCTCCTCCCTTCCACATCTCCTCTCCTCTCCTCCCTTCCACATATCCTCTCCTCTCCTCCCTTCCACATATCCTCTCCTCTCCTCCCTTCCACATATCCTCTCCTCTCCTCCCTTCCACATATCCTCTCCTCTCCTCCCTTCCACATCTCCTCTCCTCCCCTCCCTTCCACATCTCCTCTCCTCTCCTCCCTTCCACATCTCCTCTCCTCTCCTCCCTTCCACCTCTCCTCTCCTCTCCTCCCTTCCACATCTCCTCTCCTCCCCTCCCTTCCACATCTCCTCTCCTCTCCTCCCTTCCACATCTCCTCTCCTCTCCTCCCTTCCACATCTCCTCTCCTCTCCTCCCTTCCACATCTCCTCTCCTCCCTTCCACATCTCCTCTCCTCTCCTCCCTTCCACATCTCCTCTCCTCCCTTCCACATCTCCTCTCCTCTCCTCCCTTCCACATCTCCTCTCCTCCCTTCCACATATCCTCTCCTCCTCTCCTCCCTTCCACATATCCTCTCCTCCCTTTCACATCTCCTCTCCTCTCCTCCCCTCCCTTCCACATCTCCTCTCCTCTCCTCCCTTTCACATCTCCTCTCCTCCCTTTCACATATCCTCTCCTCTCCTCTCCTCCCTTTCACATCTCCTCTCCTCCCTTTCACATATCCTCTCCTCTCCTCTCCTCCCTTTCACATCTCCTCTCCTCCCTTTCACATCTCCTCTCCTCTCCTCCCCTCCCTTTCACATCTCCTCTCCTCTCCTCTCCTCCCTTTCACATCTCCTCTCCTCCCTTTCACATATCCTCTCCTCTCCTCTCCTCCCTTTCACATCTCCTCTCCTCCCTTTCACATATCCTCTCCTCTCCTCTCCTCCCTTTCACATCTCCTCTCCTCCCTTTCACATATCCTCTCCTCTCCTCTCCTCCCTTTCACATCTCCTCTCCTCCCTTTCACATCTCCTCTCCTCTCCTCCCCTCCCTTTCACATATCCTCTCCTCTCCTCTCCTCCCTTTCACATCTCCTCTCCTCCCTTTCACATATCCTCTCCTCTCCTCTCCTCCCTTTCACATCTCCTCTCCTCCCTTTCACATCTCCTCTCCTCCCTTTCACATCTCCTCTCCTCTCCTCCCCTCCCTTTCACATATCCTCTCCTCTCCTCCCTTCCACATCTCCTCTCCTCTCCTCCCTTCCACATCTCCTCTCCTCTCCTCCCTTCCACATCTCCTCTCCTCCCCTCCCTTCCACATCTCCTCTCCTCTCTTCCACATCTCCTCTCCTCTCTTCCACATCTCCTCTCCTCTCTTCCACATCTCCTCTCCTCCCTTCCACATATCATATCATCTCATCTCCTCTCCTCCCCTCTCCTTGTTAACAATGTATTCTATTAAATGAACAAGGTCTCCTCTATAATAAAACGTAATGATGCGTTCCGTCATGAAGCCAAAGGGTCACTCAGTCTGACCTTCAGACTGCTATAGAAATGATTTAACAATGTATCTCTCTCTCTCTCTCTCTCTCTCTCTCTCTCTCTCTCTCTCTCTCTCTCTCTCTCTCTCTCTCTCTCAGATAACTGTCTTCCGGATGGGATCCGAGGGTCATCAGGACATTGACCTTGCCATCCTCACAGCACTGTTGAAAGGTATATATCTATGTGCGTGCGTGCGTTCGTGTCCAGGGACCTCTCGCACTGCAGGCAAATGGTCAGAGAATAAGTTTATGAAGACCTCCAAGCTCGTAGCGCGGTGCCGCGATACGAGCTTGTAGATCTGCTATTTTTCAATAGCTAAAGTATAACATACTTGCTTATGACACAAAGCGGTTCCCGTCCAGAATGGGTGTCTAGTGAAGGATGTTTCCTCGTTGCCACGGCCCAACTAATGACCCCTGCATGCAGCTGTCGCTTTGGCAGCCATCTTGAATGGATGTGCGTGGGAGTGCTATAAGTCGTGTGTGTGTGTGTGTGTGTGTGTGTGTGTGTGTGTGTCGGGAGGAGAATCACAATGTATGTCCTCCTGTTGTCACGGCCACCGTGCGGCCACCGATACACTAGAGGAATTACTGATTGGTTTAGCTGAGTGCATTGTGTGTGTGTGTGTGTGTGTGTGTGTGTGTGTGTGTGTGTGTGTGTGTGCGTGTGCGTTTGTGTGTGTGACCCACATGTGTTTGTGCAAAAACATACTGACTGACTGACACTGTGTGAAAAGAGGAGTAAACGCAATTATGGGCACTGTATTTTGCTCGTAAACCTCAAGTTTAGCGGGCATATACAGTTAATATACGGTAATACACGGTACGGTACAATTTGGGAGTTTACCGGTTTTTGTTGAAGTTTAACATAATCAGTGATGGGATTCCTTCAAAATAGAAGCTCTGGCGTGCCGGAAAGACACTTTCACTCTATAACTGTAGCACTGTCTGCTGTCCATGGTTCTGAAGTAACTGTAACACTGTCTGCTGTCCATGGTTCTGAAGTAACTGTAGCACTGGCTGCTGTCCATGGTTCTGAAGTAACTGTAGCACTGGCTGCTGTCCATGGTTCTGAAGTAACTGTAGCACTGTCTGCTGTCCATGGTTCTGAAGTAACTGTAGCACTGTCTGCTGCCCATGGTTCTGAAGTAACTGTAGCACTGGCTGCTGTCCATGGTTCTGAAGTAACTGTAGCACTGTCTGCTGTCCATGGTTCTGAAGTAACTGTAGCACTGGCTGCTGTCCATGGTTCTGAAGTAACTGTAGCACTGGCTGCTGTCCATGGTTCTGAAGTAACTGTAACACTGTCTGCTGTCCATGGTTCTGAAGTAACTGTAGCACTGGCTGCTGTCCATGGTTCTGAAGTAACTGTAGCACTGGCTGCTATACATGATTCTGAAGTAACCGTAACACTGGCTGCTGTCCATGGTTCTGAAGTAACTGTAGCTGTTACTACTCAGGCTTCCCCACGCTCCTTCTACGCCGTAGAAAGAAATCGTTACCAAATTAACATGACAAAAGGCTCTAATCGATGTGGAACAAAGGGAGTCTACCAACGCGCCTCATGCCTGAAACGGCTGATCCGGTGCTTCACAGGTACAAGGACACCATGAGTTGCATAAGGAGAAGAGACTGGAGCAGCACGGACATTTAGTTCTTCCTGTTTACTTTAGCACCTAATAAAAAGCTCTAAATGTCCGTGCTGCTCCAGTCTCTTCTCCTTATGCAGCTCTAATCGATGTCTGTGTCGGAGAGCAGGGATGAAAGCGTTTTGGTTCAGAGGCCAGAAGATGCACAGGCAGCGGTTGACTGACCTCTGCCAACATTGGTGTACATCCACACACTGCCATTTGGAGCTCTCCATGCATGCACACGCTTTCTTCACCTTAAAGATGGAGTGCCACAATTTCTTTCCACCCTAAAACATGATCATCAGGTATAAGGAGGAATAACCCCACCAGTTCATTAACACATTCCGTTCGTAGGACGCCTCAGGCCGTTTTAAGGATTAAAACCGAGCTGAGCCTTAGACGTCGGTGGACGTCCTAGCGCATCCTCAATGATACGGGGCGAGATAAGAATATTCAGAATTCTTCCTATTTTTTTATTGGCCCGTTCGCCTTTCGGCTGCCGTATGCTACGCTCTGGGCTCATATTAGCTTACCGTTGACTTACATGTCAGCGCAGCGGAAAGAATGACTCGTATCTCCTAATCCAGGGCGCTCTCTGTGGTTATGAACGGATCGATGTACTGGCGCTTCATTTCTGCTCCTCATCCGTCTCTCCCGCAAAATATGAACGCTTATTGGATCATATATCGTATAATTAAAATGATCACAATGTAAGCTAGCAATGTAAAGTCAACTTTTTTTAGTAGATTGTTTCTGGGTCATGGCTTTCAGAGTAAAAGCGCTGATACAACCCCGGCCACCCAGAGCTCCTATTTTGAAGCACTTCCGGCACTGATAGTGTTTGAGTATGCCTGGTTTGCCTGGTGGGTGGTGATGGGTGGTGATCCACCTGAACTGAAGCCGCACCCACAGCTGTAGTTGTATGATAAAGGGGGAGGGGTTAGGGGAGGGGCTGATAGTGTGATTACTGTTTATTTCATTGGCCCGTTTGACTGTCATACAATACAAATACACCATTGCACATAAAAACGACTCCAGGATGTCTAATGAAGTACTGTCACCTCATAGACACATGAAAAACTGCACAAATACAAAAGGGGGGAGGGGCGATGATGTTTCTAGGTCAGTGGTTCCCAAAGTGGGGTCCCCCAGGGGTCCTTGAGGGAGTTCCAGGGGATCCCCCAGCTAATTACTTGCGCAAGCAGAGAGCGCAAGTACTAGTTTCGCCCGGGACTCGTATGCACCGTCCCAGCCGCCCGCCAATTTAGATGCGTACGCACCGTCCCAGTAGTCATTACTGAGATTTGACAGTTTGTAGCGGTTTGTAGCGGTGCCAGCGCACTGCAACAAGCAAGTATGTACTCGACAGAGTGCAGTTCTAGTTAAACATGTAATCAGATACGTCAGCAAACACACCGCAAGCACACACACGTGCGCACGCACATGCGTCGCACGCACATACACACACACTCACACACACACACACAAACACACACACACACACACACACACGTAACCTACATGTAGCATTTCACAATGTCTTTGAAGTGCTTATTGAAGATAGAGAGATATGGAGAGAGAAGGGTGAAACAGGAAGTGTATGATTTAATGATGTGTGGTTGGCCTGTGTCACATGGGTCAGGGCCAACAGAGACTTGTGTTGTGTACTGTGTTTGTGCACGTTCACGTGGCCGGCCCGGGGTCTCTCTGACTTACTCCATGTGGCTCCATGTCGCGTTTTGGAGGTAGAAAAAACAGAAGAAAGCGCCAGCCGGACAAATGGGCCATTTGGCTGAAACGTGTCCGCATGTGAAAAGGACATCTATTGAGTGCTGACGCTTTATTATTTTTTCCATTTTGTATTACCACGCCCCCCAGATAGTGTCTGTGCCTGGGGCTTTACACACCCAGGGCGCAGCAGTACCCCCATCGCAGTACCCCCGTGGCCACAAGGCGGCGCCATACGAGGGGACCCCAGGGGACCCATGGAGAGCAGGCTCCTGGATCGATGACCAGGCTGAGGCCTCGGTCCCAAGTTCCCCCCAGATAGTGTTCTCTGCCTGGGCCAGTAAACACCCATGGCTCAGTACCTCCATCGCAGTACCCCCCGTGGCCACAAGGCCGCGCCATACGAGGGGATCCCAGGGGACTTTGGTAAAAAATGCGGCCGGCCATAGACGTCAAACTATACTTCCAAATATGGACGGCTTTTTCAAATAGCCGCCATATTTGGAAATATACGGTAGTTGCTCCATACTGTATAGGCCCTGATACACGTAGCAATTTTTTTTCGTCAATATCAACAAGCAACGTCAATTCTCAATGTTGACTCTTCACTTTTCAATTGTGAAGGATCAACTCCTTGTTGTTTAGAAAAGTCAGATCATCAGCGACCTCTACTGGTCAACATAACTAAATGCTCCAATCACAGCCCTCCTTGGCTTCACGTGGTGCTTTCTCCCCGTCCCTGAGAAGTGAACTGAAAAAGCATGGCGGCACTTTCTGCGCAGTGGACAGAGGAGAAGGAACTACAGCTTATAACTTTGTATTCTGGTAAGTGAACATTTTGAGAACAACTGTTGGGTGGAAATGATTCAATACAAATTAAAACGAATTGTAGGCGGGTTTTTTTGCCGTCAAATTTGTCATTGAGCGACGAGCGTATATAGCCTATTTGGCTGACGGACGTGCTTGTCTGCGGTACTAGAGATGAGGTGAAATGGAAATATTTGACAGTCCTGAAACAGCCCGTTCTTAATATTTTACTATAAAACCATCACTGAACATGTCATTGTATTTAGGTACTTTTATTTTTATGTCACTACACGTGTTTGAAAAAAACCGGCGTTGTCTATTTCCACTGGTACTAAAACCTCCCAATGTGTTTTGTATTCCGTGATTGAGCCACCACGGAGCGATGCATAAACAGACTGACTGAGATTGTTTACTATTGCTAGAAAGATTCGTAATGATATGGTTAAGTTTTAAATATGATAAAGGCTGTGCCAAATATATCAATGTGATAATTTGAGGTAGATTATGACTGTACATTAGTGCATTGGTTCTCAAAGTGGGGTCCGGGGACCCCCAGGGGTCCTTGAGGGAGTTCTAGGGGGTACCCAGCTAAAGGATAGTTAGGAACCAAATGGACCCTTATGGGGATGTAACTCAGAGATTTGGTTCCATTTGTACACTTGAGTTAACAACATTAATTTGACAATATAAAATGTGGTCTCAGAAAACGGGGGTCCTTGGAATTAAAATGGTTGAGAATCACTGCTTGAGTCATAAAAATCTTCTCTTGTGGGGTCCCTGGCATTTGTTTTCAAATGGGGGTCAAACCCCCTGACTGAACCACTGACTGCACTAGTGCATTGTCAAGTGCTGTCTGGAAACCACCAGGAATCTTTGATATGTGGGTATTCCAGCCGGGGGGGGGGGGGGGGGGGGGGGGGGGGGGTCCTATTAGTTGGTACAATACATTTGGCTAAATTAAGTGATGGTCCATGGCTTGGTTCATTATATTTGAGGGTCCTTGACTGGAAATGTTTTGACAAACAATGCACTAGTGTGTCACTGTATCTGTCAATGATTTAAATTAATTTAAGTGTTATTATCTTCCAAAATGATCATGCGTTGATCATGTTGTGTTGCACAGAGAACGATGTGTTGTGGAACCACAAGGCAAAAGTCTACCAAAGGCGTGACCTGAGAGCCCGGGCCCTGGAATGCATTAGAGGAAGGCTGTCTGAACAGCAGCTGGTGCCTTTCACAGGTAAGATCAGTACTTATGTCACTGCTTGTTTTCAATTTGAATAGTAGTAGACTCTATGAGGGGTTCGCGCACCACCGCACCACCGCACTTAAAAAAAGCAATAGTCCGGCAGCCGACAGGCTTCTATTGTTTAACAGTTTCCGTGCCGGGAATGGATTACTCCAGGTTAATGTCGCTGCCATAAAAGACTTACGCGACTTTTGTTTTATGTGTTTAATCCGCCGTAATGTAAACAAAAAAAAGAAAATTCTTTTTCGCCGCTTAGGAAGAGAGGAGGTGCATTTCGTGTTGACAATGAACCGGAAATCGTCACATGCTGTGAGCTGCTAGGGCTTCTGGGAAATTGAGGCCAATGCAAACGCATTGGGTTCAACGCCTCATGGAGGCGGGTCCTGTGCTGCCTCTTCTCGGTGTAGCAAGATGGCGGGTGGTTCGATCGTTCATAACAAACGGGGGGAGCTATTTTCGCTCGATTTTCGCGGATTAAAAGCCCAAATAATTCAGCGTGTGCTCTAAAGGTAATACAACAATCTCGGCAGTGAAGGGGGGTTGATTAAAATGCGGGTTAATCGTAAAAAACAGTCAAACTGTTAAAGTGGGAAATTTGGTATAGTTTTTTTTTAATTGGCCTAAAATATTGTCTACAGTATGTATACATTCATGAATCCACTTGCTGACTGGCTGTCACTATTGGGCATTTTTTTATTGGGGTTTCATGTGACCCTGCCATTGACATGCTCTGGCAGGCAAAAATGTAAAACTTTCTTTTTGCTTTAAGTAGCATGTCAAACTCGGGGGTTTTCATGATTCTGAATCCATTCCAAGCATTAGTTTTGCACAAAAAACACTCCTTGGAGTCATGCCAAATGTGATGAGGTCAGTACATTTGGGCAAGTGCTTATGGCTTTTTTATTCTCGATTGTTGGCATCCATAGGAGCTCTAAAATAAAGATTTTGACAATCACAATGACACCTGCAGGATTTCTGTCTGGAACACCAGTGAGACCGAGTCTCTTTTGGAGATTGTGGCACACTCAAATTAAGACATTTTATATTATATTAGAGGTCCTGTGGATGGATACCAAAAATCCAGACTAGAAAACCCCCTTGCTTTTCTTCTCGTCGTGTTATTAATCTCGTGTTTTAAATTGATTGGTTTTTTTTTTACCTTTTTGACCACTGTACAGCACTTTGTAACTGTTGTTTTGTGCTTTATAAATAAAATGTACTTACTTACTTACTAGGGCCTCTAGTGGTGTGAGTATCCAAGATTTCACAGAACCAATTTAGTGATAGAGCAGAGAAGCATTATGATGTTTTAGGAATGCAACAAGATCAAGAATAGGTTTATGTTGAGTAGACTGGATGTGAATGATAATGCCATGTTTAGCTGATGTGTTTGTTTGCTTTCTTGCAGTAGGAGACATCACAAACAAGTTCAAGAACCTACGGACCGTATTTCAGCGGGAACACAAGGCTGTCACGAACAGCAGGAAGTCAGGTGCAGGAGCAGATGAAATCTACATTCCAAAATGGAAATTTTACAAAAACCTTTTGTTCCTGGTGTCGGGGAGCCAGATAGAAGTACAGATAATCTGGAAATACTCCCATCTCCAGCCTCCGATGAAAATCAACCCCCAAATGAAAATCAACGCCCTCACTCTCTAGCTGCCCCTTCCCCTCCCATTCCCCTGTCCCCGTCTCGTGACCCTATGCCCTCCACGACCAACAGTGCGACTCAGCAGCGAGAAAACAGCAGTGAGAAACGCAAAAGACCTTCCAAAGAACAGGCTTTGGAGGCTATGGACTTTGCGTTGGACTTTAAAAAAACAACAACAGTCGTCTCAAAACATGCAGGTTTTTTTTAAATGCATTGAAGAGTACTTAAATGACATGCCCGAAAAATGATTGAGACTCTCCATGCATGTTCAGAGGAATAATCTCACATGTTGTGAGCTTGTAGATATGCTAATTCTTTTTTTATATATATAATTCTTATCCCACGATTTTGCAACCCATTTTTTCACCCAGTGTCAATTATCTAATGTAATCCTGGGTGCTACACTTCCTCTGCCAACCTGGGGCGGACTGACCTCAAATTTATTATTTGTTATTGCTTATGAATTTGTTCACAATCCCATGCTGTATTGACGTTGGTACCAAAGGAGAGATAACAAACTTTGACCAAAATAAAATGTATTCTACATTCTCTAATTGTGTGTAGACTTCTTTTAAATTAAGTAATGCAGGTGTTTAACAATAATTTGTTTTTATTTTACAGTCTCATGCAGTCTGAAGAGTTAAAGATCTATAAGGGTCCATTTGGTTACCAGGGTCCATTTAGCTGGGGACCACCTGGTAATGCAGATGTTTAACAATTGTACAGGTCCATTTGGTTTAATTTTACACTCAGAGTTAAAGATTTATAAGGGTATATATATATATATATATATATATATATATATGTTTAATATTTTAACCCCCTGTGTCGCCGTAGCAACCATCTCCTGGTCCAAAGCCGCTTCTCTGTAGTGCTCTTTAGTGCTCTTTAGTGCTGGGCCTGGTGCCCTCCACTCCCCTGAAGCAGATCCCCGGACGGCACGAGAACCAACGCCGCTTTAAAGACCTGCGCGGTGGTGAGCTCCGCCGGGGCCATGCTGCACTCGGGTCTAGGCAGGGAGATCGATTCCCACGACGCGGTCATTCGCTTCAACCATGCGCCGACAGAAGGCTACGAGAACGATGTGGGAAGCAGAACTACTATTCGCCTCGTTAACGCACAGATTCTGTATAAACCTCAGTTTCAGTTCAACACCGGTGCACTCTACAGGAACGTCACTCTGGTGGCCTGGGAAACAGCCCCACGCGACCTCGACTTGGCCAAGTGGTACAGCCGGGGGAAGCTGTTCGCTCCGTATGCAGAGTGCCGGAGGCTGGACCCCAGTCAGCCCTTCTATGCCCTTCACCCCGTCTACCTGGATCAGCTCTGGCAGGTGATCCAGGGGAACGCGCTGGAGGACATCACGCCCAACCCGCCCTCCTCCGGTTTCATGGGCATCGCGGTGATGATGGAGCTGTGCGAAGAGGTCCACGTGTACGAGTACATCCCCTCCGCGAGGCAGACGACCCAGTGCCACTACTTCAAGGAGTACAAGGACATATCCTGCTGGGGCGGTGCTGGCAATTGGCACCCCTTTGAATTTGAGAAGAGGTTGATCCGGCGAATCAACACGGGCTCTGAGGATGACCTCAGAAGGAGAGGCAGGGTGACGCTACCCGGATTCAGTGCGGTCAACTGTGACATCCGTGACGGCAGTGACGTAGGAGACGGTTCAGTCAGTGTGAAAGTGAGAACGGAGACTTATCGAAATGAATATGGATTCCAGACAGTGGTTGTTCGGATCTTTCTGGTTTCAGCCATCCGAAGGTGCTAGAGACAGGCAGAACACAATGTCATTACTCGTACTCGTGTTTGTCTTTATTCTGACCACAGTAGGCCAAAGTATACCACAGGTAATAGGCCTATCTCACAGCCCTTTCCCGTCCCCTTTCCACACCCCTATAAGGATATTATTCTAAATTGGAGTTGGCAGTCTTTTTTCTGTTGTGTTAGGGTTAGTGAGTGTTTTGGAGGTATAGCACAGTAGCCGGGTTTCGGTCTGGTTTATTAACCAGGCTAATAGCACAGTGGTGTGAGTATAGAGCACTGTTTCCCAAACAGTGGGTCGGGGACCCATAGGTGGGTCATGGACCTTTTTTTGTATGGGTGCCGAGAAAATACCCTGTTACTGGATCTCTTGTCCACTATAGTCTCTTCTTAAAGGACAACTTTAGTTATTTTTCAATCAAGGTTTTAGGTTATTAGAGAAAGTAAAAGATGAGTGTTATTTTTTTTTTCAGGGGGCGGGGGCATTCGAGCATGGGGCTAAATATGTACTTTTTTACAACATTTTATAGCGATTTTTTTCCCTATTATTTACTATAGTCCTACTAGACCCCAAGAAATTACATCTGTCCACAAAAGATCACAGGATCTACTGATTGTGTCAAACTGAGATATTGAGCCTATGTGACACACAAAGTGGCCTCCCCCCAGTAGGCCTCCTTCACATTCAGTAGATCCTGTGATCTTTTGTGGTCAGATTTCTTGGTCTAGGACTATAGTAAATTATGTAAAAAAAAATACATATTTAGCCCCATGCTCGAATGCCCTGTCAAAAAACAGCTAAAATCCCTAAAACGAAAGAAAGCAGCAAATGGAAAAAAGGTAGTCGACGAACATTTTTCGTCTTAGTTTTAGTCGACGAAATCAACACTGGGTGCATTCGCTGCGTAAAGTTTCATAGGGGGTATAGCGTGCACTGTCTGCAACATCGTTGGGGTATAGAGGTATTGGGTATGTTGCACTGTCTGCAACATCGGTGGGGTATAGGGTATGTTGCACTGTCTGCAACATCGGTGGGGGCCCGCCTGTACCAAATAGCCTGCGTAATAAACCCTACTAGCCTAATAGCCTGCTCGCCGGTACTACAGCACGCTATACGCTTCTGCGTCTCGTAGTTTCCACGCGAGGAACAGAGTGTGTCCCTTTTCAGTTCAATAAGGGACACGTCTTTTTGGTTTCCACATAAGCGGCGATTCCAAGATTGTCAAGGCGGGCTGGATACTCCCACGGCTCTCCTCTCCTCTCTTCAGCCAGGCTGCTTTCATCGGGACTGAACAGAACACGCAAACCTTGAACAAAAGGTTTGACAGAAAACAAAAACATCATTAAGGCACTGGAAATTAAGGCAAAGCGAAATGTGTCCCATTCTCCCTAAAATGCTTGATGATTTAATGTGCTTCATTAAATCATCACAGCGGGAGAAGGAAAGAAAGAAAAAAGAGTCATGGGAGGACAGAGACTGACAGAGTCGGGATAGAGGGAGGGAGGGAGGGAGGGCTGATAGAAAGACACTAACAATATTATACTTACCGCATTGAGAACTTTCTCAAGCTAAATGAGGATAAGACAGAAGTTCTCATAATCGGTTCTAGTGAGCAGAAATAATCAATAATAAGCGGACTTGGCAACCTGACTGTAGAAACTGTACAGTAAAGAACTTGGGGGTCATTATTGATTATGAATTGAATTTTAATTCACACATTAATCATGTTGCCAAGATTGCTTTTTTTTCACCGTAGAAATATTGCACGGATCAGATCAGAGCCTATTTGTCATTGAACGATGCAAAAACGCTAATCCACACCTTTGTTGTTTTCTCGGTTTGATTACTGCAATGCACTTTTTTTCTGGACTGCCTAAGAAAACAACTGACAGATTATAAAGCAATCATGTAAAATCAAGTCACTAATCATGAATATCAAATCAAAAATATATTAAATACCAGGGGTTATCAGTATTTATTTGTATTGTCTCTATTATTAAGGTTAATGTAGCAGTACATTTATATTGGGGGTCGGGAGGGGGCGGGGCGGGGGTCCTGAGACATTGCCAAAGCATTTCCGTGGGTCCCCGGCCAAAAACGTTGAGAACCCCTGCTTTATATGCTTTTATATGCTTTATACCACAGAATATAAAGCATCCTTAAAAGCACCTCTTTCCGCTTAATTCCTGCTTCCTTGCTTCTGTAAATAGTCATTTTAGCCTCTACTTAGCAGTAAATAGCCATTTCAGCCTCATTTGTTTGGCCATGTGTTTTCTCATGCCAATAAAGCGCCTTTGAATTAAAGATTTAGAGAGAGAGAGAGAGAGAGAGAGAGAGAGAGAGAGAGAGAGAGAGAGAGAGAGAGAGAGAGAGAGAGAGAGAGAGAGAGAGAGAGAGAGAGAGAGAGAGAGAGAGAGAGAGAGAGAGAGAGAGAGAGAGAGAGCAAAAAAAAGGTGTGCTATAACTTTGTAAGGAGTAATTGATGGCCATCCAGGCGAGAAGATATATCGATGGCTGGCTCCATATCAGTAGCTCAGCAGCCCCACGCATGCGCATGCGCGCGCGCACACACACACGCACACACACACTTTTACAGCTTGTGATATAAAAGCCATTATAGCCTTGCCGGTCTCTTGATGTACATGTATATTAAATCCCTATTAGAAGCTTTCTGCATGTCATTAGCTCATGCCTCGTCGGGGCTTTCAGACCATTAAGCTTGCGCAGTGCTTCACAGAGCTGTTAACAAGAGAGAGCGAGTAATGGGACAACATGAATACCTGCTGCTTCGCCTCACGTACAGTATAGAAGAGGATAATGTTTGCCTTGTCTTCGCTGCTCTGCATGCATGATGTGGCCTTCCTGTTAAAGGCTTTGTATTTAACTAACTGCCCTGCAGGCTTTACATAACAAAACAATACATATATTTATCATCTATAAATGCACGTCTGTGATCCACGTAACTCAAGAACCGTTCGTCCCACCCACTTTGGGAAAATTTGACACACGCGTTCCACAGTGACCACCACAGTGACCGCCACAGGGAGCGCTAGTGCCCAGGACCACCGACATACACAACAAGCTGCCAGCTCGCGCTCTCATTGGCCGAGCGATGCACCGACGTACGCACACAGCGTACGTTGTGTGATTGGCCGAGGGTGTCAACGACATACGCAGCCGGAAACAATACTTGCGCACGCTCTGCTCGCGCAATTAGTTAGTTTATTTATCATTTTTGACATTTTTAAACGATACAGTTGAACATTCAGAATAAGGGTTACAAAATTACAGTTTGACTGAAAAAGTTTGGGCTGAAGCCGAAGCTTATTATGCCCACCTTATTAATTAACTGGGTGGGGCATGCATTTCCACCTTGCATCGTTTCCAAGTAGGCCAGGGCCCGTCAGACTAGTAGGCCATAAATGGCCTACTTGTGTGCAACGCGCAAGTAGGCACTCGACAGAGTGCAGTTCTAGTTTACCAATATATTTCGTCCATTATTATTGCGTGAAGAGGGGTGATTATACACTAACCAAATGAATGGGAGCATAATTTAGAAGAAAACAAAAGGCATAGCATGCTTTGCAAAATCCCCTATTTTCCGTGTTATTACATTACAATTCACTGGAGTAGTGTGGTTCTGTTTACCATGCAGAAACACTATACGCTTTCGAGAAGAAATCTTACAAGATCATTGCAGTAAATCCTGGCTGACAGGGTGGCCATGTGCACGCTCTTGCGTGCGTCCGCGTTCACGTTTAGTGCCACAATTGAGATTCAGACACAGTTCTGCATCTATAAAACCATGTTATTCATCAAACAGCCATTGCAGCAGCTTGTGTTAATCACACCTGGTGTGTCCTCATTGCAAAGTGCACATTATCTGTCTTGAGGGAGGAGCAGACAGACAGACAGACATCAGGATAAGATATAAGATAAGTGTGATAGATCGTGCATTCCACTTCATTCACTGAGTCATACGTCTTGTTTGGAATTTCAATGCTTCTAAAAAGCAGGTACAAATTAGTGCAGGCTGATTCTTGAGGGGCGCTAGCCCCTCCTATACCGCTTTTTGTCCTCCACTCGTATCACTCAACAGCCCATGCGCACCACCTGTTTTGAAGTGCTTCAAAACTCTGACACTAATCATCTGCAAGGAATTTCTTGACGGGAAGTATCTTACTATCTAGTAAGTTATGAGATACTTCCTGTCATTCACCGTAGACATGAGGTACATTTCAAGCACAAACTCAATACAAAGACTGTTAACTGTGAGTGGACGACCCAATTAAGCATTACACTTGTTTACAAGAGGGTCCACCATTCATCAAAAGGAGCGAAAATAATTTAGTCCCTTTGTTTGTGCCGAATCTGGGTTGTACATGGTTTGTTACACTCCCTGCTGAAGTGTTCTTGGTTTCTTAGTTACAGTTTGAGTTTTGCTTTATTGAGTTGTGCTTTTATCTTGTAGTATTGTTCCTAGTGTTAACTGTCTGCCTTGTTACTGTTTGCCTCGTCTCGTGTTACCAGACTGTTGCCTCCGCCATTTCCAAATGCTTCATCATACAGTCTTCGTTGTTACAGTCGCGCACATTTATCCAAATATAAATAGAAAACATCTAAGCTAGCTAGCTATATCTATATATATATAGCTTGTTGCTTAGCAGAAAAGGAAATAAAAAATAAGCTCTAAAGACATTTTAAAATATATTTCCGTGAATGGAAATGGCAGCTTCCGTTACTCAGCTCATGGGGGCTATAGGTCCGGACTCTATATGGCATTCGGAGATTGTGGAATAGTTGAGACTACTGTTTGCCTAACCTTCACTGTAATTGGCCTAGTGTTTCCACCTTGTCCTGTTAGTTCCCCAGCCTATCCCAGTGTTGATTTTCAGTTGTGTTCACCTGTGTCCTTGTGTGATCCCAGTGTTTCCTGGCTAGTTCATTGTGGTATGTTACGGGTCTCTTGTCTTGACGCCTATAGTGTGCTTCCAGTCTTTTCGTTTGTATTTCTAGTTTTGGAGTTATTAAACATTTTGAACCGACCTGCTCTGCCTCAGTGCCTCTGCCTTCTCCTGCATTTGGGTCCTATAAAAGCCTCCTAAAAGTAACATCGCTATCAAAGACAGAAATTCCCTTGGGAGAATTGTGAAAATTCTAAAATAACTGGCATCCAATTTGAGAGCCTTCATTACTTCTATAATAGACAGCTGCTCAAAAAAAGCCCTGTCCATCCACTCAAATAGTGCCCACCCACTCAGTTCAGAGTATATGTTGCTAAACGTAAACAACCCACAACACCCACACCACATCCTCCTACACGTTGGATGCCTCAACAACAGCTATAGCAGTCACGACCCTTATATCTTTAGCCTGCCTATATACACTATCTGGCATATCAGATTCATTAGTATAAGAAAGACAGTTAATAGCCGCCACATTAGCCAGCATTCCGAAGTCCTTTCACTTCACATTATCGGGCATGCTGCTGACCATGTGGGTGCCCTGCTGCGCATGATACGTGTGTGCTGCCTCGACAGGGGAATTTAGTTTGAGCCTGAAGTGCAAATCCTTTCTGACTATTTCTTCCCTCCTGAGGACAGCAGTAATCCATTCATCACTTTGAAAAATACCCCCCCACCCGCCCCCGCACACCTGCAGGAAGATTAGGAAGTATAATGGAGGAGGGGAAGCTCATCCGCTCTGTACCTGCTGAGACACTGTGTCGCTGTCCCCAAACATGCCTGGAATGTGAGTCATGGAGAGTGTATAAACGGAGCGGTGCTGTCTGTTCTGAATATGAGTCATGGAGAGTGTATAAACGGAGCGGTGCTGTCTGTTCTGAATATGAGTCATGGAGAGTGTATAAACGGAGCGGTGCTGTCTGTTCTGAATATGAGTCATGGAGAGTGTATAAACGGAGCGGTGCTGTCTGTTCTGAATATGAGTCATGGAGAGTGTATAAACGGAGCGGTGCTGTCTGTTCTGAATATGAGTCATGGAGAGTGTATAAACGGAGCGGTGCTGTCTGTTCTGAATATGAGTCATGGAGAGTGTATAAACGGAGCGGTGCTGTCTGTTCCCGTCCAGTGAACGAGCTGTCGTACTCGTGCATCGGCATCAGCCGGTCGATGTTTTAACGGTGGGGTCGCCCCCAAAGCCACCGTGTCCTCGAGTGAACCTCGTTCGCGCCATTCGAGTCATTCGCACTTGACGTTGAATTTGATGAGTGCATGTAGGCTACCCACCCAGTACCCATCTGGCAGCTATGACACTAATGGGTTTTCACCACTTGATTCAAAGTAGATACTCCTGGTTGGATATTACTTCAACTACTGTACATGAGGACATTTGCTCCGTCCAATTTGTGCTTGAGTTAATCCATTTTGGGCGGGAACCCCTTTTGGTGTTTTAAGCATTGTTACACTTTAGCTATTGAAAAATAGCAGATCTACAAGCTCATAGCGTGGCACCGAGTGCCGCGCTACGAGCTTGTAGATCAGCTATTTTAGAAAAATCGTGAAAATGTGTCGCAAATCTTTGAATATAGATTATTTCAGAGCGAACGTTTTTGAACTCAAATCTTTGCTTCTGAGGGGTTCCTGGAACAACATATTTTCAGATGGTGGTCGGCCGCCAATTACATATCATTTTTGGGGATCTTGCCATGAAATATGGAGAACCACTGATTTCAGAAAACTGTCAGAATTTAAAAGACATTTTAAAAATGTTGACGTCAGGCCTAAATGAGTTAAAGTGTTACATAAGCTGTTATGTTTGTTGTACAGTATAGTTGTGATGTGGTGTGAACCTCGACATGATCCACTTGAGTTTGAACCATCTATAATCTGTATAGTTATTATTATTTAAGCAGTTTTACACGAGAGGGTGTGTGTTACCGTCATTAATTAATGATAGGAGAGTTCCGTGCAGGGCAGAGCAGAAGAACTCCTGACAGCAGAAGAACTCTGTCAGCCAGAATGTGGTTTAGTGAGACCCGCAGAGGGATGGATGGTGTGGGCGGATGACCTTTGAACTTTGACCCCTGATCCCCCCCCCCCAGGTGCCAACGCGTCGGCGCCGGATCAGCTGAGCCTGGCGTTGGCGTGGAACCGAGTGGACATCGCCCGGAGCCAGATCTTCATCTACGGACAGCAGTGGCCTGTGAGAAACCCACGCACACACACGCACACACACGCACACGCACACGCACACGCACACACACACACACAAATGTGGGCGTGCGTGCGTGTGCGTTCTCTCATACATAACACCACCGTGCTACACACTGGACAGGGACTGGGTTCCATGGCCCGTTTGAAATAATCCCTTTAGATAAGTCCAATTATAGAACAGGTAGTTCCGACAAAGCGATCTGATTGGATGAAATAGCTATCTATCCGTGCTTCAAACCAGCATCGAGCGCACTGTATAATTACAATTAACTCATATGCCAAATGCCATTGTGTACAGTACGTTGCTCCATTGCACGAATGTGCGCCTTAAAATAGCTCCATCGAAGGTCCCAGTGTCGGAAAATATTCCACAATCGCCATCGACAACAAGGAAGAAAAACAGCCTGCCACCATTCTCCATAGCATTCCATTGGAGACTCCATTGGCCCTCAGAAGCCAACGTCAATTGTTTGTTTTGTTTTTTTGTCTTTGGTCACGTGATCCAAACGTGTGACGTGTCACAAAGTAGCCGTGTTAAACCTCTTATGTCTCATAAGTTATCAATATCGCCCAATAAAACACAACATAAGTCGGGCTATACTGTTCGGCAGGAGCAGCCAAGTGCTGCACTATGAGCTTGTCGATCTGCTATTTTAGATTTATTTTTTAAATGTCGTGCAAAACTTTTAATATGTGTGACTAAATTTGACTGAGGGATTTTTTCATGTCATATGAAAGCAGGGAATCATAGCTTCAAATAGAGATAGATTTCAGTTTGACCCACCAGTTTTGGGAGTAATGTCTTAGAGAGAACAGCGAGTTGAGAAAAGGCTCCTGATTGTGAATTAGATTTTTTTTTCCAATTTCAGGAATAGCATAACATCTTGTAGCCAAGATGAGGTGGGCGGTGGTTTGTTATACCTTTCCAGTGATCTGTAGTACCGCAGAGATTGTAACGAAGAAGTGTTCCCAGAAATGTGAGATCTTGGGGCATGTCCAAAACATGTGGGACAGAGTCCCTGGTGACTGATGGTGTCCATGTGGGACAGTGTCCCTGGTGACTGATGGCATGTCCAAAACATGTGGTACAGAGTCCCTGGTGACTGATGGCATGTCCAAAACATGTGGGACAGAGTCCCTGGTGACTGATGGCATGTCCAAAACATGTGGGACAGAGTCCCTGGTGACTGATGGTGTCCATGTGGGACAGTGTCCCTGGTGACTGATGGCATGTCCAAAACATGTGGGACAGTGTCCCTGGTGACTGATGGCATGTCCAAAACATGTGGGACAGTGTCCCTGGTGACTGATGGCATGTCCAAAACATGTGGGACAGAGTCCCTGGTGACTGATGGTGTCCATGTGGGACAGTGTCCCTGGTGACTGATGGCATGTCCAAAACATGTGGGACAGTGTCCCTGGTGGTGACTGATGGCATGTCCAAAACATGTGGTACAGAGTCCCTGGTGACTGATGGCATGTCCAAAACATGTGGGACAGAGTCCCTGGTGACTGATGGCATGTCCAAAACATGTGGGACAGAGTCCCTGGTGACTGATGGCATGTCCAAAACATGTGGGACAGGGTCCCTGGTGACTGATGGCATGTCCAAAACATGTGGGACAGTGTCCCTGGTGACTGATGGCATGTCCAAAACATGTGGGACAGAGTCCCTGGTGACTGATGGCATGTCCAAAACATGTGGGACAGAGTCCCTGGTGACTGATGGTGTCCATGTGGGACAGTGTCCCTGGTGACTGATAAATGGTAAATGGTGCATTTATATAGCGCCTTTATCCAAAGCGCTTTACAGAGATTGTGCATTACATTCACCCATTCACACACACATTCATACACCGATGGCAGCGGAAACCATGCAAGGCACCAACTAGCACATCGGGAGCAATTAGGGGTTCAGTGTCTTGCTCAAGGACACTTCGACAGTAACTCTGGGGGAGCCCGGGTTCGAACTGGCAACCTTACGGTTACCATCCAGGCACTCTACCCCTGAGCCACCGCCGCCCCTGACTGATGGCACCTGTCGCAGCTCTGGGAACATCCTGGCATTTTAGATTAACTGTAGTGGGCCTGTAGTGATTAAGGAGAGTCTGCACAAGAAGACGATGAGTTGATGGCTTTGAGTGCCTTTTCCCAATATTGCTCTGAGAGGGTGATTCCCAGTTCTGATTCCCAGTCAGATTTGATTTTGTGCACTCCAGGGTTAGTCTCAGGTGAGATAAGATTATAAAAAGATGAGATATGGCCATTTGGAGTGTTAATTACTTTGAGAATGTGATCAATTAGAGATGGGGGTGGGAATGGGATCATTGGAAACGTGGGAGTGAGAGTCTGGGTAAAGTGCCGGATGTGAAGGTACAAATTGGTCTGATTGGGGTAGGTTGTAAATATCACGAATTTCTTGAAATTGCCATAAATAAACAGGTCCTTAAAAAGTAGGCGAAACTGGAGTCGAATTAAAAAAATATATATTTCTATTAAACTGATGGAATTTATTCGATTTCTCCTGTGATTTCCTCATAACATTACTGAAAATAATACTTATTGTATTATTATTATTGTTTACACTTTTGCTTGTTTTGAGAAATATTATATTAATTTAAAACAAAATGTAGGAAAAATGTCTGTGATCCACAGATGGGTTGGAGACTTAATTGATCTTAATCTCCTATCTTTTGTTTTAAGTTGTACATTGCAGTGTCTGCATCTATACATGTTAGACCTCCAGTAGACCTCAAAAGTATTTAATTATCTTTGATGGTGTTTGTAGTGCATTGTTTTTCTTTCCTGCAAGAAAAGAAAAAAAGGACGTTTAGCTAGTAGCTAAGCTAAACGATATTAAAGGTATATTCAGTGATTTCACTTAATTCAAATATCACTTATTTTTTTGTTTTGTTGTGATAATCCTCCCTACTATAGAGTGTGCTGGCCATATAAGGAGTTCCTCCCTGTCCCCAGTTAACCCCTGGGGGTCAAAAAACCTTAGGTTTCGTTTTTGACTCTCTATCCTGATTGGACGAAAGGCTGGGTCCCACAGCCAAAAACGAAACCTAAGGTTTTTTGAGTGAAATCACTGAATATACCTTTAAAGCTTCTTTGAAGACAGGGAAGCCCTCAGGCTTCCATGCAGCACATACAGTACACTGGCAACAAGCCAAGGAACACACACAGTTAAAATGCCATTACTGTCCCTATAGGGCATAATGGACCAAAATAGAAATGTACAATATTATGTAAAAAGACTAAGAGTAGGCCCTAGTGCAGTGCCACGCCGCCATGTGAGGTCACAAGGGATGCAAATTGCAATACCCCGGCATTTACATTACAAATAAAATGTAATTATTTTAACTCATTTATTGCGGCTATAGCTGTAGCTATACCCAGTTCCAGGTGCCACCATACGCGTTCACTTTAAAAGACGAGATTCAGAATCATGAAAACCCCTTAGTTTGACGTGTCACATGCTACTTAAAGTATCATGAAATGTTGCCTTGTATTGGTTGTCTATGGTGGGTATACAAAAATGGCAATAACGCGAGAGCGCTAACAGCTAAGTGAACGGTAAGCTAATATGACTGAAAAGCGAATGACGGTGGCCGAGTGTCCGGAAAAAAAGGAAAAAAAATCAGAATATTCTCCCCTCGCCTGATATCATTGAGGATGCACTAGGACGTGTACAAACGTCCAATGCATCCCTCGATTGGATTCCCTAGGACGTGTGGCAACGTCCTACGGACGGAAACGGCTAACCGTTGAGCTTTTGGGCCTGTGGTTCCCTGGCTATGTGCACGTGTTGTTGTGTTGAAGGGCTGTGTGTGATGTGATGTGATGCGATGTGATGTGATGTGATGTGCACGCTAGGTGGGGTCTCTGGAGCAGTCCATGCTGGACGCGTTGGTCCTGGACAGAGTGGACTTCGTCAAGCTGCTGATAGAGAACGGAGTCAGCATGCACCGCTTCCTGACGCTGAGCAGACTGGAGGAACTTTACAATACGGTGAGCACGTACACGCATGCACTCACGCACATTCTCCTTGCCAAGCATCGTGGAAGCAGATACATGTTGGTCATTTTCTTAGTAGCTGATGCCATTAAAATAAATGCTTTTTAAAACTTCACTGGAAAAGGAGTGTACTGGATTTCCTTTGTTGCTTTATTGTCGAAGCCTCTCCAACGAGCACTAGCTGTTTGCAGTTTTTTCAGATAACCACACAGACCACCATCTGTTTTACTGTTTTCTGCTTTCACTTTCTGGACAAAGCGGCTGAAAACAGTTGAAATAACGCACGTGATAAAAAAACAAAAAATAGGACCAGTGTATTATATGCTACAATAATTATCATCCTGGTTCTGCTGTGTCTTTCTTTTACATGTTTTCTCAGAGACACGGGCCGTCCAACACGCTGTACCACCTGGTGCGAGACGTGAAGAAGGTACGTGCCTCTCTCTTGTACATACCGTAGTCTGTGTGGCTGTACCTGTGTGTGTGTGTGTGTGTGTGTGTGTGTGTGGAGCGCATCATGTTGGCAAGAGTAGACCTGTGTTATTAGGAACCGTATATTGTCTGTGCTGCTTCCCTCCTGCGGTCAGTCAGTCAGTCAGTGAGTCGGTCAGTGGTCAGTGTGCACTACGGCTGCTGAATGTGTCCATTCGTCACGTTGTTGACCTGTTTGCAGACGACATAGCGTTATTCTGTTGGTGTGTCTGTCGTCG
>NC_139710.1:40616450-40718950 GCF_964188405.1 Protomyctophum parallelum
AGCTCACAACGTGTCACGCTGCGACGCGTTGTGAGCTTGTAGATCTGCTATTTTCAGCATGCAACCAAGTGTAAAATGACTTATACTGGATCTCTTGTCCACTACTCCCTAACATTTTAGTCTAGTTTTTATTTATTGACAAAATCGTCCAGTATATTTAGTCTTATAGTTTTAGTCGCATCATAGGTTCCATTTTAGTCAGTGAAAAGTCAGTTAGTAACATTTTTCGTCTTAGTTTTAGTCGACGAGATCAACACTGGTAGCTATACCATTTTGAGCAATTGCTTTTCTCTTCTTTTCACACCAGGGACCCCCAAATAAAAAATGGATTTGACTGTGGACCCCCCCCCCCCAACTGAAACAATAAAATACATATAATACCTCACTTAGAGAACCACCGCCATAGAGCTCTTTAGACGAGAGGATTCCGTGTATCCCATCAGGCCCTGCTCTCTCTCTCCCATGCCATGACTAAAATAGATTTCACATTAAAACATTTATAAAACTTTTTTTTGTTTTTTGGGGCGACAGCCCCTCCAACGCCTGGCTTTTTGAAATGAGGTCATATTGGCAGCCAAGTCTATGGACTTTTAATGTTTGTTTTATAGAGCACTTTAAAGGAGCATTCAGTGATTTGGAAAGAAAAACCCGGTCCGCCCCGGTAACAAGATGCGTGCACATGCATGCACTACAGTGGCGGGGACGCGCAACAGGTCAACACCACATGCACCAAGGCCCGCCCCCGCTCGATCATGATTCGTGGAAGGCCCCTCTCTATCCTGATTGGAAGAAGGCTGGGCCACCTAACCAAAAACGAAACCTAAGGTTTTGTGACCCTCAGGGGTTAACTGGGGACAGGGAGGAACTCCTTATATGGTCAGCACACTCTATAGTAGGGAGGATTTTCACATAAAAACAAAAAAAATAAGTGTTATTTGAATTATGTGAAATCACTGAATATACCTTTAAACAAGCATTACCAGGCGCCCCTCACTTCACACGAGTGTGATTTTTATTTCTAAAGGATTTTGAATTCTGGATGTTATAGAGCTACATTTTGAATGTATATTCAAAACATCTAGGTATTGTTTCCTTTTGAAAGATGTGAAATGTATTTCTCCTTTTGGTATGAAGGCTTTCCGTGGCTAAGCTATAAGCGCTAGCTGAGCCGTTACTCTCACTGACCTTAATGTGTGTTCTTTCCAAGCGAGAATATCCAGGTTTCAGTTGGATCTACTTCAAGGTGAATCCGATGGCCATGTTTTTTTTTTCTCTCTAGCAAAAAAAAAGAAAAAATGTTTGATGTGGATTTTTGAAGTCTAGTTCTTTAGGCATGTAACGATTTATCGTGAATCATTCACGACAAATAAAAAATTATATTCATAAGAAAATGTATCGTGATGCAAAGAATTGCCAGAAGAAAATACAGCATATTTGTAAGAGAATTTTATTGATAAAACAACATTTTATACTGTATTGAAACGAGCATGAAAGAATACGCGGCATCGTTGAAAAAAAATGTAGAATGTAGAAAATTTAGAAAAAAAAAGTTTTAAGATGTTTCGGTCATTTGTCTTTAATATGTTTTGTTTAAAAAAAATCGTATTAAATTATAGTGTCGTGATTCAAATCGTGAGTTGAATCCTTACATGCCTAATCTTCTTTCTTATATCGTATTATTATCTTCCTTCTTGTATGTACCTTTGAATTTCTACGGCTGCTGAACTTATAATAAGCAGCTGTTTTTTTTAAATGTTGTCTGTAAAACAAACTCTTCGGTGCTTGGGTTCGGTCTCCCCAGGGCAACCTGCCGCCAGACTACCGCATCAGCCTCATCGACATCGGATTGGTCATCGAGTACCTGATGGGCGGGGCCTACCGCTGCAACTACACCAGGAAGAGGTTCCGGACGCTCTACCACAACCTCTTTGGGCCCAAGAGAGTGAGTCGCTGCACCTCGCATCATAACAGACCACCCCTTCCTTGGGGGGGGTGGGTTCTAGGGCATTCACTTCTACTCATTTTTACTAGTTGACTATAGTTGCCTAGTTTACTAGTTGAGTAGTTGTTTATTAACCTATTATGTAAAAGAATATATATATTTGTACATTTAAAAATGGTGTACATGATCTTGAGGCCTACAAAATCACAATCTTATCAACTAGTCAACTAGTACCAACAAGGTTGACTAGTGGATTTACTAGTCGACTAGTTGATTAGTTGCTTAATGCCCTAGTGGGTTCCAGGTGGTCCCCACCTAAATGAGAGTTGGTAACCAAATGGAGCCTTATAAATATCTATCTATATAGCCTCTTCATTTTACGCTCTCAAGAGTTAAATTATTGTTATACATCTTCATTAATTAATTGACAAGAAGCCTGAACAATTTGAGAATGTAGAATTATTGTGATAACAATTAGTCTTGGCTAAATCTCATCAAAATTGGTCTGTAGCTCAAATGCCGAATAAATAATGGGCTTTGATATAAAAATGGTTGAAAACCACTGAAAAGCACATTTAAAAACAATTGTCATTGTACCAAAGTGCTGTCACAGAACAACCACACAACAAATGCAGACAGTATAAGAGCACATAAGCATACTAAATTATCATAAAAACAATGGATTTAAAAAAGCCAAATAATATATGACGGGCACTGAATGAATGAACATGCCGCTGTATGTGGTGGTGCCGAAATATTTCGGCTCGTCGGACATTTTCATGTGGCACCGAAGCGCCAACTTTATGACATCATATTTTATAGTCTATAGTCCAGAACCGGACCAATTTTGTAAAATAAAATAGGCCCTTAGCCTCAATGTGGTCGTTGGGACATCCTGTATAGCTCCTGCAGGTCCGTTGAGGTGCAGGCCCTAGTGGTGTGTGTGTGTGTGTGGTGTGGGGGGATAATTGACCCTCCGTTGTCAAATTTAGCTCTTGAAACGGGGCTCTTAGATCCTCCAGGCTGTATGGGTTTGTGTGTGCGTGCATGCGTGGTATCTGGTATGATAGAACATACATATCTCCTCTGTCGCGTGGAAACCTCCAAAACTGTCGCTTTTCAAGGATTCAAATAAAAAAATGGCAAAAGTCGCAGTTCGACGAGCTAAAATAAAAACGAGCTTGTAGATCTGCTATACTTTAGACGCTTTTGTGTGACACAGACAGTGTGGTGTGATCAAGTATGGCGTTAATAATCTGGAGATAAGAGGTTCTTTCTGCCCGACGACCGACGATATAGTGCAGCATGTGGAGCAGTGGCGACAGAAGTAGGTGAGTTAAATATGTTGGGGCTGGTTTTAGGCTGCGGCCTCTCGCTCTGCACAGGGAGGTCGACCACTATTTCTGTCACATGTACGTAGCTTTATGTAGGCTGGCCTCTCTACACAGCATGCAGTGTTGCAGCATGCAGCTCACAACGCGAGCATGTATAGATCTATTTTCAGCAAGGCGGCATGTGGTGCGACCGCCTTCTTCAGAAGCCAAGTAGAAAACTACTTGGCAGTAGTGTAAAGGGAAGAAAGATAACACACACAGAGAGAGGCCAACCGGATGCACACACGAGATAAACATGTCTTAAAAGGTATATTGGAGGTGCTTTGATCTGGGATCAGCAGGAATGTAGGGCGATCCAAGCGGGAAGAATATTAAGCATACTGTGTGTATCATTATCATCATCTGATTATGATTATGATGATATTGGCAAATGTGGAATAATGCATTTGGCAATCTACTGTACCTGCATGGCACTCTGAAATTTCTATTATACGCTCCTCCTCGCCTCACCGTTTCCATGTCTGCCACACCGTCGCCACAGCAGGTGTGATCATTCAATGGAATTGTGCACAGCTGTGTCCACGCTGCCATTTCCCTGCGTGACAGCGTGGCTTTGCGTGCCTGCATGTGTGCATGTGTGCGTGCGTGCGTCAGACAGACAGCACAGGAAAATTGATGAAGCGAGCATGCACGACCAAAAAACGAAGATCTGAGAGAAATGGAGCGTAGAGAGAGAGAGAGGGAGGTGGAGGGGAATCTGGAGCTAACATGATTTGTTTGCTTACTGAACATTGAAAAAGAGCTCTATCTCACACACTCACACACACACACTCACACACGCACGCACAGCGCACGCACGCACACACGCACGAACACGCTCACCCAGAGAGAACAAAGCTAGATAGAGATATCCACATTCTCCCCACATGAGGATAGAGGCCTGCTGGGATATTTGTACCTTTTACGTTGTGTTGTTGTTGCTCTCGATTAAGAGCGTCTGCTAAACGCCTAACTTGTAAACAGAAAAGCACACACGCCCAAACATTGTACCAGTTGTACACACCCCATGAAGCACACACGCCCAAACATTGTACCAGTTGTACACACCCCATGAAGCACACACGCCCAAACATTGTACCAGTTGTACACACACACACCCCATGAAGCACACACGCCCAAACATTGTACCAGTTGTACACACCCCATGAAGCACACACGCCCAAACATTGTACCAGTTGTACACACCCCATGAAGCACACACGCCCAAACATTGTACCAGTTGTACACACACACCCCATGAAGCACACACGCCCAAACATTGTACCAGTTGTACACACCCCATGAAGCACACACGCCCAAACATTGTACCAGTTGTACACACACACCCCGTGAAGGCTTGAATTCATGCAGCTTTTTGTTTTTCCCCTTTTTTGTTTGCTTTTTGTTGCATTTCTAAGCCGATCATTAATTTTGGCGAACGGAGACTCTTTGAGACGCCACTGATCTTCAAACTGTTGGCTTAGGAATACAACGAAAAAGAACAGAAAAAAATAAAAATCCTCAAACATATACTGCACTGTACTGTATATGTGCCATGTTGAACTTATAGAGTATAGAGCGCCAAAGTCCTGACGTCACTCGCTCGTGCCCTCGATTCCCCTGGTTCACGGAAGTCATTTCTCTATGGAGAATAACATGGGCTCATCTTAAAATCGTCTAAGCATTGTGGTCCAAAAAGAAACAAGCTGTCTCGGCGTTATTGAGGTGATCTAAAATCCTCCCTATGGGGATTACAATGCAAATAAAAAGTACATGAACCCGTGGAGTTGCGACCTCTACCGATATTGACGTCAGACTTCGGTGCTCTATAGTTGCTCTATAAAACGCTTTATCCACAAGCTGTTGTTCATTTTGTTCATTTGTTTGTTTGTTTTTCTTTGTTTGTTCTAGCCCAAAGCGCTGAAGCTGCTGGGGATGGAGGTGAGTGCAGCTTCTCTTTCCACCAACGCTGTTTGTCTGTGCAGGACGTGCAGAGAATGTTAGCACCCAACGCATGTTGAGAGCTTGTAAATCAGCTATTTTCGGGGCGTAACCCCACACTCTTTAGCTGCTGAAGATGCGGCATACGATTTAGGGCGCGTATGAAATATTCTTTCAATGCAAAATGTCGCGTTGAAGTCTTTTTTTTATTGGCCTAAAATATTGTCTATATACATACGTTCATGAATCCACTTGTTGACCGGCTGTCAGCATTGAGCATTTTATTTAATAGGGGTTTATATGTGACCATACCATTAACATCCTATATAAGGCAAGACTTTCAAATTTGCATTATGCTTTAAGTAACTTGTGACATGTCAAACTAGGGGTTTTTCATGATTCTGAATCCATTTCAAGCATTAGTTTTGCACAAAAAATACCGTTTTAGCCCAAGGAGTGCTTCCCTGATCTTCTAACCTTCAGCTGACAACTGGCTAAACCTCAAAGTGTTCAGCTTTCAAACAAACCATCAATGCCAACACATTGACCTGATGATTTGAGTCGGTGTCCCCAGCTCTTATAGTGCTGCCATTGTTTAGTGATCACAACAACCGTATGATGGTCACGCTTATTCATTGAACCTAAGTGTCACGGTGCGTTCACACGGGCAGAGGCGACGCAAGCCAGCGACATGAAGATGCAAAGATGCATCCGAGTTTGTAGCTGCTGCAAACGTTACAACGCCAAACAAATGAGATGAACTGGCTTCAACTTCAGATACAAAGATACAAAGGGAAAAATATGCTGTGAAGCTTTGCAGACGATGGGACGGTAGCTAGTGACGGTAGCTATGCTGTACGCAGGAGCATGCGCGTGTGTTTGTTTACAAGTCAGATAGTCGCAGCACGTTTTCAGGAAATCATAAAAAAATATTTGTATGGACTTTTGATATGAACACACAGAAATGAGAATCTTCCCATTTTTTTGGCATCCATTGTTGGGTATGCCCATATGATGACCACGGATATGGTCTAAAAGTGTGAAAAACGTATTTTCCATTTCAAGACTTTGAGATTTTGAGACATTTTTAAGACTTTGAGATTGTGCCAAATTCACTTCATTCATTCATTCAATTGTGCACAAACTGCAGCGGCGCCTGAACAAAGTGGTGGTGTTAGTCGTGCATGGTGACGGTTTGTATTGTGTGTGACGTCAGCCCTGAACTCTGCCTAGGCTATATAAAGTGTGATAACTTCATTTAAAACCCCTTTGTTTAAGATTTCAGAAATATTTAGCAAGATTTTTCAGATTGTGAGTGAGTGAAAAATCAACTGTAAAACATTTACACTCAATCACATCACATCACAGTATAGCAGTCTGTGTGAGAATAAACCACTGCTCCTGTAAGGTATGAGGTCTCCCCAGACTTGGGTCAGCTTTACCGAGCGTCCACATGGCTTAAAGTCTCAGGTCTACCTTCATGAATACGCACAGAGGTCCCACAATGACAAGGACTGCCAAATGCAGAGCAATGGCCAGATCCTCTCAGCCGCATTTCAGACGATCAGCAGCTCTCTAAACAGCCAGAAACACGAAGACACGAACCGACCGAGATCGGGCTGTCATCAACAGCTTACCGAGACCGTTGCACCTCAGCCTGCAGGAGAAGGGAAGACTCACCGGACGACTTACACGGGAAGGAAACCCCACATCTGTGCACACTGTGACAAGAGTTTCAGTGCTTTATGTCACCTGAAGAGACACCAGCGCATCCACACTGGAGAAAAACCCTACCACTGTAAACAGTGTGACAAGAGTTTCAATCAGTCAGGTGACTTAAAGATACACCAGCGTATCCACACTGGAGAAAAACCCTACCACTGTAAACATTGTGACAAGAGTTTCAGTCATATAAGTAACCTGCAGACACACGAGCGTATCCACACGGGAGAGAAACCCTACCGCTGTAAACATTGTGACAAGAGTTTCAATCATTCGGGTCACTTGAAGACACACCGGAATATCCACACGGGAGAAAAACCTTTCCACTGTAAAGAATGTGACAAGAGTTTCAGTGCTTTTAACAACCTGAAGACACACCAGCGCATTCACACTGGAGAGAAACCCTACATCTGTAAACAGTGTGAGAAGGGTTTCAAACAGTTAGGTGATTTGAAGTTACACCTGCGTGTCCACACAGGAGAAAAACCTTTCCACTGTAAACAGTGTGACAAGAGTTTCAGTGCTTTAAAGAACTTGAAGACACACCAGCTTATTCACACTGGAGGAAAAACCCTACCACTGTAAACATTGAGAAGAGTTTCACAATGTATCCACATGGGAGAAAAACCCTACCGCTGTAAACGTTGTCAGAAGAGTTTCACAATGTATCCACACGGGAGAACACGGTGTCAGAGGTGCCATAAAACAAAAAGACGGACATGAAAGCATAGATATTAAAAAAATAGATGCCTCATTGAACGCTGCAGTTCGTTGGAGCGATGAGTGTTGAAGGAGGGGTGGAAGAATTTACACTGGGAGAGGAAGTACGCCGGAAGTGTGGAAGGCACGTTACGTCACGCTGCCACTCAAGTGATTACTGGCCGGCCAATCACAACGCATCTTATCCGGGATTTACAGACCTGAGCATGCGCTCTGACGCATGCTCTTGCTTCCGCGGTGCTTCGCAAGGAATCTCGGGAAAGTTTTGTCCTTCCTTGATCACAGACACTCCAGTGCCGGAAAGGGAGTCTATGTTTATATGTCTACGTGTGAAACAGCCCCATGAAAACAAAGGAAATGCAACCACCACTATGCATGATGGGATACATGTCCTGCAGTACTCTCTCTGAACGAGAGAGATTCCAATGCTGTTTTCTCACATTAGGAGTTTTAACTTGACTTCAGTTCTATACGCTGTTGTTTCAAAACTATTTACTCAATCTAACAAACCAATTGTTTTGGTGTTTTGCTGTGATTCCCATGCTTTCATATATCATATCACATGAAATTGATTCTTTGTTTGACCGGGAGCCATCGAATGTCACAGAGGACTGGTGTAAATTCGTCTCTTGAACGGGTACTGGTGAGCAGGTGGACAGCGGCGTTCTGGACAGATTAGAGTTTATTCAGGACTTGAGAGGTGGTGCCATATTTAGAGGATGCTGTTGCAGTAATCACGGCAGGATGTAATGAAAGCATGGATGAGTGTTTCAGCTGCAGAGAATGACAGACAGAATCGGAGACAGGCAATGTTCTTGAGGTGGAAGAGCGCAGTTTTGGTAAAAAAAATAAAAAAGCACAAGACTAAACCTGAACCCAACCTTAACCTTGTAAAACTAAGCCTAAAGCTGACCTTAACCTCACTACTCTAAACCTAATATATGGCAATTTCACTAGTCACACTGTCACAGTAATATCCATGCAACACTTTTAGTAGTGACTCGTATCATTGAATAATTCTCCATACATTTATAAAACTCACAACATCCAAAGAATGGCAGAGATCGTCCTTTTGTATTTTATGGGAATTTATTGAAAAGTCCAATCCCTTATTTCCATTCACAACAGAATTCCTCCTGAGCTTCTCTCAAAAAGGATCCACTTGAAAATAATAAACTGGTTTAACAACACCAAAGAAAATAATAAAAACACGATAGGTTACATTCCTTTACTAAGTTTACGATTACGAAGTTTACGGTAAAAACGTGTGTCGTTCCACTGTTGCATCAGCTCAACTCTGAACTCACTTTCGCTTTTCTCTGATGTCACTGGTCAATTTCACATGCACAGTTCGCAGCAGTAGTTATTATATCGCTCACAAATAATACAGAATACTTGAAAATATATCTTAAAATATTGCAATAAACAATACCTAATATTAGGAAACAAACACTACAACAATATGTAAATGCTAATAATAATAATAATAATAACAATACGTCACCTCGTTATAACACAACAATAATAAACCAAACATGCAATAATATTGTAAATCCCTCAGAAAGTGTTTTTACGTGCACCCTGCTGAGAAAAGGCTTTAACCCATTCTGACCTGAGATCAGATTCTAAAAATGTCTTCTACATCCTGACAGTTTTCATTCTGACCTGAGATCAGATTAAAAAAATGTCTTCTATGTCAGTCGCTCTTCGATTTTTCAAAAATAGCAGACCTACAAGCGAGAAAATAATAATCGTACGTACTGTAGAATCAGTGCAGTATGATGAAGCGTTTGAAAGGGGAAATCGCCATGAGGAGGAATATCCGATTTCCTCCGTGAGTGATGGTCTGATGTGATGCGTGGACCTTTTTTCATGTGCTTAATTCAAAGCGAGGCCGTCCAGTCAAATAGTGGAGAGCGCCCTAAGCGGCCTTCTGGAATCACTTACAAATGCACAATATCCATCAATCCATCCAGCGTCTGGAGGCCATGTATAAATGTTTGATGACTGCACTCGAGGTATGGATATTATGTATGACTCATACGTTATGATGTCTGAGCGATGCGCTGCATGGGAGACCTCTGTTTGCATTTGGCAAAGGGGCTAAACCCACCCACCTGAATGGGATTACCAGGGACATGCACACATAGAGCTCAAAGGGAGCCCCTGCACTTTTACCCGTCTGTAAAAAAAACTGCGCTCTCCAGACCACGAATGCAGCATTTACTATGGTGAAAGAAATGCAAAATGCCACTCCTCTTCCTTTCCATGCCATGAAGGCAGCATTCAGAAGAATTGCTTTTTTCCTGAACTTGAGCGCAGCATTTCGCGTTGAACAAATGTGTTTAGAAATCTATGTCGTTACACCGCAGCTCCACTAGATAAAGACCGCTACGTTACACCGCTAAACCGCTACGTTTCACCGCAGCTCCACTAGATAAAGAGTGCTGGGTTTGCGCCTCGAAAATAGCTAAGCTCTCAACGCGTCACAGCCCGACACGTTGTGAGCTTGTAGATCTACTATTTTCACTATTTTTGTCCAAAAGTGCCCTCTTACGGGATTTCAGCCCCTGCCTCTCTAACACTCTCTGCACGTGCCTGGACGTGCTGAAATAAGAAATGAAATAGCCTTGCAGATTAGCTACTTTCTTCTTTTTTTTAATATATTTTTATTGGGTTTTTTACATTTTAAAATACAAGACATATGACCACAAACGAAACATAGGAGATAAAACAAGAGACAAAACAAAACAGTGAACAGAACAAAGGGAAACAAAACAAAACAGACCCTCATAACTATCCACCCGCCCTCGCCCTCCCATGCCCCGGGGGAAACAGAATAAGTTACTGTGCTTGAGATTCCTGCATTAAAGTAATTAAAATTAAATGCTAGCAATAATGGAAGCAGTGTAACGAAAAAAACAAACAAATTAAGCTATTTCATTTTCAAATGTATACATACATACATACATACATACATACTGTACATATCTACGTCTACATACATACACAGGTCCGAGCACACATACATGCACGTACACATATACGCATACTCACAGTAGAGGGGGGGGATATTGGAATTAGTTCCTACTTAAATTGTGGTCAAGGAATTAATGTATGTGATTAGCTACTTTCGCTACCAAAGATGCAGTGTACACCATTTCAACACAAAATGCTGCGTTCAAGTTCAGGAGAGGTACTATTGTGGGGAAAAAAGAGGCAAAGACTGCATGACGAATCTGACGATTGAATAGTTCCAGACGCAACGACAGACAGACAGACAGACAGACAGACAGACAGACAGATGAGAGCGTCTGATGAGAAAACTCGGACGGCCGTTAGAGTTGATTGAGTTGGATACTGTTTCTCCCTCTAACATTTCATCGTATTTCTAGTTTATTGAAATAATGTGCCGCACATTTATCTGCCCTGTGCATAGCCTACTGCAGGCCTGGTTGACTGGATTTAGAAGACAGTTTGAAGCTCTTTCTACTAAAATGATTTATTATTTATAATAGAGAAATGGAGAAATCCTGTCATTTAACATGCATCTCAATGCGTGAGAAGGGGAGCTTGCCATCACAGAGTGGAGTTGTGGGGCTTAGCGAGGGGTAAATTGTAAACTTTACTGTAAAATGCTGTTGTGACGGCCAGAGTCACAAGTGACTCTTAAGTGAATAATTAACAGGCCATCACCAGGTAACGATGATTGACACCTGGCAATCTCCCTACTCAGGTTATAGTTGCCACAGGTGTGTCACTCTGTGTGTGAGAAAACAGTTTGTGTGCTGGCAGCAGCTCTGAAGGACAGTGTCCAGCACTCTGCACTCTACCTGTTTGTTTATTTTTTAGCTCGAGTTAGAGCATGTTTAGAGATATATGCACCCCCTGCAGAAGAAGGCCTGCCGTCGAGACTCTTCAAACTCTGTGATACAATCCAGGGAGGAGAAGTAAACGGAGGAGGCGAATTGCTGCAGGAGGCTTGTTTGCCTCTGTTTGAGTGACCGAGTGGGACATTAAAACACACTCAGAGGTAACCCAGACAAACACTAACATTTGGACAACAAACAATAACATTTGGACGACAAACAATAACATTGGGACAAAAAACACTTCATTACCAGCAAGGACAAACAATAACATTGGGACAAAAAACACTGCAAAAACAGCAAGAGGATCTTTATTTTGTTATCATTGACTGTACTCACAAAGACTGGT
This sequence comes from Protomyctophum parallelum, assembly GCF_964188405.1. Classification (NCBI taxonomy): domain Eukaryota; kingdom Metazoa; phylum Chordata; class Actinopteri; order Myctophiformes; family Myctophidae; genus Protomyctophum; species Protomyctophum parallelum. Next base: position 40,628,367 of record NC_139710.1, read on the forward strand.
TGTGGGCTTCCTAAGGAGTGGTGAATTTAACCCCATTTGTACACAGTTGAACATTTCAGTTGAACATTTATTGAATATATGATTTTGGGGGTTTTCATGATTTTGTTGCTTTTCATATATGAATATTGAATGCCTTTTCCTGCTTTTGTTGTTTTATTTAAATGTTGTAACCTAACCCATAACCCCTGGTTTCAATATAAATTCTGTTTCCTTGAACTACCTGGCTACATAAAAAAAGGAGAGGCTAAGTCCTCTCTGGTAGGTACACACCTGCCTGGCACCCCAAGCTACTGAGGAAACCGTTACACTGTATAGTGATGGAAGATTAGATGTGTACATTTATTCGACCGAAACGTCTGTCTGTCCGTCCGTCCGTCCGATGCTCCTCTGAGCCTACAACAGCCGGACCATGAAAACCCATTTTCCCCTCCATGCAATCCCAATTCCCTCTGTCTGCCGGCCGCGTGCGTCCCTCTGTCTGCCGGCCGCGTGCGTCCCTCTGTCTGCCGGCCGCGTGCGTCCCTCTGTCTGCCGGCCGCGTGCGTCCCTCTGTCTGCCGGCCGCGTGCGTCCCTCTGTCTGCCGGCCGCGTGCGTCCCTCTGTCTGCCGGCCGCGTGCGTCCCTCTGTCTGCCGGCCGCGTGCGTCACAGTCCTCAATAACCGCCCACCTGTCACTGTGACAGCGGTGGAGATCACCAGAGATCAATATGTCGCCCCGTTAAGATGTGGCCTAAACGTCTGGCTGACTGACTAAATGACTGACTGACTGGCTGGCTGGCTGGCTGGCTTACTGACTGACTGACTGGCTGGCTGGCTGTCTGTCTGTCTGGCGTTGTGTGGTTCTGCAGTGACAGCAAAGCCAACCTGGAGAGTCATTACACCCCCTCAAAAAAAAACCTCCCGTCAAGTCAATTAAGGGCTCAGCTGAGCCTGAGAGCCACGCTGATGGCCTGTTGTCTCTGGTCCAAACAATGTATTTACGGTTTACGTATAACGGTGGTTCACAACCTTTTTAGCTCAAGACCCAAAAGAGATACAGCTGACCCAAACTATAGCGAAAACAGCAGATGTACAAGCTCACAACCATAGGCGGCGGGTGCGTTTTACCTTTGGGTAGGCTATAGAATTGCGTTGGGAGGGGGGGGGGGACGACTCTCGCGAGGCCGCCGCCGCGGATTTATTTATTTCCCAGATGGTCTAAAAATGAGTTATTTAGCATACTTTTACCAATGAATTAGCCTATACACAGACAACGACTTTTGGACGTATTTTTCTCAAGTCTCGAGTCAGTCAGTCAGAGTAGATTACCCGGCGGTGTTGCTGCCCCTCATGGCTCCCCTCATGGCTCTTGAAAGACGGCACAGAGACAGCAGTCACTCCGCTGAACGTGTCAGTGTTGCTGCAGTGGTGTGAACTGTGAACCGTGCGGACATTGACTGGTGGTGCTGAGTTCTGACAGCCACTCACTCTTGCTGTTTCCCAAAACAAACCAGCGCGCGCTACTCTTTGCTACAAAGCGACTGGAAGGACGAGGTTTACAGACATACCAATAGTAGTCAATCATAATGATTAGGCCAGTTGCTGTATCGTGTATAGCCTATCCGATCAGCGATCACCAGGGGGCAGCGACAACACACACACACGCACACACAATAGCCTTCTATAATGCTGCGCACATATATTATATATATTAAAAAAAATACCCAGCATAATTTTTGGGAAGGCTAAGCCTTCCCTAGCCTTACGCACCCGCCGCCTATGCTCACAACCCGTCGCTTCGCACAGTGCCGTGAGCTTGTAGGGGCGGTGGTGGCTCAGGGGTAGAGTGGCTGGATGGCAATAAAGTATATTTTACTCCCACTACACTAACTAAACTACTAGAGACAAAAGGCTGAATGAGTTTCTCTATACTAAATAGCAAACTGCAGACTGTAGGCCAAAGCATCAGACGATCGGATGAAGAAACACGCAGGCAGAGAGGTGAACTGAAGATCCATGGGGTTGTATTTATTGAAGGCGAAAACCAATACAGAATAGCATCGCTTCCCGCAGCCCATGAGCTGTGTGCCACGGGAACACACGGACAGAGCTACCCACCTCTCGGTGGTCAGCCTGCCATAAGACCCCCTATTTCCTTCACAACATCAGATTATATGCAGTTTTACATCAAACAGTGGTTTCTGGGTGTTGGTTGATTTTACATACATAGGAATAGCAGATGCATACATAATCAAGTGACCTCTTGTTGAGACAATAGTATGCTAACTTCCTCTCACACCTGACCAGCCATGGTACTTGACTATGCGTGATTGCTTTCAGCTAGACAGACAGACGGACAATTGACTTTAGCACAGAATGTAGTTGATTATAGCATGATATAGTATAGAATTATTTGTCCAGATACGACAGCAACCGCAAGGTTGCCAGCTCGAACCCGGGCTCCCCCAGAGTTCGTGTCGAAGTGTCCTTGAGCAAGACACTGAACCCCTAATTGCTCCTGATGTGCAGGTTGGTGCCTTGCATGGTTTCCGCCGCCATCGGTTTATGAATGTGTGTGTGAATGTTGTAAGTTTTGACCCCGAATTTCTCCTCCCCCCTCTGTGACATGCACGCAGGACGACATGCCCATCCGCAGGGGGCGCCAGAAGACCACGCGCAAGCGCGAGGAGGAGGTGGACATCGACCTGGATGACCCTGAGATCAACCACTTCCCCTTCCCCTTCCACGAGCTGATGGTGTGGGCCGTGCTGATGAAGCGCCAGAAGATGGCGCTGTTCTTCTGGCAGCACGGCGAGGAGGCCATGGCCAAGGCGCTGGTGGCCTGCAAGCTGTGCAAGGCCATGGCGCACGAGGCCTCGGAGAACGACATGGTGGATGACATCTCCCAGGAGCTCAACCACAACTCCAGGTGAGTGCTGATGGTTCCATCCATCCATCCATCCATCCATCCATCCATCTTCAACCGCTTATCCAGAGTCGGGTCGCGGGGGCAACAGCTCCACCAGAGAGATCCAGACTTCCCTCTCCAGAGCAACATTAGTGACTTCCTCCTGGGGGATCCCGAGGCGTTCCAAGGCCAGTGAGTGTATCTGATTGCATTAGATGACGTTAAGCAACGTTAAACTCACTTTTCCACTCACTTTGCTACTCGATTTGCCACTCGATTTCTCATTCATTTTATGCATGTGACTGTGTCACTGCGACCCAGCTAGCCGCTAGTGAGCCAGTCAGCGCAACATTGTCATCATGACATGCCGGCCCATAATACACAGGCACACACAATCAGTCGCTCCACATTCAGAGCGTTGCGTTGCTCGGCATTCAGCCAATACAACAGAGAATTCGCGGATGCGGTGGCTTTTTTCTCTCCAGGGTTCGCAGAGAGGTGTGTCGCGGTCCGGTCGTGGACTGCGGTCCGCCTGTTGAGGACCGCTGCTATAGGCTATAGCCTATTGACAATTCCGTCAACAGATAAGAACTAGACCAAAATGTTACGGTGGGGACTAGTGGAGAAGAGATCTACAAAACAGAACTATAAAAGACAAGTCATTTTAATGCCTGGTTGCTCCCTACGCACCCCAACCTGCACCTTTTCCCAATATTAATCTATTTTTGGCTCTAAAAACCTTTCCGCAAGATTGGCCTCACAAGGTCCGCTTGTGGGGATATCTGGCCCTCATAAATACCTCTCTCACGCTCGTGTGTGTGCACGTACTGTACACACATCGCTCGCACACACACGCACGCACACGCTCACACTGTCGCACACACACGCACGCACGCACACACTCGCACTGTCGCACACACGCACGCACACACGAAGTAGAGGTATTTTCTTGGTTCTTACGTGAACTGTAACTCATGGAATGTTTTCTGTGCTGAAATATTGATGCAGTGTTGAGCTGGGATACATATCCAACTACCCTAGCTTGCCTGCACGCACACTCTTCCATCATTCCCCGAACAGTAAAACAGTTTGGACATACCAGTTTCCCACACAACAATGAGGATAATTTACACTGTATAATACACAGTACATGCCTATGGTTTCCCTGCATTGTGACCTGCTTTACTTATACTGTCAGTGGTGGAAAAAGTACTTGTTTTGCTTAAGTATCAATACGGCAATGTAGAACTCTGTTACAAGTAAATGTCCGGAATTTAAAATGCACTTGTAATAAAGTGCATTTTACAAGTAAAAGTATTCATTATGCAGAATGTCTCATTCAAATGCATACAAATTTAGTGATGCACCGAATATTCGGCCACAGAAAATATTCGGCAGAAAATGGCTAAAAATGCATTTTCGGTCTATTTGGTTTCGGCCTGAATAGGCAGAAAATGTATCACCGAATAGTGTATGCAATGAATGCATTCAAAAGAGCTGAATAAATGTTTTATGGACCTATAACAGTGATTATTATTTAAGTTATGTTTTGCCCTAACAATTTATTTTGCCATAAAGCAGGTCGCTTTAAGGTACGGCCATGACAGCAATCTTAGGAAAAAAAGATATATAATATTAATCATCATAGGATATTCGGTTTCGGCCAAAAAATTCCTTTCGGTGCATCCCTAATACAAATATTTTGAAAATAGACGATCTGCAAGCTCACAATGTGCCACATCACGACACACTGTGAGCCCCAAGTGTAAAATCAGTCATTACGACGGCATCAAAATGCAACCAAGTGTAAAATGACTTACTGGATACTGGATCTCTTGTCCACTAGTCCCTTCCTAACATTTTAGTCTAGTTTCTATTTGTTGACGAAATTGTCAATACATTTAGTCTTAGTTTTAGTCATCATAGATTAGTTTTCATGTAGTTTCCATTTTGTTTTCCTCAGTGAAAAAAGGTAGTCGACGAACATTTTTTGTTTTAGTATTAGTCGACAAAAACAACACTGCACCTCTCTAGTTATAGTAAAGTACAAATACCTCAACATTTTACTCAAGTACAGTACTTAAGTGAATGTACTTAGTTGGTACTGTACTAGTTTTTCCACCACTGTTTACTCTACTGTCTGTGTGTATCCCACTGAGCCTTAACGACACACATAGAGAACAGCTAACGACATGACGCACCCCCCCACACACACACACGAGAACAGCTAACGACATGACGCATCCCCCTCCTGTGACGACATACATGCTCGTTAGTCAACGACGTGCATGCTCGTTATAGTTAACGACACACATGTGAGACCGAGACGCAGACAGACAGACAGACAGAATTGAATTGAAAAAAACTACTTTCCATTGGTTCAATATTGTTGACACACACAGACGTAAAGGGTGTTCAATGAAAATGAATCATACGTAAGCTAAGTATGTGCTGATGAGTGAATGTCTACATCAAAAATGCTATTCGAGTTAGATAAGTTGAGCCTTAATTTGCATATACGCCTGTAAGGTCGTCGGGCTATAGGGCAAGTGCTACGGCAAGTATATTGGATAAGGAATGTGAAAAGAAAAGAAGACAAACATCTCCAGGAATGATAAAACATAGCATAATAGTCCCCGACGGAAGTATACGGCACATATCGAGCATTAATTAATTCAACGAAGACATGATCTTTTTGGTCTCCGTCTCTGCATTGTCCTCTCCAGGGACTTGTAATTGTGGCTCCACACTCCACAGGGACCTTACGGAGATGTAGGAACTGTCATTTATTTTTGCTATATTTACACGTATTACTGGCTTATTCAGGCCGTATTTAGTGAATATGTAGAGAGCACACAACGTAAGCAGTGTTTGTTTGAGTAATGTAATGTGCATGCTTTAGGGCAGGGGTGCCCGCATTCGTTTGACTTGACAGCTACTTTAAAAATGACCAGCAAAACAAGATCTGCCCACCAAACAATTACCCCATTGCTGAAAACAGTTTAAAAATGTACCTGGAGGGGCTTTGGAATTGCGGTGCTGGCGTTACGTTTAAAGGACCACTTCACCACTTTTCAACCTATCTTCATATAATAGGTCCTCACTAATAATCATGATAAAATGGCACTATTATTTTCTACTCAGTCTGTCTCATAGGAGGGCTGTGGGCAGTTTAGAAACCGTCTTCCAGTGACATCATCTTTAGGCAGATTCTTTTTTTTTATCAAGTTTTTTTTACAAAAATGTTTAAATTTTCATTATCGTGAGAACGATGGCTTCCATTTTCCCATTGCAACTTTTCAGGACTAGAAAGCCCGCAGTTTTTATTAGCTTGTATTCCCCATCGATGATGTCACTGGAAGACGGTTTCTGAACTGCCCACAGCCCTCCTATGAGACACAGAGTAGAAACAAATTGCGCCATTTTTTCATGATTATTAGTGAGGACCTAGTATATGAAGATAGGTTGAAAAGTGGTGAAGTGGTCCTTTAAGACAAACACACTCGGAACGAGATATAGAGGGGGAGATTGGAATTGGTACTTTTTTGTTTTGTATAACTTATGTAATGCTTGTGCGCAACACTCATGAAAACATAATATTTCATTGTGGGTTTGAGCTGACAACACCTATTTGATGTCAATCAATGAAGTCGCCGTTTAATTTAAGTGACAGATGCCTTTAGTTTTTTTTTTCCTTTTTTTTATTATATACATTTAGGGGCATGTCATGTCATCTGCATGTTTCTGTACATGTAAACATTGTCAATAAACATATCAATCAATCAATCAATCAATCTACCTGCACGGCCTTTTGATCTACCTTTTGGGGTTCACGTCATCGATCGTGTTCACTAAACGTAAAAAAACATTATTTTCTTCAAAATAAAGTGTTGATTTTGTCAAATTGCAAATATATAGCGGACCTACATAAGCTTGTTGATCAGCTCTCAGCAATTTTTTTGGGACGCGACCCTGCACTCTTTAGCTACTGGAGAAAGATGCGGGCGTTTTTTACGACATGGATTTCTACACGGAGGCCAAATTCTTTCAACGCAACATGCTGTGTTCAAAGTTCAGGAGAGTTCGGAAAAAAGGCAATTCTTCTGAGCGCTGTCTTCGGAGTTTGTTAGACATACTAACAGTCTGACAGGCATTAGTCCGACAACATTGTCACTCCCGACATGCGCGGCAGGTTAAAACGAACCCATGGCTTCCCGACATGTGCGGCAGGTTAAAACTAACCCATGGCTTCCCATCATGTGCGGCAGGTTAAAACTAACCCATGGCTTCCCGACATGCGCGGCAGGTTAAAACTAACCCATGGCTTCCCGACATGTGTGGCAGGTTAAAACTAATCCATGGCTCCAGACATGCGCGGCAGGTTAAAACCAACCCATGGCTTCCCGACATGTGTGGCAGGTTAAAACTAATCCATGGCTCCAGACATGCGCGGCAGGTTAAAACTAACCCATGGCTTCCCGACATGTGCGGCAGGTTAAAACTAACCCATGGCTTCCCGACATGTGCGGCAGGTTAAAACTAACCCATGGCTTCCCATCATGTGCGGCAGGTTAAAACTAACCCATGGTTCCAGACATGCGCGGCAGGTTAAAACTAACCCATGGCTTCCCGACATGTGTGGCAGGTTAAAACTAACCCATGGCTTCCCGACATGTGTGGCAGGTTAAAACTAACCCATGGCTTCCCGACATGTGCGGCAGGTTAAAACTAACCCATGGCTTCCCGACATGCGCGGCAGGTTAAAACTAACCCATGGCTTCCCGACATGTGTGGAAGGTTAAAACTAACCCATGGCTCCAGACATGCGCGGCAGGTTAAAACTAACCCATGGCTTCCCGACATGTGCGGCAGGTTAAAACTAACCCATGGCTTCCCGACATGTGCGGCAGGTTAAAACTAACCCATGGCTTCCCGACATGCGCGGCAGGTTAAAACTAACCCATGGCTTCCCGACATGTGTGGAAGGTTAAAACTAACTCATGGCTCCAGACATGCGCGGCAGGTTAAAACTAACCCATGGCTTTCCGACATGTGTGGCAGGTTAAAACTAACCCATGGCTCCAGACATGCGCGGCAGTTTAAAACTTCACCTATGGCTTCCCGACATGCGTGTCAGGTTAAAACTAACCCGTTGCTCCCGACATGCGTGGCAGGTTAAAACTCACCCATGGCAGTGCGGGTGAGTGATTAGGTAGTTAGCCCCCCCACACATGCACACACACATGCGCGCGCACACACACACACACACACACACACACACAGATCTCATTTATATATGTCTATCATATTTCACTCATCCTCATTGTCTGAAGACATTCCTGACTCCATTTGGGAGGTGATGGTCCTCGCTGCGACCCCTGCAGTCACTCGTTACAAACATCGTTAAATGAGTCACTTCTAAAATTGGCAGCAAATTATGGGGAATTTCTTTATTACATTATGATGTCGGAGTGTCCTGTCGGTTCTGGAAATAACAAAATGTGTTGATATGAAACACTTGGTTTAAAGACATCGATGTGTTGCTCCCTCCGGAAGGAATGCTGTTGAATGAATGATGAATTCAGGGCCCTCTCTGATGTGGTTTGGTGACACCAAGCGTGCCATCAGGCATCATTTTGAACAAAGAAGTGCTTTTGAGACATAACGGGCAGTGGTGGAAAGTAACTAAGTACATTTACTTAACACTACTGTACTAAAGTACAATTTGGAGGTATTTGCACTTTACTTTATTTATTTACAATTTCTACTCCTATTTTGGTTGTTATTATCACAAAACATGCATTAACCACTTCAGCCATTTCAGTTTAGGCCAATTTGAAAATAGCCGATCTGCACGCTCACAATGCCTTGCGATGTGATGCATTGTGAGCTTGTAGATCTGCTATTTTCAAAAGACTAGCTGTAAAACATTCTTGCATATTGAGTATACTTTCTACGTTTGGTACTCATTACATTACATTTAGATACCAATACCTTTGTACTTTTACTCAAGTACATTTTGAATTCCGGACTTTTACATGTACTACCCGTAACAGAGTATTTCTATATTGCAGCATTGATTAATTTTACTGCAGGTAAAAAACACTGGAGTGCGTTCTCCACCACTGGTCACGTGTATATAACTAAAAAAGGGAAAAAAAAAGCTGGCACTCACACAGGGCTGCTGCTGCCGTGGAGCTTGCTGAAGTCCAATTATAGTTTGAGGACAGCCATGTTTTTACAGTATAGGTCAGCCTTAAAAGTTGGCTGCGGAACGGAGACTTTAATAGACTGCATTACTGAAGAGCTGGCAGGCTGTGAAGCATGGCGTCGGTGCTATAACCCATTCAGGACGGGAACCCATCTCGCTGTTCTAAGCATTATATACTTTAGCTATTGAAAAATAGCAGATCTATTGCTATGCTATTTATTTATTTTTAATCTTGAAAATGTGGCGCAAATCTTTGAATATATTCTTTCACAGCGAAGGGGAGGTGGGAACTACATATTTTCAGTTGGGGGGGGGGGGGGGGGGTCCGTGGCCAAATACAGATAATTCTGGGGGTCCTTGACGTGAAAAAGGTTGAGCACCAATGACATAGAAACAAGTTTTTTTCTTTTTTTTCAGAAAACTGTTAGGATTCAGAAGACATTTTGTAGAATCTAGTGTCGGGTCTAAACGGAATAATCCACTGTAACCACTGTGGGAGGGTGAACCAGGGGTTCTATTCCATGAAGAACAGATCATATACAACAAGCCTGGCCCAGAGCCACAGCGTATATACCTTAGAGTATACTGTATATTAATAGAGACGTCACCAGATTTCTCCTCCCATCCACTTGCATTAAGTTGCTCTAAAGCGCATGAGGCGATTTCACTCCTCCTCCCGGGTAGGAACAGAGTGCATTCTGTGATGGATTGGACCCAAACACATTCACGTATGAAACAGCGCTCACGTGTCATTGCCCCATAACGTGAACGTGCGCAATGATAGTCAAGGGACCAGTGCTGGCTCGAGCTGCAATACCAAATTCGGCCACTATGTCCATTTCGCCTCAGGGTTTCCTCCGGGTGCCGTCTCTATTAATATATATATACTCTAAGCACTGGTCTAGAGGGGAGGGTAGCCTGGCCCAGCCAGCGTGCTTTCTGGTCTAGAGGGGCAGGTAGCCTGGCCCAGCCGGCGTGCTTTCTGGTGTAGAGGGCTGGGTAGTAGTGGAGGATATTAAGTCAATATTTCATGAGAATCGTTCAATTTATGGTACAAGCAACAAAATTGGCACACGAGTGCTTCGGAATCTACTCTCTCAGAAAAGTACGTTGTCCACTTGAAAAAACAAAATGGACACCATTTTTCAAGATGGCCGCCAAATGAAAAAGGCCTTTTGTGGCGGTTCTGGACAACCGTGGGTCCGACCGACTCGAGACCGGGCACTGCACTCCCTGTGGGTGTGTGGAACGTGTGTGTCGAATTTGAAGTCGGTGGAGCAAACGGTTCTCGAGTTACGTGGATTACAGACGTACACACACACAGAATTTGTGCAATTAGCAGATCATTGGAACGGTTGTTCGCTTGGTGATACAAGCGTGACATTTGCCGTGAACATTCCTTTGGTCAACTCTTTCACTTTTTAAACTGAGCCATCCAAAAATCCAATATGGCGGTGATATTTCAAGATGGCCACCAAACTAGACTGGTTTTGCATTTCAGCATATATTTGGCTATACCTTTGTGATGTACTGTACCATACTACTGTATAATACTGTACGGCACTGTAGGGCATCATACTGTACCATACTGTATTGTACTGTACTGTACAGTACAGTACAGTACCATACCGTACCGTACCGTACCGTACTGTACTGTACTGTACTGTACTGTACCGTACTGCATGGTACCATACTGTACCGTACTGTACCATACTGTACCGTACCTTACTGTATGGTATCATACTGTACCATACTGTACCGTACTGTACTGTACTGTACCGTACTGCATGGTACCATACTGTACCGTACTGTACTGTACCGTACCGTACCGTACCGTACTGTACTGTACTGTACTGTACTGTACTGTACTGTACTGTACTGTACTGTACTGTACGGCATCATACTGTACTGTACCATACTTTATGGTATCATACTGTACCATGCCGTACCGCACGTTACTGTACCGTACTGTACTTTACCATACTGTACTGTAACATACTATAGTGTACTGTACAGTACCGTGTGTGTGTGTGTGTGTGTGTGTGTGTGTGTGTGTGTGTGTGTGTGTGTGTGTGTGTGTGTGTGTGTGCACGTGCAGGGAAAAGGGGAGGGGTCGTTAATGTGGAAATTGTAATGTAATTTGTGTCACAGTGAAATGTTGTGCAATAACAGTATGTCATACAAAAGCAATATTTGTACAGTAAATATGACATGGATGTAGTGCAGATGGATTTCTGTGGCATGCATCATTTTTTGTGCATAGAGAGATGTGTGCTAATGGAGTGATTTGGTTTGAGAAGTCGGACGGATAAACGGACATATTGCTTTGCATCCCCTATAGTAGTAGGATCTAGGATGAGCATCAAAACTATATATTTTAAATACTTTTCATTAGCACATGCTTGAATTTTACATGCCATAGGGCTGGACCACACATGGACCCCATTTGGTTTTGTTTTCTGCATCTTCCTCTGTGACCTGCCACCTTCATGTCATCTCTCACAGCATCCTTAAACCTCGTCTTTGGCCATCCTCTTACCTGGCAGCTACATCTTCAGCATCCTTCTCCCAATGTACCCTCATCCCTCCTTTTCACATGTCTAAACCATCTCAACCTCACCTCTCTTGCTTTATCCCCAAACCTTCTAACCTGGGCTGATCCTCTAATTCAGTCATTTCTGATAATGTCCTTCCTTTTCACTCCTAATGAGAACCATAGCATCCTTAATTCTGCCACCTCCAGCTGTGCCTCCTTTTCATCAGTGCCACCGTTTCCAACCGTACGGCATGGCTGGTCTCACTACCATCGTATACATCTTCCCTCTCACTGGTAGCCTTCTGTCACAAATATTTCCTGACCCATACTATGTCCCATATTCTCAATACATTGGCTTCTCTTGCTAGAACATTTCCATCTCTATACTCACCTTAACCTGTTACACTACTGTCTACTGTCTGGTCAATTGGTACAAATAATCTTCTCCCTCCCTCACCATCTCTCTTTGCACTTACTGTACATCTCAAATAGCCCTGACCACTTCTTAGCCCACACCACCTGACATCACATCTCTCTCTTCTTACCCATCATCTAAAAAAAAAAACAATGGGCATTGCCCATTGACATATATTCAAGTCTGTGTGTGTGTCTGTACATCTGTAATCCACATAACCCGAGAACCGTTCGCCCCACCGACTTCAAATTCGACACACACGTTCCACACACCCACAGGGAGTGCAGTGCCCGGTCTCGAGTCGGTCGGACCCACGGTTGTCCAGAACCGCCACAAAAGGCCCTTTTCATTTGGCGGCCATCTTGAAAAATGGTGTCCATTTAGTTTTTTCAAGTGGACAACGTACTTTTCTGAGAGAGTAGGTTCTGAAGCACCTGTGTACCAAATTTGGTGCTTGTACCATAAAGTGAACGATCGTGTCATTAATATCCTCCACTATAGCGCAGCACGGAGCAAGCGCTGGAGAATATGTTACTGAACGTTTTTGGACACACCGACTTATGTGTCTATCCCAAAGGTCAAATTAGTCTTCGTGATTTTGGGGGATAAACAATTACTTCAAGAACAGATATACAATTGCGTGTGTTTGTGTGTGTGTGTGTGTGTGTGTGTGTGTGTGTGTGTGTGTGTGTGTGTGTGTGTGTGTGTGTGTGTGTGTGTGTGTGTGTGTGTGTGTGTGTGTGTGTGTGTGTGTGTGTGTGTGTGTGTGTGTGTGTGTGTGTGTGTGTGTGTGTGTGTGTGCGGTGTGGTGCGTGCGTGTTCCAGAGAGTTTGCGGTGCTTGCGGTGGAGCTGCTGGACCAGTCCTACAAGCAGGACGAGCAGATGGCCATGAAGCTGCTCACCTACGAGCTGAAGAACTGGAGCAATGCCACCTGCCTGCAGCTGGCCGTGGCCGCCAAGCACCGCGACTTCATCGCGCACACCTGCAGCCAGATGCTGCTCACCGACATGTGGATGGGCCGCCTGCGCATGCGCAAGAACTCTGGACTGAAGGTAAGGAACACGTGTGGATGGGACGCATGCGCAAGAACTCTGGACTGAAGGTAAGGAACACGTGTGGATGGGACGCATGCGCAAGAACTCTGGACTGAAGGTAAGGAACACGTGTGGATGGGACGCATGCGCAAGAACTCTGGACTGAAGGTAAGGAACACGTGTGGATGGGACGCATGCGCAAGAACTCTGGACTGAAGGTAAGGAACACGTGTGGATGGGACGCATGCGCAAGAACTCTGGACTGAAGGTAAGGAACACGTGTGGATGGGACGCCTGCACATGCGCAAGAACTCTGGACTGAAGGTAAGGAACACGTGTGGATGGGACGCATGCACATGCGCAAGAACTCTGGACTGAAGGTAAGGAACACGTGTGGATGGGACGCCACATGGGTCTAAAAAAAAGAATATATAGCTGTATATACAGCAATAAGAATAAGACTATATTTTTCAGGAAATAAAAAATATATACATTGTCATCAAAGTTGGTGTCGTTACTTCATATATTGTCAATGACTTGCATGAGAGTGGGAGAGGTGGTGGAGTTAGCTGATTTTTAGCAGACAGTTTGACTGTCCAATGGAGTTAAGATTTTGTTTTAAATGTGTTTTTTCCACTTTCCATTGATTCGATATTTTCGAAACAACACACAGACGTAAAGGGTGTTCAATAGCACTGATTTATGGAGGGGGAAAAAATCTAAAACCTAAAAAATGGAGTTATGAGGTTTCCTCCCGACAGCAACGATATGCAATGCGCACACAATAAGCGGGTCTGTTTTCAACAAGAGCCATTAGAGCGTTGCAGTCCCTACCAGGACACAGGAAACAATTCACAGTTAATTTTCCTCATAGACATTTCAAAAAGTATTTTTTTAAAGACCTGTTAAGCCTCGTACAAAGCAAACTGGAGTTGTGACAAATCATGACAACAAACACAATTGTTTGGGCCAAACAAATAATTAGAAAGAAGAAGAAAAATGTCAGATTACAACACTTTTTTGTTGTTTTTCTTCTTTGTAATTATTTGTTTTATTGTGTTTATACTTTATTGTCATGATTTGGCACGACTCGAGTTGGCTTTGTCCACAGCGTAACCGTCTTTAAATAAATACTTTTTGAAATGTCTATGGGAAAAATGCATTGGAAATCATTTCCTGGGTCTGGCGTCGTCATGAAAGGGGGCGGGGCTGCAGCGCTCTATAGTCCTGTTCTGAAATGTGGGTGAAGTGTGTGTGGTCAGAGGTGAAAGGTCACAGTTATTTATAATCAGGAGCTGAACTGGGAATATCAGAAGAGATGGACTCATTTTACAGTGCACGCACCCACGCACGCACGCACGTGTGCACACACAGATCAGGGAAAAGAGAGTAATGAGCAGACTGGGTCAGATGGCTGGGTCGCCCTCGCACAGGTGCTGAGAGAGAGAGAGACATAGAGAGAGACATGGAGAGAGACAAAGAGTACAGTACTTAAGTAATGTACTGTACATTAATGTAACTACATGACTGTAGGAATGTATACAGTTACTTTCCGCCACTGTTCCTAATAGGCTACTCTGTTTAGCCTGTATGCCCGGAGGAGAGGCTCACCTCTTACCGACTCCTCATGGGCAGGTGTTTAGTGTCCTTAATTATTAAGTCTTAATAATCCATGTGATAAGGTGGTTGTTTAGTGTCCTTAATAATCCATTAGTTGCCTCAGGCTGTGCTCTGCATGCGCTGCAGCGTGACTAACGTCCCTGGACCCTGACGCTCGCCTTAGCCCAACTTTGAGACGTGACTGACCATCGCAGTTTGTGAGTGTGGAACTATAGTGGAGCTCTGGAGTGATTGTGGAACTATAGTGGCCCTCTGGAGTGAGTGTGGCCCTCTGGAGTGAGTGTGGAACTATAGTGGCCCTCTGGAGTGAGTGTGGCCCTCTGGAGTGAGTGTGGAACTATAGTGGCCCTCTGGAGTGAGTGTGGAACTATAGTGGCCCTCTGGAGTGAGTGTGGAACTACAGTGGCCCTCTGGAGTGAGTGTGGAACTATAGTGGCCCTCTGGAGTGAGTGTGGAACTATAGTGGCCCTCTGGAGTGAGTGTGGACTGTGGAACTATAGCCTATTGGACCTCTCCATCGTCAAAGTTGCCCACACCTGTGCTATGTGGGTTGGATATAAAAGAGCTGAATTTCAAGAGACTATAAGAAAAGAAAAGAGAAAACAAGAAGAAAAAAGAAAGGAAAGTGCTGTCGCTGGAGATAAAACGACAGGACTAATCCTCTCGTCATTCTCTCGTCGCGGCTCACCTTCCTCCCACGGGGGATGGGAGGATGTGCACCGCCTCATTTAGTCCTTGTTGAATCTATTATGTCGCCAGAGTGTTTACAAATAAGGCAGCATCTGTCTCTCATCCATCACTCCAGCGCTGGTGGAAAAAGTCTTAACTAAAAGTATCAATGTGTCACTTGTTTTCTCTCTGTGTGTGTGTGTGTGTGTGTGTGTGTGTGTGTGTGTGTGTGTGTGTGTGTGTGTGTGTGTGTGTGTGTGTGTGTGTGTGTGTGTGTGTGTGTGTGTGTGTGTGTGTGTGTGTGTGTGTGTGTGTGTGTGTGTGTGTGTGTGTGTGTGTGTGTGTTTGTGTGTGTGTGTTGCTTGTAGCCTAGTTGCCTGTTGGACCCCACCCCCTTTTTGAAACTAGCTCCTCGCCACTCGCCCTACACACTTCCACTTGGTTTGAGCATAGATATATAAATAATGGAGACGACACTGGTTGGGAGGGGAATACCGGTGCCATCTCTAAGTTTTATATATCTATGCTCAAACCGAGTGTGTAGGGCGAGTGGTGAGGAGATAGTTTCAAAAATAGTTTCATAGTACAGCAGCTTAGCTCCACTATATAAATGAATCGTTCAGTTTGTGATAAAAGCATGCAATTTGGTACACTTATAGCCAAAGGCATTCTAAAAAGATTTGGATATGGACCCATCTTGAATTTTCAACAAGGCGCCCATAGCAGCCATTTTTCAAAATGGCCGCCAGCAACAAGTGATGGATATAATATGAAATTTCAGACATATTTGGACATTTTTCCATGCATATTACTTGGTAAATGTTTCTTTTGGATAATATAACATTTCATTCAATGAAAATTAAAAATGGCTGCCATTTTTCAGACTGGTTAAATATGGATGATCTCTGTGTTGATACTGTAGTATTGATGCAGAATTTGAATTAGGAACTTTTAATGCTTGTTTAGGGCCTGCAGTTTTTCTGTGTGTTAGTTTTTTTGCCTATGCCCATCTTTGATTGTTTGTGTGATAGCTGGGAGGAAATTCATGCAAATCGTGACAAGTTTTTGACGTGTAGGGACAACATTTAGCGGACATTTGACCTAATTTCTCCTTTAATTGTCAATGGCAAATATTGAGACGTGTGGGGAGTCGATTAAAGCTTGCATATAGGAGGGGAAAATGCCATTCATTCAGGTATTGTTAACCTTTGGGTGTGCTAAATTAGAATAATATTTTCGGGGGAAAGATATTCTGGAAAGGCATAATTTTCAAGATGGTGTCCATGATGGCTGCCGGGAGCTTAAAATGCCTCTCTCGGTTATACTGACTGAAACTCTGTTTACTGTGGAAAGGTTTTTTCTCCCACGTGGATACGCCAGTGTCTCTGCAGGTTACTGTTTACTGTGGAAAGGTTTTTTCTCCCGCGTGGATACGCCAGTGTCTCTGCAGGTTGCTTGACTGACTGAAGCTCTTCTCACACTGCTTACAGATGTAGGGCTTTTCCCCCGTGTGGATGCGCTGGTGTTCCTTCAAGTGACCTAACTGACTGAAGCTCTTCTCACACTGCTTACAGACGTAGGGTTTCTCTCCAGTGTGGAGACGCCGGTGCGTCTTTAGGTTCTTTAAAGCACTGAAACTCTTGTCACACCGTTTACAGACGTAGGGTTTTTCTCCCGTGTGGGTACGCTGGTGTACCTGCAGGCTACTTACATGATTGAAACTCTTGTCACAATATTCACAGTGGTAGGGTGTTTCTCCAGTGTGGATACGCTGGTGTGCCTTCAGGCTACTTGCATGACTGAAACTCTTGTCACAGTATTTACAGTGGTAGGGTGTCTCTCCAGTGTGGATACGCTGGTGCGTCTTCAAGCCATCCGACTGATTGAAACTCTTGTCACACTGATTACAGTGGTAGGGTTTTTCTCCAGTGTGGATACGCTGGTGTCTCTTCAGGTGACATAAAGCACTGAAACTCTTGTCACAATGTTTACAGTGGAACGTTTTTTCTCCAGTGTGGATACGCTGGTGTGTCTTCAGGTGACATAAAACACTGAAACTCTTGTCACAGTGTTCACAGATGTGGGGTTTCCTTCCCGTGTAAGTTGTCCGATGAGTCTTCCCTTCTCCTGGCTGAGGTGCAACGGTCTCGGTAAGTTCTTGATGACAGCCCGATCTCGGTCGGTTTGTGTCTTCGTGTTTCTGGCCGTTTAGAGAGCTGCTCATTGTCTTTGCGTATTCATGGACTATAATACGCAATACATGGACTGTGATTGGGATTGAGGGTAGGTGTTTGGTAGCTTATTTTAAATGAAGTGTTCAGACTTTATATAGGCAGAGTTCATTTGAGATGGTTGCAGATACCGTGTGCGTGGCTTGGTATCTGAGGTTTAGAAGCTGTGCAAGTCTAGTGTCACGATGATGTCACCACTGTGTATATCCATCTTTGGGGTTTCTACATAATACTGATGTCAGCGCTGGATATCGCCGTTGTCTCCATATATGGGACTATAGGTTATCCCCATATATGGAGCTCTAAGTGAAAGCCTTCGTAACAGATATGATGCTGTTTCAAACGTCGGGTTCAGGGATCCAACCGGACAGTGACGTAGAGTCTGTGGGGGCCGGGGGGCCAGGGCCCCCATGAGGATTTTCGGGGAATTCCTAAAATGTTAACAACTCTTGGCCCCACCCAAGTACTCACGGGCCCCCATGAGGATTATGAAAACTATTCGTCCCTGCAACCGGACCTTTA
This sequence comes from Protomyctophum parallelum, assembly GCF_964188405.1. NCBI lineage: Eukaryota > Metazoa > Chordata > Actinopteri > Myctophiformes > Myctophidae > Protomyctophum > Protomyctophum parallelum. The sequence goes on from NC_139710.1 coordinate 40,646,494, forward strand.
CGGTTCTGTAACCCTGAGTGTACAAATGGAACCAAATGGACACCTATTAGTAACACAGTAATAATCTTGCTCAAGTGCTGATGCTGCGTTCACACGGGCAGATGCAAAGACACAAAGATTCACAGCATATTTGTCCCTTTGTATCTTTGTATCTGAAGTTGAAGCCAGTTCATCTCATTTGTTTGGCGTTGTAACGTTTGCAGCAGCTACAAACTCGGATGCATCTTTGCATCTTCATGTCGCTGGCTTGCGTCGCCTCTGCCCGTGTGAACGCACCGTGACACTTAGGTTCAATGAATAAGCGTGACCATCATACGGTTGTTGTGATCACTAAACAATGGCAGCACTATAAGAGCTGGGGACGCCGACTCAAATCATCAGGTCAATGTGTTGGCATTGATGGTTTGTTTGAAAGCTGAACACTTTGAGGTTTAGCCAGTTGTCAGCTGAAGGTACCGTAGAAGATACAAACAGGGAAGCAATGCATTTGGAACAATACTACTTAATTTATACTTTGTCGTATGATAAAGTACTGTACATCAGGCTTAACCACTTCAGTCTTTCATATTCACTGGACAGCTTAAAATGCCTATATATGAGCTGGAATGTAAGAAATCATAACAATTCTGCACTTGGTGTTTTAGATGTTTGGCATGGTGTTAGGTATCGACATAAGGTTCTCAAAAACCATCGCAAACAAGTTGGGCTCGCCCCCTAGTGGCCTGCTTGCATATAGCTTCTGGCAGCCATATGTGGACGCCATCTTGAAAATGATGCCTTCCCAGAAGTTCTTTCATTTTTTTAGCTTACCCGATAGTAACAGAATTCATTGAAAATCTCTTCTATCAATGTTTTGATCCTCCCTCCCCTTCCCTCCTCCCCAGGTGATCCTGGGCCTGCTGCTCCCGCCGTCCATCCTGAGCCTGGAGTTCAAGAACAAGGACGAGATGTCGTACGCTCCCCAGGACCAGCAGGAGAGCTACCTGCAGGAGAGGGAGGAGGAGGAGGCCGACAAGGTGGTGAAGGAGAAGGACGACATGGAAGACATGGAGTTCACAGTAAGATCCTACTGTGAGGCGCAGTACAACTCCGTGGTGAGAGAACCCCCACGCAAGCCCTGAAGCCCACCTATATATATATATATATACACACACACACACACACACACACACACACACACACACACACACACACACACACATATATATATGAACATATGTATACACATATAGAAGACATGGAGTTCACAGTAAGATCCTACTGTACAACTCTGTGGTGAGAGATATACACATATATACATACATATATATGTATATATAGTAGGCCTATACACATATACACCTCAACCCTGAAGCTCACCTACATACATACATACATACATACATACATGTATACATACATACCCAGCCGATCGCAGTACTTTTACCCACCCAACATTGAAACATATATGTGTGTACAGTACACCTACGCATGCACACACACACACACACACACACGCTCCTTCCTCTATTCTGGCCAACCGGATCCTTCCAAACCAAATCGGCCCGTCCTGTAAAATCGTGGTTTGAGCGAGGACGTACGCGTGGAGTTGTAGCGTCTCTGTCTGTCTGTCTGTCTGTCTGTCTGTCTGTCTGTCTGTCTGTCTGTCTGTCTGTCTGTCTGTCTGTCTGTCTGTCTGTCTGTCTGTCTCTGTCTCTCTCTCCCTCCAAGCAGAGGTACAGTATGTTGTATTGCTGGCTGCCATGCTGCCTCTCTCTCCCATACTGTATACATACTGTACATACACTCAGCATGCAGGTCTCTCTCTCTCTCTCTCTCTCTCTCTCCCTCGTTACATAATGGTATCCTCCATTTAGTCTCTCTGGGGTGGAAACCTTGCAAGTTTCACTTTTAATTGTTTTTTTAGATTTAGCAAAGATTTCAGCGTTCTGAGCTTGACGGTGGAAAATATAATGACAAAAATGTAATTTAGATATTAGATAATTATGTTTATGAGACAGATGCTAGGTTTATTTGTCTGCCCGGCATCCTATATTGTTTGTATTATATTTTCAATTTATTTACTTACTTATTTGTTTTATTTTATATTATACTGTTGTAGAATGATGATAGGGTTGTGTTTGTTCAAGATCACCTATTATCCTATAGATTATCTCTATGGATTTGATTAATCTTGTGTTTACCGTGCAAAGTTGCCCTGGTCTAAAGCTGCTATAAGTAATAATTTTCCTAGAAGCTTTGTCTTTGGTCGATTTGCCTGTCTACTTCCTGATTGGTTAGTCATTTCGACAGGGGTTCTTTTTTGACCAATGACAAAGCTTTTAGGAACATATTTGAATGCAGATTGTGGCCCCTAGATGTGTCACAGAGACTACATTTTTTGGGGGGAGTTTTACTCATTGCTGGCTGTCTGAGAATACCAACAAAATAATGAAACATGAAAACATACAATGTTGGCCTAATATTGCTTATAGCAGCTTTAAAGGCTTCTGCTAAACACTTAAATTGTTAATTAATTTACAGTATTAAAAAAAAAGATTAAAAAGTGAAAATGTTTGTTTGGAGATACGAGGTTTCTTCTTCTTCAGAGTGTTAAATGAGTCGGAGGCCGGGAGGGAGGACGCAACCATCTGCATTCATACGGATGAATGCAGACCTGCTGCGCCCCCCGCAGGCCGGGAGGTTCTTTTGGGGGTTATTTTGCGTGGGGTGCGTGTGTTTGGTTCGACGTACTAACAGTCCGACTGGCACTATAGTACGACACCCTATACCCCAAAAGCCAAACCCTAAACCTAACCGGGCTGAGCCACGGGTTAGTTTTAACCTGCCACGCATGTCGGGAGCCACGGGTTAGTTTTAACCTGCCACGGGTTAGTTTTAACCTGCCACACATGTCGGGAGCCACGGGTTAGTTTTAACCTGCCACGCATGTCTGGTGTGACAACGGTGTTGTCTAACCAACGCATGCATCTTTTTTGCATGACCATTGCAGCATGACGGGACTGTCTTCTCTCACACCCATCTGAGTCTGGTCACTTCACTGGACTGTGTGCCTGCCTTGGTTCACACATGGGTTTAAAGAAAACAGGGAAAAACACTGTCGCTGAATATCTCTAACATCATTTGGAATTTGTTTTCTTGAAGGAGTATTGTGAATACTCCTTGTGTGAATGGGTGAATGTAATGCACAATTTGTGTAAAAGTGTGTGAATGTAATGCACATAAAGTGCTTTGTATAAAAGTGCTGTATAAATGCACCATTTTCGTTAAAGACATGTAATTAATGCAAATGAAAATACATGTGTTACTGCGAGAGTGAGGTCTAGCCAACACCAACTCAGGATTCCTGGATCGCTTCTTTCCCCTCCTGGCTTTGCCCTGGGTTGGCTCCCATAGAGTCAATTTACTTGCCTCAAGTTCTGGGTGCCTGGCACAGTGCCCTGCCAGCCTCATCCTTCTCTCTCTGACTTTGTCCGTGACCCGTAGTAGGTCCCCATAGAGGTCCACATTTCTGATGCGGTCAGTCCATGTGACACCTAGTGCCATTCGTAGCATTCTTGTGTAGACTCCATCCAGGGCTTTTTCCTGATGTACTGTGAGGGTCCATGTCTCGGCCCCATACAGCACTACTGACTCCACTGTGAGGGTCAATGTCTCGGCCCCATACAGCACTACTGACTCCACTGTGAGGGTCCATGTCTCGGCCCCATACAGCAGTACTGACTCCACTGTGAGGGTCCATGTCTCGGCCCCATACAGCAGTACTGACTCCACTGTGAGGGTCCATGTCTCGGCCCCATACAGCAGTACTGACTCCACTGTGAGGGTCCATGTCTCGGCCCCATACAGCAGTACTGACTCCACTGTGAGGGTCCATGTCTCGGCCCCATACAGCAGTACTGACTCCACTGTGAGGGTCCATGTCTCGGCCCCATACAGCAGTACTGACTCCACTGTGAGGGTCCATATCTCGGCCCCATACAGCAGTACTGACTCCACTGTGAGGGTCCATGTCTCGGCCCCATACAGCAGTACTGACTCCACTGTGAGGGTCCATGTCTCTGCCCCATACAGCACTACTGACTCCACTGTCAGGGTCCATGTCTCGGCCCCATACAACAGTACTGACTCCACTGTGAGGGTCAATGTCTCGGCCCCATACAGCAGTACTGACTCCACTGTGAGGGTCCATGTCTCGGCCCCATACAGCAGTACTGACTCCACTATGAGGGTCCATGTCTCGGCCCCATACAGCAGTACTGACTCCACTATGAGGGTCCATGTCTCGGCCCCATACAGCAGTACTGACTCCACTGTGAGGGTCCATGTCTCGGCCCCATACAGCAGTACTGACTCCACTGTGAGGGTCCATGTCTCGGCCCCATACAGCAGTACTGACTCCACTGTGAGGGTCCATGTCTCGGCCCCATACAGCAGTACTGACTCCACTGTGAGGGTCCATGTCTCGGCCCCATACAGCAGTACTGACTCCACTGTGAGGGTCCATGTCTCGGGCCCCATACAGCAGTATACTGACTCCACAGTAGCTATGAACAGCCGCCTCCTAAGGTCTTCTCCCATAACTGATATCCACACTCTCCTCATCCCGTGCAAGGCTTTCCAGGCAAGTGCTCTCCGGACCTTCAGGTCCTGTTCAGTTGAAGCAGTCCAGGCCCCAAGGTACTTGAAGTCCTCGACTGGCTCGAGCACCATCCCGTCAGCAGAGGCAATGGGTTTTGCCCTCGGTGTCATTATACTGAACGAAAATAAAAGCCTGGGTACCACAGCGTGCTTTCTGGTCTAGAGGGGCGCGCACGCTTGGAGCTCTCTCTCATGGAAGAAGGAGAGGAAATTAGGGCTACTGATTTGAATACTTTGCAGTATTGATACTTTTACTTAAAAAAATGTGAGTGCTTTTTCCAGCACTGCTGTCTGTCTGTCTGTCTGTATGTCTCTCTGACCTTGTCCCTATAGCCTGTCTGTCCTTGTCGTCTGAGACACTATCCATGAGTGTGTGTGTGTGTGTGTGTGTGTGTGTGTGTGTGTGTGTGTGTGTGTGTGTGTGTGTGTGTGTGTGTGTGTGTGTGTGTGTGTGTGTGTGTGTGTGTGTGTGTGTGTGTGTGTGTGTGTGTGTGTGTGTGTGTGTGTGCGCGCGTGTGCGCGCGTGCACGTGTGTGTCCGTTTGTCATGCCCGTCCCTCCCTGACACACACATCACATTTTGGAATGAGAACATTGCCTGTTGCTCCCTCTGCGTCTCACAAACCCACACACAAACACCCACATATCACCCAATCCGGATGTTATCAACCGATAATCACCAATATGCTTCTTATCGGACCATGAAATGGCGCAATATTATGGTCATGTCCTACATACCTACCGCGAGTTGGCAACTATAGGAAATGTGGAAGTGAAATGACTGCCGTCAACAACAGGAAAACAAACTGTGCAACTTACAATTGTGCCTTTTAATTAAGATGGAATGCTGTGACCCTAAAACATGATCATCAGGTCTTATTGTTATATAAAGAGGTATAATTCTTTCAAAAAAGTGTACAGTATTTGTTAAAATTATGTTTTTAGGTGGGCACTCCCACTGGTGCTGGGTGGTGATCCACCTAAACTGAAGCCACACCTACAGTTGTAGTTGTATGATAAAGGGGAGGGGTTAGGGGGTGGCTGATAGTGTGATGTCACTATATTACTGTTTATTTCATTGGCCCGTTTGACTGTCAAGGGTTCAGCCTCCAGGAAGAAACCCTAAATACAAAGTTAATTGCACATTGCACATAAAAAACTACTCCAGGGTGTCTAATGAAGTACTGTCACCTCATAGACACATGAAAAACTGGAACTCTTTAAGACTGAGGTTACGGGTTAGAGTTGGGCTTAGGGTTATGGACAGGTTTAGTAACTTTCTGGTCTAGAGGGCCGGCCGCGCTTGGAACAAGCGCTGGAAAATATTGGCTCTACAAGCTCACAACGTGTCGCGTGGAGAGGGCAGCTAGTTGTTTTACAGACGGGTAAAAGGGGCAGGGCCTGAAGCCCCCTTTGATGTCTATGTGTGCACATCCCTGACGTCAATAAATGTATAGGAAAGGGCCATATACTGGCTCCATTGCATGGTTTTGATAAGGCGGAGATTAAAGTGTCCGGTAACATCCGAAAACTGCTACACACACACACATCACATCACATTAAGGAATGAGGACATTGCCTGTTGCTTGCTTCTCTTGAACTATAAATATAATGATCAGTGGTGGACCGTAACGTACATTACAAAGTACACTTACTCGAGTACTGTGCTAAAGTACTTTTATTGTGAGAGAAATATTGTACTTTTGACTCTCACATCTCTAGGAAGGGGAAAAAAGGTTATGCATTAACCATGTGAACCCTATATGTCAAATGTAATTAACATAGCCGATCTACAAGCTCGCAACTGGAACTTGCTGATCCGGAACTGGAACTTGACATTTTTGTTGGGGAAAAATTTCCAACATACTTGAGTACTGGAGTTGAGTACTTTGTTCCCACCACTGACCTGTCGAACCAATCAGGAACGCTCCTTAACAGAAGGCTTCGCTCCCCCCCCCCCCCCCCCTGTTTCTTCTCCTTCTCTCTCTGTTTGTTCTTCTCCAACATGTCTGTCCAACACGCCACTGTCCCCCTCCCCCTTTCTCCCCTCCCCCCCCCCCCCCCCCCAATATGTCTTCCCCCTCCATCTCCTTCCATCCTTCCATCTCTCGTGTTTGTGTGTGTGTGTGTGGGCGGCCTCTGGCGCCCCCTCCAGGCCATGCTGGGGAAGGTGGCCGCGGAGCCGCGGAAGAAGGACGCGGAGGAGGTGAAGAGCCGCCACCGCCTCATCCCCATGGGACGCAAGATCTACGAGTTCTACAACGCTCCCATCGTCAAGTTCTGGTTCCACACGGTCAGTATACGAGTTCTACAACGCTCCCATCGTCAAGTTCTGGTTCCACACGGTCAGTATACGAGTTCTACAACGCTCCCATCGTCAAGTTCTGGTTCCACACGGTCAGTATACGAGTTCTACAACGCTCCCATTGTCAAGTTCTGGTTCCACACGGTCAGTATACGAGTTCTACAACGCTCCCATCGTCAAGTTCTGGTTCCACACGGTCAGTATACGAGTTCTACAACGCTCCCATTGTCAAGTTCTGGTTCCACACGGTCAGTATACGAGTTCTACAACACTCCCATCGTCAAGTTCTGGTTCCACACGGTCAGTATACGAGTTCTACAACACTCCCATCGTCAAGTTCTGGTTCCACACGGTCAGTGCAAGACCCGAGGCCCATTCTACAAATGAATATCTTCTAAATCCTAACAGTTTTCTGAAAAACCCTATGTTTCTATCATGTCTGTGGTTCTCCAACTATTTTATGTCAAGGAGCCCCAGAATTATATGTATTTGGCCCCATCTGAAAATACCTCCCAGAAGCAAAGATTTTAGTTATAAAGATGTTCTGAAAGAATATATATTCAAAGATTTGCGCCATATTTTCACGATTTTTCAAAAATAGCAGATCTCATATGAGGTAGGCTACCATAGCATGTTGAAATATTTCCCTTGGGGTCCATTGACAATGAAGGGAAAATTCACGTCATCTTATCCCCCACGTCTGATATTTGCCATCGACAATGAAAGGAGAAAAGGTCAAATGTCCGCCAAATATGACGTAAGTTTGTGGAAACAACAGACATTCTGATTGGCCAGTACGAGATGATGTATACGATGATAAGAGTGCCCCTCACTTCACACGGGTGTGATTTTTAATGTTTAAACCAACCCTGAATACAGGCACACCCTCATATACTCTCTTACAGTATAAAGAAATGGATCCTAGCGGCCGTGTATGAAAAATTACACTAACATGGGATTTTGTTTCAGTTTAAAGTGTGAATTTATTTGAATAATGAAACTCTTCCTTCCTTCCATTAACATTAATACCTGGTGATGTGGCCTGGTGCCAACTGGCCAGCCTGACACTGGAGACACACTCCAGCCGGTTCATCCTTTATTAATGCTGATGAAGACTTGTACTCTCCCGTCCAGTCAGTTTGACCCTTGCCGAGAGAGAGAGAGAGAGAGAGAGAGAGGGAGGATCCGTGGGGGTGGAAACTCATGTAAATTTCATAACCGAACAGGTGCTGCCACTTCTGGGGCATGATGTCATAATTATCTACATTTGTACGGTCGCTCCCGGTGGAACCAAGGACATCCTGTACCGGGAGCCCTTGGCTGTACTTATAGTGGTGTGGCGTGGCGGTCAAAGCTTTTAAAACCCATTTAGACCGTAGGACGCGTGGGAACGTCGTAAATAATCCAAAGAACGTGTACACACACAGGTCCTATAGCGCATTTTCATTGATATCAAATTATTTCATTTTGGAGTTGGCCTCTCCTTCTGCAAAAAATAGCAGATCTACAAGCTTCAATCTACGCGCTTGTAGATCTGCTATTTTTCAATAGCTAAAGCATAACATAATGCTTAAGCATTATGTTAATTTAACCCAGAATGGGTTAAATTAATACATCTACAGTCCAAAACTATTACCGGATGTTATTGTTCGTTAAACCGGAAGTGACATCGCCATATTCGCTCTATTTGGTCAAAATCTGCATAATGGTGCCGTTACCGCCACCATCAGGACTGGGTATAATACTATAGGATTGCCGTGTGAGAATGAGATGTAGTGTGTATATCACGGTTTTATAATGAATAGTGCAGGCAGAAGGCACAATCCACTGTTAATTAGGCTGGCCATAAGCCAGTTAAGCTTCTTCCACAGTGTGCCGTCCTTGTGCTTTGAGTGAGAGATCCTTATCCGGTGTGAGTCACTTTTCAATTGCATCGCCTGTATGAATCCAATATGAGCCCGTTTGGAATCCACTTTGAATTGTATAATGGCTCAGCGCTGACAAGGACAGCTTCGGCATTGTAATGGAGACAATGTTTTATAGCAGCGGCCATGCACTTGTCACACACCCTGCACACACTGTGCAATTATACATTCATTAGGCTTGAACACCATGGGCGTAGCTTGAACTTGACGCCAGGGAGTGCGACGCATGTCGGAAGACTCCCACGCGCATGCGGGAGCCTACTGATGGCCCGTTATATGGCCAGTTGGCTACCAAATTGTGACAACCCCCCCCCCCCACCACCACCACCCCATTTTGTCTTTAAACCTTGGGAGAAAATGTTTTTATTGTGATACAGTATGTTAGTTCACTATATTATGTTAGTTCCATTGATCCAAGCATGGAACCCATTCAGTAGATTTCGACTTTATAGTATACATGTATAGTTTCATTATATAGACTATTCCACTATTATGTTCTTAGCTTACGCATGTTTCATGATAACTACTTTTTATGTATGTGATGTATGGTCATGCTTTATTTGTTCTTGCTTAATGTAAATCGCTCTGGATTAAGAGCGTCTGTTAAATGCCTAAATTGTAAATTGTTCATTCAAATAATCATGCTCAGAAAATGCACACGGCCCACCCAAACGGCTGCTGTGATCCCCCAGGTAATGATTATACTAGGAGGAAGATTTGAAGGGTGCTAGCCCCTCCTATGCCCTTTGAGGGGTTTTGTGTGATCACAAACATTGGCGGATGATTGGCTGGTCACCCCATAGCGATGATTTGATTGGCTGTGCAAAGTAAATTATTGAGGATAAAAGGGCAGAAAAGTGAAGACGCCAAAAGTGACTGGCCAGAATGACATTTGTGATGATTTCATTGGCTGAGCACGGAATGTATGTATAGTAGGATATCAAGGCTTTTCTCCAGTGTGGATTCGCTGGTGTCTCTTCGGATTCATTAAAACACGTAAGATGTAAGATCTTTATCCAGGTGTATTTTCAAAGCATCAGCACGACTGAAACTGATGTCACATTGTTCACAGTAGTAGGGTTTTTCTCCGGTGTGGATGTGTGTACGCTGGTGTTTCTTCAAAGAATTGAGATGACTGAAACTCTTGTCACAATGCTTACAGTGTTAGGGTTTTTCTCCAGTGTGGATACGCTGGTGTATTTTCAACGCATCAGCACGAATGAAACTTGTTCGGTTTTCGGTGAGATTTGCCGGGATCCGAATTCCCAAGAATACAGCAGATATAGCTACGTTTAATGCGCACAATTTATTTATTTAATGCTTCAATAACTTCCTTATTTTACGAATCAAACATGCTTTTTATAGGGTTTTTATTAGTTCATTCTTAAACATAAAACACGTTATATCAACATTCACACGTTTGCTCAAACTTTCCCAATGCAGACTGACAAAAAGTACCCTGGATTCGTGTCTTAGCACGCCCTTAAAGTCTAATGCCTAACCTGCTCTCATCTGGAGAAGTGTGGTTATATTGAAACATATTCATAGTATCCCACTTTGTGTGGTATGTGTGTGTGGTTCCACATTTGTGTGGTGTTCCACTCACTAAATACTATGTGTGGTATGTGTGGTTTTAAATCTGCATATCAAAGTTTATTTAATAGGGAGACAAGAACACAATAACACACTCGGTTACAACCTAATTATCATATTACACATTAATACATCGTTATGGAATAATGCACATATCATATCATCATAATTACCGCTGGCCTCTGCTGGTTTCTTCTCACGGTGGTCTGGTGGTTGAATCTAACTCAACCCTGGTCCAAACAGTACACTTAAAGAAGTGGTTTGCCTTTGCAACCAATCAGAAGCAAGGACAGTATTTTTACTGCCTTGGTTCAACCAATGAAAAGCCACAGACTCTTTCGCCGGTGGACTGTGACATCAGTCCCTTGCAACAGCCCCATCACTTCCTGTCATGTGAGCTGTTGCTTATCTCTAGATCAAAATGTCTAGATTAACTGTAAGATCATTACATTCTTATATTATCTAGGCTTTACTAACCCAGTATAATATTGGTAACATTAGAACACATTTTATCAATGCAAGGAAGAATCTACCAGATTATAGCTTCTCCCTACACGCATCTGCTCAGTGACTTGAGGGGACTTCCTGCCTGCCTGTAGGCAGGTCATAAATGTCTTTGTGCTCACATCAAGACCAGATAACAACCCCTTTACCAGGTGGCTGCTTCCTTGGAATGTGCTGAGAGACCCCTTTCAGTCCCTTGCAGTTTATCAGGGTGAAATAGCTGATCAATAATTTTGACCTATAATATATTTTACCACACTTCTGATAACACATCCTCGCACATCCATATTTAGTTCGACACCCCCTACGCGGTTATGAAAAATTGATCTGGTTTTGATAAATTTTCCATATCCGAGCGATTTTTTTCTATTCGGGCGTCTAAATGGTTTCAAGTTATAACGTTTATACAACTTTTAAAACACACTAAATAAACACAACACATCAACTCATTAGAAATCAATGCTAATTAATGTTTGTACTAATAATGTGATGGCTGGAAGTGAACTATCTGGTTAGTTCCTCCCCCCTTTTATCTCACTCCTCCATTCTTTGGGAGAAGCAGATTTTTTGCCATGTCAGTCAAGCCTGAGTGCCATGGCATCTTCACCTTCTGTCCGTTTTTATGGCTTCCTGCCTGGACAAAAGGTTAATCTTTATCTACACATTCCTCCAACTTAAATTGGTCAAGCTGGAGGAAGAATAAACAGTCGCGTCTGTTAACTTATATCAAACACCCCCATCTGTCTGTTCACAGGATGGACATTGGATAAACACAGTTTACACAAATGCAGTTTATTACCTAGCTAACCTGATCACAAAAACCTTTCTGGCTTTGTTACTTTGTTAGGGAATTCCAAATTGTCATTGAACAAATAACCTATTTTGTATTTCAATCACTTGGTTTCTTTTAACTTTTGGATTTTTTAACTTTTAACTTTAAAGCAATCCAATTTCCCCACACTATGTGTTTTTTCCACACATGTGGTTGTTTGTGCGTGTGTGTGTGTGTGTGTGTGTGTGTGTGTGCCTGTGCGCGCGCGCTCAAGCACCACCTCTTCACACGTGCACTAAACTTCTCTCTTCCCATTTAAAGAGAAATAAATCATTATTCAGCATTCTTCAACACAATTACACACCACATCTTTAATGCACAGTTCAGTCACACATTTGTCCGTGTGAGTGTGTGTGTGTGTGTGTGTGTGTGTGTGCTGATTGCAGATCGTGACACTGATTGTCACTGCAGCCCCACTTCCTGCTGTGTGCAGAACAATGGGTGGCCATGGGAGCATTTACTTGCTATCCCCTGGCTGTGTCAGCTTCTGATCTCGCTGACCCAAGCTTGGCAAAATGTTTCTCCATTTCCACCTTACTTTAATTTTCTTTATATCAGGGTTGGACAACAAAGCTTTCTTCTTAGCCTTGTCAGCTGCCCGACAGGCCCTGCAATGACAAACAAGCCCACAGGCGCATACTTGTGTTGGCACCGTGGTCAGCGTCTTTGTCTGTTGCCCAGATGGTGCTTCTTGTACCATACTGGACTTCGCCACCCCTGGTTTGTGAGGTGACTTACCCCCTACGGTGGTGAATCCCCGGGTTCCATCATCACACTCGTTCAAGACCGGTCTGGCCTCTTTCCCCTCTCCACCCCCTACGGTAGTGAATTTCCGGGCTGTGAGTGTGTGTGTTTTGGATGTCTGCTCTTCTCCCACCGCCTGAACGCGTCGACTGGCACCGGTAATGCCACCCATCGAACCGCTCAGCGTTTTTGTGATGAGGTGCTTTGACTCCTTGGCCCCGCCTTCGATCTCCATCGCAGGCACGGCGTTGATGGGCAAGGTGGTGTCAGTCTGTTCTGACTCCCCCGCTCCTGTTGAGGAAGTGACATGCTCCAGGGTCTGGATCCCTGGCGGCAAGCTTCTCACCTCTCCTCTCTTTGGCAACTGCACTGTGGCGGTTGTCTCCCCTGTGTCATCCACAGGTGCAGGTTGTCCTCCGCCCGCGACTTCCGTCACTGGCTGGACTTCGATGGACAAGGAAGTGACATCCTCCAGGGTCTGGACCCCTGGCAGGCTCACCTGTCTCGTCATTGTAGTCAGCTGCGCTGTCTCTTCTGCGATGTCCACAGGAAGCCCCACGCCAGCGATGCTTGTCACTGACGTGGGTATGATGAACGACTGGTCTGCTGCTTCTGTTGCTGCCGTCCCTTCTGTGTTGCCCACAGGAACTTGCCCCTCGCCAGCGGCGTCCGCCTCTGGCATGGCTTTGATCCCCAGCTCTGCCGCTGGGTTCGTAGTGGATTTGTTGCCCACTGTGGAGGGCTCTGGTCCTGCAGGTTTTCTGCAGTTACCAGGCTGTGTCTCCGTGGTGACAGGCTGCATCGGTGGCCCGTCTTCCCGCCCATTTGGCGTGGTTGTTTCGGTGTCCCGGCGTCCGCTGGGGCCCGTGGCTCCCTGAATGTCACATCCGGTCACCTCTGTCACTTCTCCCCTGGGATAGAGAAGGATAATGGTCTCCGACCTCGGCCGGCTTCTCCTTCCTCCTAGGGTGTCCCTACTTTCTGCAGGCTTATCACAGGGGTCTCCCTGCTGTGTTTATAACACCTCTTTACTCTCTCTCTTTCCGTTCAGAGATAGCTTGCATAACTTTTATGAAGCTAAACTGAGAGCCTATTTTTAAACAAGTTTCTAAGTCTTGTTTTTCCTTTTTAATGAGACTTAGCCCACCCACTACTCTCAAAGCTTTGGTATAAAATGTAGATATGTCTATCACATCTTGTCTAGCAATACCCAGCTCAAAGTGCTGATCTGGTATTTTCCCTAGTGGGCCTGTTTTAAGGGTTTCTTCCAAATTAACTGCCTGTTGACAGTAAATAGATTTGTAACCCTCGCTAGTACTTTGCAGCTCTTTTATATGCGCCATTTTACCCCCTCCTCCCCCGTTGTTAATACTTTATTAGGATTAGTAACGACAGAGGTTAGTGGTTAATTGACTTCACAACTCATTCACACAATTGCAAATGGTTAGTTTTCGCCCAGTTAATAATAGTTATATTAACATGGACTACCGGGCGTTTCACGATTCGTAATTACGTATTTCGCGATCTCCACACGGTCTTTTACCCCCCCGAGACCTCAGTCTATGAGCAAAATAAGCATGCAACTTTTTCGAGCTGTCGCGTTGGCTTTTGACAAGGCAACAGCTCTAACGGGTCCAATGATCTTATGCTTTTTACCAGGAAGGTGTAGTAAATTAATGTCAATAATGGTGGAAATATGCCAGCAGGTTAAAAGAATAAAATGAGGTCCAAGCATCCCTTTGTTTCCAATAAATGTAGTTTATTCAGATCAGCCAAAACCAGTGTGACAGACAGCCAGGCGGGATTCTTCCTGAAAGTGGAAGTCTTTGTCTACCAGCTCATATATATGAATCATCAGTCTATACCGTGCGTGTACGTGCGCATACATAGATTTACAAGTTTATCAGTTAAAAGGTGTGTCCGGATGTGTATGTGCTTAAAACCCAAATGAAAGTCAGATGTGGTCATCAATGGAGGCTCTGTCCTGATCTCCCCTACTGGTCCCTGTATCTATATCTAAACAACTCCTCATCTTATTGCAAATATGAAATACATGACATATCATACCATTGTGTTTGTGGATGTAAATACAGGTGTTTCTCTATATATTTATGACATGATTAAACCAGAAACATCTTAAGACATAGTAAGCTTAGTAATTGTACTCTCCATGAAGGGGAAGGGTGGTTTGAGTCTTCCCAGATGTACTCACTCCGGTTACACTGGCCTGGGTCTGCCTGGGTCTGCCTATAGCCAAATTATGTGTGGCCTACTACCACTTTCATTCTATATTCTGTGTCTTACAAATATGCCTTTACTGTCTATTGTCTATATGTCTGGGCGCCCATACACTACAAAGGCCGTCCTTTTGACGGGTCCCAATAAATGCCTCACTGGTTACCGTGTTAGTGTTGCGTTATAGTTATGATTAACATTCACTATGCTAATTTAACATGCATAACTATTTGTATGAATTAAAAGGACCCCATGAATCCTCTACTCAATACCTTAGCCAATAAATATTTTGTTTGTAGTCTACTACCAGATGTATATTAGCCGCGGACGGTCTTACTCTATAGCATTATTTAAATCTGTCTCAGATTCTACTAAAGCACTATTCCTAATAGTGGAATGCTCCCGGCACCAGTTTATATTTGACACGTCCTTAAATGCGATTTACCTTCTTTTAAAGCACGCTTTTGTAGTGTTAAAACATTATTTGATTGTAACTATTTAATTACATCACGTTTAACACGGTTTATCAAACCAGTCCCCTGTCACTTTCGTCAGGCGGACTGCTTTAAAGCCCTTTGCACTGTTCTTCAGTACAGGCACATTTGCATGACAAAAGTCACTCTGCTGTGAGATGAGGGTCTCCCCCGCCCACACATGCATCAACTGCTGTTTCCCAGTGCTACCTGAGCACCCAGCATGAATAGCCTATTTTTATTGTGTTGTTCACAGATAAAAGCACTATTATTATTTTAAACGGTCGGTTCTTAATCCGGCACAATTAAAACTTTACATTTGGTTCAAATAGCCTAATAATCAGTTTCCTACCGACCGCCGATACAGAGTATTTTGCTATAATCGATCAAATTACTAAATGCCAAACTTTTGTTTAAACCAGTCACTCCTTTGGGGTGGCTGTGTTTAATTCCGTTCCCCATAGACCCATATCTATATGACAACGGGTTTTTACGGTGTCGCATTTAGTTAGCCCAAATCAGACGCATCGCGCGTTTGATATGTGGACACTAAACGTGCGCATCGATCGCCATGCGCTGTTACGCACGGCTCACATCCATTTGAATATGACCACATCAAACCATCCACAAACAGTGTGTCGTCACCTGAACGATCTGAATTGAGGGTTGTTAGTGGGGCACAATTCAAATTATATGTGTGCCGCGGTCTCAACCACGGCTTTTATTTGTTTATATTGTGGTCACTTTAGTGACTCCACCGACGCTGTTTATAGTTTAAACAGCCCTCGGCCACAATCTAAACTGTCTTTAAATTGTGCTCACTTTAGTGAACACTAATTTAAAGCCCTTTATAACACGGTAGCAATTTAAACTGCAATATGTCCAGTTGTTTAGACCATATTATGTCTTAAATTGCCCGGGTCATGACCCGACTGTGCGCTGAGCCCAGCGCACCGCACCACCCTGTTCGCACGGCGGCGAGATAATACCTCGCACGGCGGCGAGTCCAAACTGCACGAACGGTCGGTTCTTTTAACCGCACCCGATTCAAACTGTACAGCCTGATTTAAACTGGTATTAATTGGGCGCTTTAGCAGCCCCACCAAGTATAAAACTGTGCGCTGTCTTCAGCGCACGGCATCGGATTGAAACTGGAATATATTTATTCTGTTTGACTGTTTCAATTCGAGTCGCTGCTGTGGCAGCAGTTTAAACGATGCGCCTCTAACAGCGCAACGATTCGCAACGGTGCACTGTGGTTTCAGTGCACGGCAGCGCTTCTAAATCTATGCACTTTAGCTGCACTCCCAGTGCACAGCTACGCAACAAATTAACTATTCGCCTCGCGATTTAAACTATTTGAACGGTCGGGTCTTTAACCGGCCGTGATCTCGCACTGTGCGCTTTAGCGCACGGCTGCGCTTTTAATCTGTGCGCTTTAATAGCGCAATCAATTCGCAACTGTGCACTGATTAAGTGCACGGCAACGATTTAAAACAGTTCGGTTTTCGGTGAGATTTGCCGGGATCCGAATTCCCAAGAATACAGCAGATATAGCTACGTTTAATGCGCACAATTGATTTATTTAATGCTTCAATAACTTCCTTATTTTACGAATCAAACATGCTTTTTATAGGGTTTTTATTAGTTCATTCTTAAACATAAAACACGTTATATCAACATTCACACGTTTGCTCAAACTTTCCCAATGCAGACTGACAAAAAGTACCCTGGATTCGTGTCTTAGCACGCCCTTAAAGTCTAATGCCTAACCTGCTCTCATCTGGAGAAGTGTGGTTATATTGAAACATATTCATAGTATCCCACTTTGTGTGGTTCCACATTTGTGTGGTGTTCCACTCACTAAATACTATGTGTGGTATGTGTGGTTTTAAATCTGCATATCAAAGTTTATTTAATAGGGAGACAAGAACACAATAACACACTCGGTTACAACCTAATTATCATATTACACATTAATACATCGTTATGGAATAATGCACATATCATATCATCATAATTACCGCTGGCCTCTGCTGGTTTCTTCTCACGGTGGTCTGGTGGTTGAATCTAACTCAACCCTGGTCCAAACAGTACACTTAAAGAAGTGGTTTGCCTTTGCAACCAATCAGAAGCAAGGACAGTATTTTTACTGCCTTGGTTCAACCAATGAAAAGCCACAGACTCTTTCGCCGGTGGACTGTGACATCAGTCCCTTGCAACAGCCCCATCACTTCCTGTCATGTGAGCTGTTGCTTATCTCTAGATCAAAATGTCTAGATTAACTGTAAGATCATTACATTCTTATATTATCTAGGCTTTACTAACCCAGTATAATATTGGTTACATTAGAACACATTTTATCAATGCAAGGAAGAATCTACCAGATTATATGACCTAACTGATTGAAACCCTTGTCACAATGTTTACAGTGGTAGGGTTTTTCTTCAGTGTGGATACGCAGGTGTGTCTTCAGGCTACTCTTGTCACAATCTCTACAGTGCAATCTTGGTTGGTTTGTGTCTTGTTTCTGTCTGTTTAGAGAGCTGTTGATCGTCTGACAGGCGGCTGAGGGGGCCTCCCTATACAGAGGTGGAGTCTAAAACTTTACATACCGGTATACATCAACATAATGCCACTTGGTAAACAATGGTCTCTCCTTGGTACAATAGAATGCTAAATTCCTATCACACCTAGCAGAGCTTCAAACAGGGTACTTGAGTGATTGCTCTCAGCTAGACAGCCGTCTTGACTAGACAATTGACTTACTTAACCTAGCATCAACTTATAGTGACCAAAATGTATTTCCTATAGTTGAGCATTTGACATAGCCTATATTATTATGAATATCATGAAATTTGGATACCACATCAGCACTACAGGGTTTCATTTTTAACTGACGTCAGCACACAGTCCAACTACTGCTGTGCATCTTACTCTTAATCATTGACAAAGTGACAAAGATAAAGGTTTGTTGTGTCCAAACTGCCCAGACACGGTGGTTCATGGTTGTTCTGCCGGCCGCTGTGACTGCTCTGCTGGGGTGCGGGGGGCAGACAGGGCGGCTGCCTCCACCTCCCATAGAGTAACCATGATTCTTTAAGTATCGTTTTCCTTTCAAAACCGAGGTGCAGAAGCCACCTGCACCCTCTCTGACTGACTGACTCACTGCCGTCGCAAGTCATCATGAAAATAAAATAATGTGACATGATGACTACTCTAAAATGAATGTATTGTAAAACAAAACATAATAGAATTCAGATTTGTTTCTCACAATTATTATAATTATTATTAAAATAAAAATAATCTTGAACTTTTTCTTTCTTTCTAAAAAAACAATTTCACCCGCGGCCACCGGTCGGTGCAATGCAACCCCTGCACCCCCCCAAGCTACGCCCATGTTGAACACTCTTTGTCAGTATATGTTTTCCAAAGCAATGGTGATTGGGTGAAACAATTAGAAATTAGAAAGCGACTCGGACTGACTAGCCTCGGAAAACCAGACATTTTATTTCCAGGGAGAGAAAAAGGTCTGGGGCAGAGTCCACTTCAATTCGGCTTACAGTAGCGCAAACGCCACTCACTCTCTGCTGATTTCTGATCGCCTGCACCATTGCTAAATTGAAGCACACACGTACACACACTCCTCTCTCTCTTTGTCGCTCTAATTAATTAATGTCATGCAGCTGCCATAGAAAGCATAGGTGATTTCCAGTCTACGGACTGACTGACTGACTGACTGACTGACTGACTGAATGAAGGTTGACTCTGCCAACCTGGGGGGGGGGGGGGGGGGGGGGGGGTCAGCGGACTGACCTCCTGCTTCCTGCTATGCATGAGGAGTCCAAGCTGCTTCTTTTCACCTGACAGGGGGGAGTTTCCTTCCCCGGCCGGACGTAGCGCATGGAAGGAACACGTTATTCCAACCAGTTCCTTTCCCCTCCATCAGGTGCCCCGGCTGGCCGGGGGAGATAGTTTAGAGACCAGGATTACTGCATGTTTTTTGTGAGGGTACCTACCCTAGGGGACACGGGGAGAACATGCAAACTCCACACAGAAAGGCCCTTTCGCCAACCCCGCCTCGGGTATGTTCACTGGTGGAGGAGAGAACGCGCCCACAGCGTCCCCAGCGGGAATCGAACCCAGGACCTTCTAGCTGTGAAGCGACAGCACTACCGACTGACTGTGCTACCGTGCCCCATTTGTAGTATTTCTTTTAAACATTTTTAAATAGTTCAACTAACCGATCTATCGACACATTGTGAGCTTGTACATTGGCTGTGACTAAAAAATAGTAAAAAATGGTAAAGAAGTTTAGGGATAAGAGGTAAGATAGGGCCCTCTGTGTTTTCTCGTAAATTAAGCAAAAAGTTAAAGTATTGAGATAATAGGTTTTTGCCTGGCAGCAACAATATGTTGTTGTTGTTAGTTTGTTCAATCAATTAGGCATAGTTTCACTCTTCTGACAGTATTTGAAATGCTGCTTCACTTTACTATCTCATTTACTATCTTATCTCTCTCTCTCTCTCTCTCTCTCTCTCTCTCTCTCTCTTCTCTCTCTCTCTCTCATCTCTCTCTCTCTCTCTCTCTCTCTCTCTCACACACACACAAGATAATTCATGACACCTCGCTCACGCTTGGCATGCAGGAGAGTGTAATCCACACAGTGGCGGTAACAGTGTTAACAGACTGTAATCCCGGCAGAGTGGCAGTAACAGGGCTGTGAATCAGCAGAGTGGCAGTAACAGTGCTGTGAATCAGCAGGCTTTGTGTAAACCTGTCAAGAGAAGAGAGAACATTGTGTGTCGGCCGACGTGTTAAAAGGATCCCTGGCTGATTAGACTCATAAACAGCGTTTGTGCCAAGTTAAGTTTGGTGAGAATTGGAGCGACGGCTTGCGGCCTGTATAGCTGCCGAGGGCCCCTGATATGGGCCTGGGGGGGTCCCTGATATGGGCCCGGTGGGTCCCTGATATGGCCGGGGGGGGCCCTGATATGGGCCCGGGGGGCCCCTGGTATGGGCCTGGTGGGTCCCTGATATGGCCGGGGGGCCCCTGATATGGGCCTGGGGGGGCCCCTGATATGGGCCCGGTGGGTCCCTGATATGGCCGGGGGGGCCCCTGATATGGGCCCGGTGGGTCCCTGATATGGCCGGGGGGGCCCTGATATGGCCGGGGGGGGGGCCCTGATATGGGCCTGGGGGGGCCCCTGATATAGGCCCGGGGGGCCCCTGATATGGGCCCGGGGGGCCCCTGATGTGCATGGCTGCCACATGGGGAGAAATACAGACATGGGGAAGACATACTGTACATTTTGCAGTCAGTGAGTTAATGGTGATCCCATGGGACCTCGGAGAACAAAAACTATAAGGGACGAAAAAGTGTGGCAGACTCTGATAATGGACGTTATATGAATTTGATATCCAATTTAAAAAAGGCTATTAAAATAGCCTGCATGGGGAGTTGCCCTATAATAATGGCTTTATGGATAAAGAGTGGCTAATGAAGTCATATTCTATACAGACTATGATGGAAGGCATGTAAGAAATTGTTCATCGACTGCCTTTTTTTCACTGACGAAAACTAAATAGAAACTATTGACTAAAACTATAAGACTAAATATATTGTCAATTTCGTCAAGCAATAAAAACTAGACTAAAATGTTAGGAAGGGACTATAGTGAACAAGAGATCCAGTACACTTGGTTGCATGCTGAAAATAGCTGATCTACAAGCTTGCAAGGGGACGTTCGGTAGGCCGATCAGAGCCAATGTAAACGTTTGTTTTCTCATGCCACTAAAGCTCTTTTGGATTGAATTGATAAGTCCCGGAAAAAGATGCGCTGTGATTGGCCAGTATAGTCACTTGAGTGGCAGCGACGCAGCGTGTCCTCCGCTGTAACGTGATACAGGTCGCTCCAATGAACTGCAGCGGCCCCTGAAGTTGGAACGATGCAAGTTGGGAACCTATATGCAATACCTGTTGTCATAGTCTGTCCCTTTTGTGCCCATACAATGGCGTATCTGTTTGTCTGAAGAGTGCAAACTCACTGTGAAAAATGGACTGGTTAACTACTTTAGCGCCATCTAGTGTTAGCATGCTCACACTGCCGAAATGCCGCCCGTCTGCTCCCACTCTACGGAGCTTGTTTCCCTTCCGGGTTAAACAGGAAGGTGGGGGCCTCTGTGAAGGAGTCAACACCACTCACATCAGCCCACAGCCTTTAGCTAGCACTACAACCAGCTACATTTTCGCAGCGATGCGGTACAAACTCACAAATGATTTACGATCGACGGGTGCGCGGTGGCCCACCATGGACAGCTCTCAAACCTTTGGAGATACGGCACTTTGAAAATCGGGTTATAATGGAGGCTCAACGGAGCTGGATTTAAAAATCGCATCACTGGTGGTGACGGAGCTCCATACTACCCGGAGCAATGCTAAAAGGTAAACAGACGTACGGCGTGTTCATATATGGAGTAAACGGTTGTCTACGAATATACACGTAATTAGCACCAGTAGGTACCATTAGCCTAGCTACGTTTATAAACGTAGATGGCACCGAAAAGGTTAAGTAATCAAATAGCAGGTGTGGGGGTTGCCATGGCAAGCAATTGGCTGGGGCAGAGGCTGGGAAAATTCTACAGGTGAGGGGACTTAGGCTCATTAGGCTCATTAGGTCCACTGGCACAGAGCCTTTTGTGGCGTTTCTGGACAACGGTGTATTATACCACCGACTCAAGGCTTGGGCACTGCACTCCGTGTGGTGGTGTGCAGGAAAGTGTGCGTCAAATTTGAAGTCGGTGAGGCGAACAGCTCTCGAGTTATACGTGAATTACAGACGTACATGGTAAATGGTGCATTTATATGTGGCGACTGAAGCGTTTGTTTGTCTGTGTCCACCAGATGGCGTACGTGGGCTACCTGATGCTGTTCAACTACATCGTGCTGGTGAAGATGGACCTGTGGCCGTCGTCTCAGGAGTGGATCGTCATCGCCTACATCTCCACCAACGCCATCGAGAAGATGAGAGAGGTGCAGCGCACGCACACACACACACACACACGAGAGGTGCAGCGCACGCATGCACACACACATGAGAGGTGCAGCGCACACACACACATGAGAGAGGTGCCGTGCACGCACGCACGCACAGTCGCACACACACACAAGCACTGGACGAAAACTATTACTTGCACTCTCTGCTTGCGCAAGTAATAAGTGTTTAATTAATTATATCTCTGTAGGATGTGGATATGTGTGTGCCGTGGGTTCAATTACTAATCATTTACTGATTATTTTATAAAAATATAAAACTGTTGTGAGACAAAGAACCTGAAAACCATTCCCCAGCTCCCCACATACATTTCTGTCTCTGGTACCCCCAATTTATATTGTAAAATCAATGTCAATTTACAGACCCATAAGGGTCCATTTGGTTCCAAACTATCATTTAGCTGGGGACCTCCTGGAACTCCCTCAAGGACCCCTGGGGGTCCCCGGACCCCACTTTGGGAACCATTGGAGTACAGTACAGTACAGTACAGTCTGTACCTGCTTTGTGTCTGCAGGCAGCCAGCCTGTTCCCCCTTCAACCTGTACCGTACCGTACCATACCGTACACAAGGACTTGTGGCGATAAAGAACTACTTGAGCCTGGTCTGTGCTCTAGACAGGAGAAGACAGAGAACTCTAAAGTATCTCTCAAAACGAGCTGGAAGGATGTCTTTCCGATGGGGATGGCTTATGGCTTATTGTGCAGCCATGGCTCGCTCTCTCTCTCTCTCTGTCTCTCTCTCTCTCTCTCTCTCTCTCTCTCTCTCTCTCTCTCTCTCTCTCTCTCTCTCTCTCTCTCTCTCTACTCGTCTCCATGCACCGTGGTGTGATTGTTGAGCTCATACTGCCCTCTTGTGGCCAGCACGGTGTAATGCAATGCACGTTTGATTATTTCTGTTGATTGATTGATTTAAATATTTATTAACAGTTTGCAGAATTACCTCGGAGGGAGGTCCTCCAACGCAACGCGACGCGGTGTGAGCTTGTAGATTGGCTATTTTCAGCATGCAACCAAGTGTAAAATGACTTATACTGGATCTCTTGTCCACTAGTCCCTTCCTAACATTTTAGTCTATTTTTTATTTGTTGACGAAATTGTCAGTATATTTAGTCATATAGTTTTATTTTTTCTCATTTGTGCTTTCTGCGCCAGCATCTTTCTTTAGTATGTCCACGTATAGGTCGGTGTGGGACGTCCTCTCCATCGATGCCCATGTGTTCCCACAGTACAAGCTTTTTGTCTTTTTTAGTCACTGACTGAACACAGACACTGACTGAAACAACACTGGAACAAACACTGACTGAAACAACACTGAAACACTGACTGAAACACTGACTGAAACAACACTGGAACGATCTACAGTCCACACTAAGTTTCAAAAGGATCCTCTTAGATGTACAGTCCAACACCTGCACATGTTTGGACATGTACTACGTAGCATATATGTTCATATTTATTATGTCGGTTCAGATCGTGTATATTGTGTATTTTGCCCTGCTATTAAAAAGTAGGACTTTGGTGACTGATTTATTCATAGGTACTTTAAGGTGTATTATGGATGTTGTATTTGCTGGTCCAAAATGTAACATTGACGATGTGGTATTGAAGTGCATAATTTTGTTTCTGCCTCTTGGCCAGTTCCCACTTGTAAAAGAGTCTCAATGTGTTTTTACTGGTTAAATAAAGGTTAAATAAATTCCCACCCCATCACCCAGATCCTGATGTCGGAGCCGGGCAAGCTGCTGCAGAAGGTGAAGGTGTGGCTCCAGGAGTACTGGAACATCACAGACCTCATGGCCATCCTCATCTTCAGCGTGGGCATGGTGCTGAGGCTGCAGGAGCCCCCGCTCATGAGCTATGGCCGCGTCATCTACTGCGTCAACATCATCTACTGGTACATCCGCCTGCTCGACATCTTCGGAGTCAACAAGTACCTGGGACCCTACGTCATGATGATCGGAAAGATGGTACGTTTTAGTATGAATATATCATAAATTATATAATAATACGTCATGATGATCGGAAAGATGGTACGTTTTAGTATGAATATATCATAAATTATATAATAATACGTCATGATGATCGGAAAGATGGTACGTTTTAGTATGAATATATCATAAATTATATAATAATACGTCATGATGATCGGAAAGATACGTTTTAGTATGAATATATCATAGAATATATGTGACCAGATTTGACTGAGAGCCCGCCATCGTGCGAATTCCAACTTTTCACCAGAAGAGAAAAACTTTTTTCTTTTTCCCCAAAATGAGTTAATAGCACAGGCAGACTCTTCACATAATAGAAGAGCATGTCTGAAATCGACATAAATGCTTTAGCTAGGTGTAATGTTAGAGACCACAGAAGTTAACCTTTCAAGCCTCTTTTCTAAACTCGCTGTTTCTCTGCAAGACATTACTCCTTAAGCCATATCTCCAAAACTGGTGGGTCAAACTGAACAACCAATATGTCAATTTGAAACTATGATTCCCTGCTTTCATATGACATGAAAAAAACGAAAATTCAAAGAAATCCAATGGCAGTCTCTCAGTCAAATTTGGTCACATATGATAATAATACGTCAACAAGTACCTGGGACCTTATACGTCATGATGGTGAGTTTAACAGGACAGTGGCCTTGTGGTTTGAGTGTCCGCCCTGAAACTGGGAGGTCTGGGTTCGATCCCCGGCCGCCGGCCGTGTCATACCAAAGACTGTAAAAACGGGCCCCAATGCCTCCCTGCTTGGCACTCAGCATCAATGGGTTGGATTGGGGGGTCAGTCCCTGCTTGGCACTCTGCATCAGTGGGTTGGATTGGGGGGTCAGTCCCTGCTTGGCACTCTGCATCAGTGGGTTGGATTGGGGGGTCAGTCCCTGCTTGGCACTCAGCATCAGTGGGTTGGATTGGGGGGTCAGTCCCTGCTTGGCACTCAGCATCAGTGGGTTGGATTGGGGGGTCAAATCAACTAATCAAAATAATGATTCCCGAGCGGAGAACAAATTTCACTGCGGTAACGTGTGTGACAAATCGTACGACTTTTTTTTCTTTAGATGTAGTTTGTGTTTCTTTGTCTCTCCAGATGATAATGCATGATGTACTTTGTGTTTTCCAGATGATAGACATGGTGTACTTTGTGTTTTCCAGATGATATACATGATGTACTTTGTGTTTTCCAGATGATAGACATGGTGTACTTTGTGTTTTCCAGATGATAGACATGGTGTACTTTGTGTTTTCCAGATGATAGACATGGTGTACTTTGTGTTTTCCAGATGATATACATGATGTACTTTGTGTTTTCCAGATGATAGACATGGTGTACTTTGTGTTTTCCAGATGATAGACATGGTGTACTTTGTGTTTTCCAGATGATATACATGGTGTACTTTGTGTTTTCCAGATGATATACATGATGTACTTTGTGTTTTCCAGATGATAGACATGGTGTACTTTGTGTTTTCCAGATGATAGACATGGTGTACTATGTGTTTTCCAGATGATAGACATGATGTACTTTGTGTTTTCCAGATGATAGACATGGTGTACTTTGTGTTTTCCAGATGATAGACATGATGTACTTTGTGTTTTCCAGATTATAGACATGATGTACTTTGTGTTTTCCAGATTATAGACATGATGTACTTTGTGTTTTCCAGATTATAGACATGATGTACTTTGTGTTTTCCAGATGATATACATGATGTACTTTGTGTTTTCCAGATTATAGACATGATGTACTTTGTGTTTTCCAGATGATAGACATGGTGTACTTTGTGTTTTCCAGATTATAGACATGATGTACTTTGTGTTTTCCAGATGATAGACATGGTGTACTTTGTGTTTTCCAGATGATAGACATGGTGTACTTTGTGTTTTCCAGATGATAGACATGGTGTACTTTGTGTTTTCCAGATGATAGACATGGTGTACTTTGTGTTTTCCAGATGATAGACATGGTGTACTTTGTGTTTTCCAGATGATAGACATGGTGTACTTTGTGTTTTCCAGATGATAGACATGGTGTACTTTGTGTTTTCCAGATGATAGACATGATGTACTTTGTGTTTTCCAGATGATAGACATGGTGTACTTTGTGTTTTCCAGATGATATACATGGTGTACTTTGTGTTTTCCAGATGATATACATGGTGTACTTTGTGTTTTCCAGATGATAGACATGGTGTACTTTGTGTTTTCCAGATGATATACATGATGTACTTTGTGTTTTCCAGATGATAGACATGGTGTACTTTGTGTTTTCCAGATGATATGCATGATGTACTTTGTGTTTTCCAGATGATAGACATGATGTACTTTGTGTTTTCCAGATGATATACATGGTGTACTTTGTGTTTTCCAGATGATATACATGATGTACTTTGTGTTTTCCAGATGATAGACATGGTGTACTTTGTGTTTTCCAGATGATATACATGGTGTACTTTGTGTTTTCCAGATGATATACATGATGTACTTTGTGTTTTCCAGATTATAGACATGATGTACTTTGTGTTTTCCAGATGATAGACATGGTGTACTTTGTGTTTTCCAGATGATAGACATGATGTACTTTGTGTTTTCCAGATGATAGACATGGTGTACTTTGTGTTTTCCAGATGATAGACATGGTGTACTTTGTGTTTTCCAGATGATAGACATGGTGTACTTTGTGTTTTCCAGATGATATACATGATGTACTTTGTGTTTTCCAGATGATAGACATGATGTACTTTGTGTTTTCCAGATGATAGACATGATGTACTTTGTGTTTTCCAGATGATAGACATGGTGTACTTTGTGTTTTCCAGATGATAGACATGGTGTACTTTGTGTTTTCCAGATGATATACATGATGTACTTTGTGTTTTCCAGATGATAGACATGGTGTACTTTGTGTTTTCCAGATGATATACATGGTGTACTTTGTGTTTTCCAGATGATATACATGGTGTACTTTGTGTTTTCCAGATGATAGACATGGTGTACTTTGTGTTTTCCAGATGATATGCATGATGTACTTTGTGTTTTCCAGATGATAGACATGATGTACTTTGTGTTTTCCAGATGATATACATGGTGTACTTTGTGTTTTCCAGATGATATACATGATGTACTTTGTGTTTTCCAGATGATAGACATGGTGTACTTTGTGTTTTCCAGATGATAGACATGGTGTACTTTGTGTTTTCCAGATGATAGACATGATGTACTTTGTGTTTTCCAGATGATAGACATGGTGTACTTTGTGTTTTCCAGATGATAGACATGGTGTACTTTGTGTTTTCCAGATTATAGACATGATGTACTTTGTGTTTTCCAGATTATAGACATGATGTACTTTGTGTTTTCCAGATGATATACATGATGTACTTTGTGTTTTCCAGATTATAGACATGATGTACTTTGTGTTTTCCAGATGATAGACATGGTGTACTTTGTGTTTTCCAGATTATAGACATGATGTACTTTGTGTTTTCCAGATTATAGACATGATGTACTTTGTGTTTTCCAGATGATAGACATGGTGTACTTTGTGTTTTCCAGATGATATACATGGTGTACTTTGTGTTTTCCAGATGATAGACATGGTGTACTTTGTGTTTTCCAGATGATAGACATGGTGTACTTTGTGTTTTCCAGATGATAGACATGGTGTACTTTGTGTTTTCCAGATGATAGACATGGTGTACTTTGTGTTTTCCAGATGATAGACATGATGTACTTTGTGTTTTCCAGATGATAGACATGATGTACTTTGTGTTTTCCAGATGATAGACATGATGTACTTTGTGTTTTCCAGATGATAGACATGGTGTACTTTGTGTTTTCCAGATGATAGACATGGTGTACTTTGTGTTTTCCAGATGATAGACATGATGTACTTTGTGATCATCATGCTCGTGGTGCTGATGAGTTTCGGGGTGGCGCGGCAGGCCATCCTGAACCCCAATGAGGACCCGTCCTGGATGCTGGCCAGGAACATCTTCTTCATGCCTTACTGGATGATCTACGGCGAGGTGTTCGCCGACCAGATCGACCGTAAGTTTCCCCGGCCGGGCCGGCGCCGTTCGCTCACAGAGCCTGATCCGTTCGCTCACAGAGCCTGATCCGTTCTCTACACTACAGAACTACCAAACTATTCCTAATAGGGATGCAAGATTTAAAGGTTTCATGACATTCATTTTCATATATTTTTTGTAATTCTTTTAGGTTTTATGACCTCAATTACACCCCCAAAAAAACCTTAACTTTGAACATTCAGTGGACTTTCTGTGGTCTGGAGTTTTCTCTGGGGTTTGGAAGCCTTTTGAGCTGCAATGAAAACAGGCAAAACAGTGGAAACAGTGACATCTGCTGGCAAATCCAATTGACATATTTGGGATTTGCAGGCTGTGACATCACAAACAGCAGGAATATCAGAGCACTTGTTTGAGCCAGAAAACCCCAGACCACAGAAAGAAGAAAACCTACAAAAAGTAAGAAGAATTACAAAACCTTTTTATGTCACAATCCCTTTAATAAACTATTCCTAATCGGGATGCACGATTTAATCGGTCATCATATCGGCATCGGCAATAACCCATTTTGGGCGGGAACCCCTTTTGGTGTTTTCAGCATTCTGTTCTACTTCAGCTATTGGAAAATAGCTACAAGCTTGTAGCGTGCCACAGAGTGGCACACTATGAGCTTGTAGGTCTGCTATTTTTGAAAAGTCGTGAAAATGTGGCGCAAATCTTTGAATATATATTTCAGAGCGAACATTTTTAACTAAAATATTAGCTTCTGGGGGGTCCCTGGAACTCCATATTTTGAGATGGGGATCCGCTGCCCAATAGAGATAATTCTGGGGGTCCTTGACATGAAAAAGGTTGAGCACCACTGACGTAGAAATATGGGTTTTTCAGAAAAATGAGAAAACGATATTGTTACTGCTACTGAATTAGTTACATTTTCGCTAGAAACAGACTGTATCATAATGACTGACTGTCGTTTTAATGTGTTTTTTTGTAGCTGTTTGTAGCTATACCTTAACCTTAAATTATTACAACCCCTTTAAACATTGATACTGTTTCTAACACTGTATAGAATACATTTTTCTTTGAATCAATAAATCAAACATCTTTGTGAGGATCTTTGTGTGTGAGGGGGAAAGACTGTTGTTGCTCTGTTGTTGACCTGTATACACGGCTGTTTATAAAAAATATGGTGTGTTTGAGTGTGTGTCTGTCTGCGTGCGTGCGTGCGTGCGTGCGTGCGTGCGTGCGTGCTTGCGTGCGTGCGTGCGTGCGTGCGTGCATGCGTGCTTGCGTGCGTGCGTGCGTGCGTGCGTTGTGGTATGTATGTAGCGAATGCAAGGAGAAGTGGCCCAAAGACGAGAGATCTGAAATAATGCTTTCGTTCTTTTGTTTGTTTCAGATATGCGTAATAGGAAGTTGAAAAGCGCGAAAGTCTGGGTGGTCGAAAATTACTTCCGAACTCACGGCAGCTGGCGTAGTAACGGCCGGTCCCACATATTCCTGCACCCCCAGTCCCAGTGCAGTCAGAGCGCCAGTAAATCCACTAGAGCTATATCAGAGTTTAAATTTAACCGTATTTACCTGTCCCATATGCACCTCCGTACCGTACCTCCCTCCCAACCCACCCGTCATTCCAGCCTTTGACATGCCATGTTTCACTCTTTACCCACTGCAGTGGCCACTAAACACAAAGATGTGCATGCAGCCCAGACAGGCCGAAGTTGCCCCTCACAGGATTATATTTTCTTGGTTCAGACAGTAAAAAAAAATAAAGAATCATGTTTAATATTAAAAAAGAGAGGCGACGCAGTCGGTAGCGCTGTCACCTCACAGCTGGAAGGTCCCGGGTTTGATTCCCGCCGGGGACGCTGGGGGGGGGGGGGGTGTTCTCTCCTCCGTGTCAAGGAACTGGTTGGAATAACGTGTTCCTTCCACGTGCTACTGCGGAGAGGAGGGAGAGTAGCACAAATCGTGCGATTAAAAGAAAGATAAATGATCAGACGCATTTAATAAACGGGTTGTAGTTTTCAGTCGCCACGACTGATTTGTGTCATTTTTTTGTGGTGCAACCACTCCAAGGAACAGCAATGTCCGTGTCTTTGTGGTTAACCTATGTGTCCGCCTATGTGTTGGTTAATGAGCACCAGTATAATGAGTACCAGTAGGGGCGCTGTTGTACCACTTGCACCACTCGGTTCACACGGGTGTGATTTTTTAAAGAGATTTTAAGAATATCCGAATGGGTGAAACTAGTAATACTGTATAATACATGTTATATTGCTTTAATCATGAATTGATGCTCAGAAGAATCTTCCACATTAATGTTCTCTGATATTTTATGAAAAAACTGTTAAGACCCTAAGTCTGCAATTTCTTCAACTGGTTGGCTGGATGTAGAACAGCACAGGATTAGAATGACAATACTTATGACACGCTTGTAGGTCTGCTATTTTAGAAAAATCGTGAAAATGTGGCGCAAATCTTTGAATATATCGTTTTTAACTCAAATATTTGCTTCTGGGGGGGGGAGACAACAACATATTTTCAGACGGGGGTCGGCAGCCAATTACATATAATTCTTGGGGTCCTTGACATGAAATATTGAGCACCATTCATATAGAAACATGGGTATAAAACTGTAAGAATTTAGAAGACATTGTTTTACATTTCGACGTCGGGCCTAAATGGTTTAATGTATCCAATCGTACGCCTAATCCAAGGCAATATTGTAAAGGGCAACTTTATCCTGTTAATGCACTGGCTGGCCAATCAATGACATGCTCGTTTCATGGCCTGCACTCTTCAAATACCGTCA
Organism: Protomyctophum parallelum; assembly: GCF_964188405.1. Taxonomy (NCBI): domain Eukaryota; kingdom Metazoa; phylum Chordata; class Actinopteri; order Myctophiformes; family Myctophidae; genus Protomyctophum; species Protomyctophum parallelum. The sequence goes on from NC_139710.1 coordinate 40,677,637, forward strand.
GATATACATTGCAAAGTTTCACGTTTGCTGTGATAACTTTTGCACAGATCATCAAGGGACGCTCTTGATGTTTGTTTTTCCATTGCATTTTGTTTGTTTTGGTTTTGAAGAAGTATACGGCTGGTTATGCTAAAAACACTTCCGTCTGTCACTCGAAACCATTGTTGCACCACCCCACCCCACCCCCTTTACGCCAGCACAGCTTGTCCCCAGAGAGTCATCGCAAATCACATCACTCATTTATCGCTCCTGTCCAAACACGGCAATAGATTGACTACTGATACATATGTACAGTATATATAAGCCCTTTATTGACATACAGACGTAATAACTTCCATATGAATACTGCAACCCTCACGTGCATTACAATAAGTAACCCATGATTATCATGTTTAAACGACAACTTTGGTTTTTTGGTTTTCAACCAAGGTTCACGTTTAGGTTATCAGAGGAAGGAAAAGATGAGTGTTATTTTAGTTTATTGAATTCTTTTCATTTACTGCTTTCTTTAGTTTTAGAGATTCTTACGATTATTTTGGATACGTTTTTATTATTTAGCCTACTATAACTATAACTAGACACCAGGAAATTACAGCTGGCCACAAAAGATCACAGGATCTACTGAATGTGATTAGGGAGGTGACAAACTGACAGGCGCGCAGACAGGGGGGAGGGGTGGGGGGGGGGATCGACCCCCGCAGTTTCATGAGGAGGGGGGATTATCTCCTCCAAACAAACAAAAACCAATGTACCGTGGCTGCATGTGTTTTGCTGTGTTGACAGTGTTTTGCCGTGAAATCCGCTAAAAAAACGTGGAAGATCTGCATAATTATGCGCAAAAGTTGGGGGGATATCCCCCCTTCCTCATGAAAGTTTCTGCGAGCGTGCAGATAGCCCCCAAATATGTCCCCCCCCCCCCCCCGTTATAAAATGCTATCTGCGCCCCTGCAAACTGACATATTACGCCTACGACATACAGCATGGCATCCCCAAAGTATCCAGATAGATCTTATCTGGTGATCTGTTTTTGGCCAGATGTAATTTCCTGGGGTCAAGTGGTACTATATATTTACATAGTAAATTATAATAGCAAAAATCACTAAAAAGGAAAGCAAGCAGTACATAAAAATGTAATACGAAAATAAATCCTCTAAAAACCTAAAACATGAACCATGGCTAATAATAATAAAAATAAAAATAAAGGTTGTCCTTTAAACAGAAACCTCCCCGAAACCTAATCTGTGTGTTCACATCCCATCATTAGCAATCTCTGTTTTTTCATGTGGTTCAGTTGTCAGAATTGTATTTATTTATTTTTGTTTAAATCCAAAGGCTTTTTTTTTTTACATAGGGTAAACATAAAAAAAAAAACAATACTAACAAAACAATTACTTCAGTTCTCTGATCTTTGGGCTGCATTGTGTGGATTAATTGAACATCAAGCGATGACGCGCATGAGAATGAACTCCCTTTTAAGGCAAACAAACGGACAGTGGTGGAAAGTAAAAGTATCACTACCATCATGTAGAAATACTCTGCTGCGAAATGTACTTGGGTAAAAAAGTACAAAAGTATTGGTCTTTTTTTTTTTTTGATTGATTGATTGACAAACAAAACACAAGACTTTTCCCACAGCAACTGAACCATCACCGATGGAAAAAACATGTTTAAAACAATGCACACGTTAAGAAAAAAGATACATGTTTTGTGTGTCGTTTCAGACGTACATATAAATTACCTTTGAAACGACACAGGGCACCAACCAACCCATATGTCGCTGAGGCTGTGGCATGCAACGCACGCATGCACGCGTATAAACACAGCAATATATTTTAAACATCGCGCATTGGGCGCGCGCGTTTAAATATATTGGAGGAAACGCAAGTTTGTATGACGAAACATGATGAATATATTTTTAAATATATTTTTGCTTTTTTCAGATTGCACATTTCAGCACATGAGCGCCCACCCCTCCCCCCTATCATTCAAGTGCTCACTCCACCACTGTCCCCTTCTCTGTCTGTCTGTCTGTCTGTCTGTCTTTGGTGTCTGTCTGTCTGTCTGTCTGTCGGCCTGTTTACAGGTGTGTGTGTCTGTTAGTCAGTGCTGGAAAGTAACTAAGTATACATTTACAGGACAATTTTGAGGTATTTGCGCTTTTTTCCCTCCGAATTCAAATACTTTTACTTCTACTCCAATGCTTCTCAGATCCAAATATTGTCCTCCTTTTACTCCTTTACATTTATTTGAAAACATTTTAGTTGCTACGTTACTTTGATTAATATGACAAAAACATGCATTACCCATAATGCACTTCAGTCCTATATAAGTATACACGTTTCTTTAGCTTTACCAAGCATTTGGACACCAATACTTTTGTACTTTTACACACGTGCATTCTTGTAACTTCTACTTGTAACGGAGTATTTCTATATTGCTATATTCCACCTGTATTGCAGTAATATCTGCTAAATGCCTACATTGTAAATTGTATTGATACTTTTTCCACCACTGGTTTCTGAATGTACTTTATGTTTGTCTTGCCTGTATGCATATTGATCTGTCGTTCTCGTTAGGAAACATACAATGAATAATACATTATAGAGGACATTATTCCCCATGCATTGTTTTTCCCCATAGACATTTCAAAAAGTATTTATTTAAAGATCTGTAAGCCTCGAACAAAGCCAACTCGGATCGTTGACAAAATGTTTTGGGCCGAACAAATAATTAGAAAGAAGAAAAAAGGACAGGGTACAACACTTTTTTGCTGTTTTTCTTTTTAGTAATTATTTGTTCAGCCAAAGAAATGTTGTCATGATTTTGTCACGATCCCAGTTGGCTCTGTCCGAGGCTTACAGATCTTTAAAGGAGCATTCAGTGATTTGGGGGATTTGGAAAGGCCCCGCCTGTGACCGGCACATGCATGCACTACAGTGGGGGGACACGCAACAGGCCAACAGTACGCACACCTAGACCCGCCCCCGCTCGATCATGATTTGCGCAAGGCCCCTCTCTATCCTGATTGGATGAAGGCTTGGCGCCCTAGCCAAAAACGAAACCTAGGGTTTTTTGACCCCCAAGGGTTAACTGGGGACAGGGAGGAACTCTTTATATGGTCAGCACACTCTATAGTAGGGAAGATTATCACAACAAAACAAAAAAAATAGTGATATTTGAATTAAGTGAAATCACTGAATATACCTTTAAATTAATACTTTTTGAAATCATGTGGGGGGGGGGGGGGGGGGGGATGCATGGGGAATTATTTATTGTTGTCATGAAAGAGGGCGGGACTGCGATGCTCTATATGTACATACTCTATGTAAATACAATGAGTACTATACAGTATGTCTCTATGTAAATACAATGAATACTCCAAGTGCATGTCCCCTCTGTCGGGTGGAAACCTCATGTCCAAAAACTTTTACATTTCCAGGATTCAAATGCATAAAAAATAGCAGATCTACAAGTTCAAAACGCCTCACTCTGCAGCGCCATGTTTTGAGCTTGTATACAGTAGTTCTGCTACTTTTGATGCTTCTGTGTGCCGTTGTGGTATGATGAATAATTATTAGGCTACTTTACAGGGAAAATAAAACAGAAAGGTTTTTTGCCTGACAGACAGAAATGGAAATGTACTTTAGTTTAGTGTCCGTTGTAGAGGTTTCCTCACGAGAACGCTGTTGGCATGTTCGTGAGCGACTGTCTGCATCAGAGGCCTGCCTATAGTCTACTGCACTGTACTGTGCACTGTACTGTACACTGAGGCCTGCCTATAGTCTACTGCACTGTAGTACACTGTACTGTACACTGTACTGTACACACTGCACTGTACTATACACTGTACTGTACACTGAGGCCTTACAGTCTGTAAATGCACAATTCCACTGTTTAGACTCCACATATAGAGGTGGTATAACCCGCTCTCTGTGTGTGTGTATATGTGTCTCTCTCTCTCTCTCTCTCTCTCTCTCTCTCTCTGTGTTTGTGTGTGTGTGTGTGTGTGTGTGTGTGTGTGTGTGTGTGTGTGTGTGTGTGTGTGTGTGTGTGTGTGTGTGTGTGTGTGTGTGTGTGTGTGTGTGTGTGTGTGTGTGTGTGTGTGTGTGTGTGTGTGTGTGTGTGTGTGTGTGTGTGCGTGTGCGTGCGTGCGTGCGTGTGTCTCTCTGTCTGTGCATGCATGCGTTGCGTGTGTGTGTGTGTGTGTGCGTGCAGCTCCCTGCGGCCAGAACATCACCACAGAGGACGGGGTGACCGTCACTCTGCCACCCTGTAAGACGGGCGCGTGGATCGTGCCCGCCATCATGGCGTGCTACCTGCTGGTGGCTAACATCCTGCTGGTCAACCTGCTCATCGCCGTCTTCAAGTATGTTACACACTACACACACTATGCACTATACACTACACGCACACAAACACACACACTACACACACTACGCACTATGCACTACACACACACACACACTACACACACTACGCACTCTGCACTACACACACACACACACACACTACGCACTACACACACACACACTACACACTACGCACACTTCGCACTATGCACTACACTACACACACTACGCACTACACACACACACACTACACACACTACGCACTATGCACTACACACACACTACGCACTACGCACTATGCACTACACACTACACACACTACGCACTATGCACTACACTACACACACTACGCACTATGCACTACACACACACACACACTACACACACACACTACGCACTACACACACACACACACACACTACACACTACACACACAGCACTACGCACTACGGAGTGTTGGCTGATGAATGAATATCAACATCCTAAATACTGGGGGGTCAAATTATGACGGGCAATTCCTGCAGTAAAAAAACACTTAAGGATGAATACAAAACATCTTAAAACCAAAATGTTTTTAGGGGCACGGTGGCACAGTTGGTAGCGCTGTCGCCTCACAGCTAGAAGGTCCTGGGTTCGATTCCCGCTTGGGGACGTTGTGGGCACTGGCGGCGTGTTCCTTCCTCCGCGTCATCAGTGCCCATACCCGAGGCGGGGGTTGGCGATAGGGCCTTTCTGTGTGGAGTTTGCATGTTCTCCCCGTGTCCCCTAGGGTAGGTACCCTCACAAAAACATGCCGTAATCCTGGTCTCTAAAACTACCTCCCCCTGGCCAGCCGGGGCGCCTGATGGAGGGGAAAGAACTGGTCGGAATAACGTGTCCCTTCCACGCGCTACGTCCGGCCGGGGAAATTCCCCTCTGTCAGGTGAAAAGAAGCAGCTTGGACTCCTCATGCATAGAAGGAGGCATGAGGTCAGTCCGCTGCCCCCCAGGTTGGCAGAGGAAGTGTAGCGCCCAGGATTACATTAGATAATTGACACTGGGTGAAAAGAAAACTGGGTTACGAAATCGTGGGATAAAAAAAAAAAAAGTTAAATTATGGGTTTGAGCTCACATGCCCTTTTCATGTAAATCTAAAGGGGGGGGGGGGGGGGGGGAACCATCCCACCGATGTGTGGAAACCATGCCAATCCACCAACCTCTCACGCTCATTGAGACCGGGGTGGTTCAGTGCCTGCTAAATGGTTCCCAAAACGGCCACTACCTCTGGTATGAAATGCCATGAAATGCCATGACCCTCTGACAAATAAATAATAATACAAATAATATTTAAACGGATACGTCGGTATTATTCTTTTCTTTTTGCATTGATTCGTCTAGCAGAGTGTATAACCTGTAGCAGTGGTAGCAGAAAGTATCTATTGATTTGTAAAATAAATAAACAATCAAATTTACATAAGTTTTATTTCATGTATAAATAATGAACACTTTAATGTATTTTGTCTTATACAGTATTATATGCAACCAGTTTTTAACGTATATGTTCACGACGTTCACAACGTTAATTCCCTCCCGTCTTTCCTCCGCAGTAACACGTTCTTCGAGGTGAAGTCCATCTCCAACCAGGTGTGGAAGTTCCAGCGCTACCAGCTGATCATGACCTTCCATGAGCGGCCCGTGCTCCCGCCGCCCCTCATCATCGTCAGTCACATGATCATGGTGCTGAAGCACCTGTGCTGCCGCTGGCGCAAGCACGACGTCGACGAGCGAGACTACGGACTGAGTGAGTGAATACTAGAGCGGTGGGACGACACGCAGGGACGTGTTATGCAGTGGCGTGACGTCCCAAACTCTTCTCCCTTCTGGCTCCAAAACTGTGGAATGCACTTCCCATTGCAGTCAGAACTGCAGCATCACTCCCAATATTCTGCCGTAGTCTGAAAACCCACCTTTTCAGACTCCATCATGGCCCATAGCACTTACCCCACCCCCTTAGATAGCATTTCTGTAGACTTAGATAGCATTTGATACAGACTTATAGCATGTTATGTAGACAGCACTATAATTGCATTGTATGTAGTCATAGCACGTCATAGTACATATGTATAGCATAGTAGTATAGATGTATAGCTTCATTATATATAGATATTCCACTGTTACTTTCTTAGCTTACGCATGTTTCTTGATAAATGTTTTTATGTGATGTATTCCCATGCTCTTTTGTTCTTGCTTAATGTAAATCGCTCTGGATTAAGAGCGTCTGCTAAATGCCTAAATTGTAAATTGCACAGATAGACACTAGGGGGTGCTAGAGCACCTTTTGGCAATGTGCTCTTAATTTGTAGTTTGTGGACCATGGTGACATTGATCAATTCTTGATAAAAACGCTTCTACTATATTATTTAGGCCCCCGCAATCTAAAGCTATGTTTCTATGTCAGTGGTTCTTGGATAATAATAAAAAATTAGCAGACCTACAAGCTCGTAGCGCGCCACTCGGTGGCGCGCTATGAGCTTGTAGATCTGCTATTTTTCAATAGCTAAAGCACCAAAATGGGTTCCCGCCCCAAAATGCGCTGTACAAGGTGCCCTTTTTTTCACTTGAGCACCTGCCCCTTTAAATGTCTGTGAGTGTTAGAGAGATGCAGGGACTTAAAAATCCCGTAAGAGGACAACTTTTGGACAAAATTAGGGAAAGAAGGAAGGAAGTCTCCTGAACTTCCAACGTAGCATTTTGCGTTGAACACATTTGTTTAGAAATCCATGTCGTTATACACACCACATCTCCACTAGCTAACGAGTGCTGGGTTGGGCTCCGAAAAATGCAATTTTTTGTCCGAAAGTGCCCTCTTTGGGGATTTCAGCCCCTGCGTCTCTAACACTCTCTGCACGTCCCTGTTTGCCGCAGAGCTCTTCATCACCGAGGACGAGCTGAAGAAGGTGCACGACTTCGAGGAGCAGTGCATCGAGGAGTACTTCAGGGAGAAGGACGACCGCTTCAACTCCTCCAACGACGAGCGCATACGAGTCACCTCGGAGAGGTACAGGTCACCAGTGTTGGAACTAACTAGTCACCTCGGAGAGGTACAGGTCACCAGTGTTGGAACTAACTAGTCACCTCGGAGAGGTACAGGTCACCAGTGTTGGAACTAACTAGTCACCTCGGAGAGGTACAGGTCACCAGTGTTGGAAACTAGTCACCTCGGAGAGGTACAGGTCACCATTGTTGCAACTAACTAGACACCTCGGAGTAGCCTGACCTAAGCAGAGACATTTCTGGTCTAGAGGGGCGGGTCGCGCCTCAGAAATGCGCGCACCCTTATTGGATCTCATCGATCTGTCCGTCACCCCCGGCCCCTCCTCTCCCCCCTAGTGCAGCGCTACGTCACATAATTAAGAGCGACGCCCACCCGGAAGGGTTGACTCCCACTTTTAGACTGGTTCAGCCCACGGCTTTTTCCAGGCTTTCATCTTTCGCGCAGACGAAATGAAAGCCTGGGTATCGAGGCTACCTCGGAGAGGTACAGGTCACCAGTGTTGGAACTAACGCCCTTAGTTGGTATAGTTACCCACATTATGTAATGTAATCCAAAAGAACCGTCTCCTCCTGCCAGTGCGGAGTCTGTCATGTAAACTGACATGATGCGCTGAGCGCACGCTCCCAGAGTGAAACACATTCCACATGAGAAAGAGAAAGTGGCTTCCACAGGGCATAACATCATCAAAATGGTGATGATTGGTCAACATAGGGTAACATAGGGTAATTACTTTAGGCCTGTCTGTGCATGGGCAGGGCATCAGTATTATATCCATATCATTAGACTGGATATTGTCTGTAATTTTGGATATTTTACTATTAGCATAAGTGTTCTATTTCTGTTTTTAGTAGAGCTTAAAACAAACCACAACTGGACCAGTGACATTAGGGAATATCTTTTCCTTGAAAACAATGTGTCTGAATTGGAAAATATTATTTATATAAAATAAATCAGACTAGTAACTATAACTAATTACTTTTTAAAAGTAACGAACAACACTGCAGGTCACACATACTGTATTCTTTCAATATTCTGACCACACCTTGGTGTCTTATTACAGTAATGATGAACTCCATAGAGACACATACAAAACAGGAAAAGTACAAAACCACTCCATCTTTAAAGGTGATATAGACAAGTTTTCAGCCAAAATCTAAAATATATATAAATGTATTTGTTTGGCCTTTTCCACCTCTATCTTTCCCTATATTATGATGCTGAGGTGTTCTCCTGCAACAGCACACTCCCCCTTTGCTCCCCCTGTGGCTGAATGCGCTGTTTATATCCACTACAGTTTACTACTCGGGACGTCGGAGGGGATTTAAACTTTTAGCCAATTGCAGCGCAAGGCAGTGACGGTGTGTTCAACCCAGTAGTATTATAATGAAAACGCGATGCGATTTCAATGTATAATATTATCCCCATACGGTATCTTAGTTTCACTAACATTGTTCATGTGAAATAGTATGTTTATGATTTAATATGTAAGCCTATTGAAATGATGAGAATCGCTATGTATAGTGCATGGTTGGGTGGTGTGAAACTGAACAACACCAGCAGCAAGCACCCCTCAGAACTCGGATGATCCTTAGTCACAGAACGACTCGGACCCCAATAAAATCTCCTGGTTAGGCCTACATCAATATCGTTCTCGTTCATGTGGAGTGGGTTGTATGTGCTTATTTGTTGAAATGGTGGAAGTGGACTGTGGATGTGAGTAATAGTATTTCACCAGCCACTACCGCGGCGCCTGCCTGCCGGCCGGCTTGAAGCGTGCATTCAACCCGTGCTCGCCAACGGGGACAGGCTAGCCGTCGCGGATCATCATAGCGATTTTTTTCATTGCAATGAATAACCGTGGACAGAGTAGTTCACATGAACGATGCTGTAGTGGCATGGGGCATTTGAGGGGCAATATGTTTTATGCACGATTACAAATGAAAGAGAATTGAATTGAGAGCCAGTGAGTCTCCTCTACTTCCTACTTCCTCATTTGCGGGACTCAGTGTGATATTGCGATTATGCTACAGTTACCCTTAAAAAAACATGTCAACTCAATGTCATTGTTGTAACTATGATATCGATAGAAATGTATAATCTTTTAATGTCATATTTAGCCATACGAGCGCAATATCCATAGCGTCCCTCCCAGCAGCAACAACAATCCCATAGCCTGAAGTGACCTGGCTCAGCCAATAGAATGAGGGGGGGAGGGGGGTGGAGCTAGATTTGCATTTGTTTGGAAACACTCACTCACTTCTGTGTACAAACACTGGAAACTTGTCTCTATCACCTTTAAGATAACAATTTAGCCGATAACTGAAACTGATACCATTTAGCCTGCAAACCAGACGAATCTGCCACAGGGAAAACAATCCCTGGGCAGGTTGGTCTGGCACTCCTCAGTTTGAATGACATTTCGCTCACCCCAGAGTTTTGGGTGACCAATCAGAGCCCATCGCTATTCAAAGTGAGATATTTGTTTCTTGCCGTGACGTTGGAATCTGTTTGTATTAAACCGCCCCATGGAAATAAATCTCCCACATGGACGTTCCAGCATCAGCAACTGATGGTAAATCATTGTGGTTTGTTTATTAGCAGAGTTCAACCTATAGACACCTTAACAGACGACGTCACACTGATAAACAACAGCATGCCTGCCTCTCATAAGATGCAATGGAAAAGTTCTAAATGCACTCACGTGTAAAAAATGCACCATCAAACTTTCAGATGCTGTTTTTCTCCCAGTGTGGAGGAAGAATGATTAGGATTTTTATTTTATTCTCTCTCTCTTGAAATATATAATCCATTGGTTTCTGTTGTGTGTGAACAATAATAGCAATTCAAATCAGTTGCCCTCAAAACCACACCTCCAGTCGCTGTCATAAGAACGGGAGGTGCGCTCATGATCACGGCAGCAGAGCCTGTTTGTGCACGGCTGCACGTGCACCTGCAACCCATCAAGTTACAATTTATGCTTCGTCCCGCGTTGGTGTCGCGCACGCAGACCTCTACGCTCACAACAGTCGCATCCGCGATGCGATGTGAGCTTGTATATCAGCTGTTCTCTGTGTGCAACACTGACTGTTGCGCTTTGAAGTATAAATGTCTCCTATAGGGTGCATCTCACTAGCCAACACGCAAGAGGAGGTTGAATGAACTGCAACCAGCGCTCCCCAAAACAACAGGTTTGGAGATCTGCTGGGAATTGATTACATGAAACAGTCACCCGTGCGCCCAGTCCCAATGTTTGTAAACAAATAATTGGTCTATAGGCGGGTATTCCGGCCACGTATTTTAAGACCTACATGTAAGTTGTGTGAAGTCCACAAGATGGTCACATATTTCGGCAAATCACCAATATCACCATAACACCGCCAGTGAGCGAAAGTGAGAATGAGCGAGCGAGTGGCCGAGATTTGGGGTATTTGGCTTAAGACTACCAAACTCAAAAATCTAAACGTGTCTGTCCAAATGAACCCTTTCTCCCGCCCGTCCTCCCAGGGTAGAGAACATGGCCATGCGCCTGGAGGAGGTCAACGAGAGGGAGCACTTCATGAAGGCCTCCCTGCAGACGGTGGACGTCCGGCTGGCCCAGATGGAGGAGCTGATTGGCCGCATCGCCGTGGCGCTGGAGCGCGTGACGGGCGTGGAGCGCGGCGAGGTCGTCAACAAGGTGCCGTAGCTGTTAAACTGTTAAACTGTTGATTTGATAGTATTGATACTATACTCTGCACCACTCTGGGTCACCACTAGATGACTCCATCAACAGACTATTCCCTGAGGCCAAAGGGGTCCGGGGTCAATAAAAAGAATTGGGGCCCTTGAAATGAAATAGTTTGAGAACCACTGACATATAGAAACATAGGTTTTCAGAAGACTGTCATGATTTAGAAGACATTTTGTAGAATCTGATCTCATGTCTAAATTAATTAATAGTTAATATGTTTAATTACCTTTTTTTTTTTGGTATTCAGACAGCCAGCAATGGGTAAAACGTTCCCAATTTCTTTTTCCTTGAAGCTTTGTCATTGGTCGAAACAAAACCCCGGTCGGTCGGTAACCAATCATCGACCAATGACAAAGCTTCTAGGAAAGAAAATGTGGGAACGTTTTACCCATTGCTGGCATATTGTTGACATGTTATTGTGTATAGCAGCTTTCAGGGCCTTTCAAACGAGGAGCGATAAAACGGCCCTATAGTTCATTTTCAAAGAGACCTGCGTTTTTGCGCAGTGCGACAACGCAAGCATATGCGTAGCATGGTCCCGTGAATTTGATGCGAGCGTGCTCGTTTTGTGCACGCGCCCGCGACTCACCAGACCTGGATTCTGCTTGCGTTGTTGCGCCCCTCTTGAGCAGACCTGGTGGAGACCTGTCGTTGATCCAGGCAACAACGCCTGCGTTCCTCGCTTCACGTTTGAAAGCTAAACAGAAAATAAGACCTCGACTGGAGAAAATGCTGGCGTGAATTAGATCCTAATTCTTCAATAAATGCTAGCACTGTAAGTGTTAAATCTGCTCATTCTCTGACCCAAGGGGACGTTTTTCTTTTCGTTCCCAGGTGCGGTCGCGCACCTCGTCCGACTGCACGGACTCTGCGTACGTCCTGCGGCAGGCGGACTGCCCCGGCGACGGTGGGGCGGCGGCCTACATCCTGCGCCAGAGCAGCTTCAACAGCACGGAGGGCAGCAACAACAACAACAACACCGCTAGCGCCGCCTACAGGCTGCACGAGGCCCTGGAGGCCTCGGCGGCCGCGGAGGGGGGCTCCATGTCCCCGCCGTCGCCAACCGCCATGCTCGCCACGCGGACCAGGAGCCACTCCTTCTACCACGGGGGAGGAGGAGAAGGGGGAGGAGGAGGAGGAGGAGGAGGAGGCCGCCCGGAGCGGGCCGAGAGGTATGTATGTACAGGGACGTGCACACATAGACATCAAAGGGGGCTTCAGCCCGTTGACCTTTTACCCGGCTGTATAAAACAACTGCCCTCTCCAGACCACGAATGCAGCATTTTACTATTAAAGTCACAGACATTGACAGGCAGATATAAAAATTAACACAATAAATATGCTATACATCCTATACACCGAATGAAAGCCCTGAATGTGTAAAACAGTACAGTTTGACAGTAATTGGTTATTGAATGCAGCTTGTGCCCACCAGAGATAACTTCAGAGAAGACATGGACCTGAACTCATCAAGATTCACAAAATAAGGCCTATAGCGACATATAAATACTATATACCGTATGAAACATAAGAAAAAAACTTCTACTGTAATAATAATAAAAATCACACCCCTGTGAAGTGAGCGGTGCAACTCTGTCCCATATTCTGTTCTCTACTTATTCACTACAGCTCGTATACATACGGAGTCATGTAAACCTTTTTATTACAGTTTGGTCTGTGGTGCCCAGCCCCACATTATCATTGGCTTTATTACAGTTTGGTCTGTGGTGCCCACATTATCATTGGCTTTATTACAGTTTGGTCTGTGGGGCCCACATTATCATTGGCTTTATTACACTTTGGTCTGTGGTGCCCACATTATCATTGGCTTTATTACAGTTTGGTCTGTGGTGCCCACATTATCATTGGCTTTATTACAGTTTGGTCTGTGGTGCCCACATTATCATTGGCTTTATTACAGTTTGGTCTGTGGTGCCCACATTATCATTGGCTTTTACTAGTAAAAGCCAATACGGCACCTTCTTCTTCTGAACTTTTTCTTCCCTATGTTGTTGTCCTCCTCGCTCTCCCTCCCCCTCTGTCGCCCCCTCCTGTTTCTTCCAACACACGCTCAATCCCAAAATGCCCTATAGTGACTTCTTGGGACAAATGTGACCAAGCGTCAAACGTGTGACGGGGGCTGGGGCGCCCCCCCCTGGGGGGGTCACCTGACTGACGACGTCCTGGTGACTGCTGCACTCCAGGAATGCGAAAGTTCGGTTCTCAAAACCCAAAGACGTAAAAAAGCGGATAGCGAGCCGTCAGGCGAGTTGAATCGCCGTGCCGAGTGTTGTGAAGTCCGTCCGGTTCAGCCGACTTGGCGCCGTTCACGATATGTCCCCGATAGGGATGGAGCTCGACACCCGAGCCCATTAAAAACTCGATAACAACTGTATTGCTTACCCGGTATAAATAAGACTTGGACTTATCGAGCATATATAGCGGCCCACAGCGTCCTGTTAACAATCAAGACAAGAGACGATAAAGAACTAAATCTAATCAGCCATGCTGTCGGTCTAAGAGTGTATTGATGCCTGCCAACTAGCGCTGCCCGAGAAAACGAAATACACCTTTAAATTGACAGTACGCACATTAACCAGTTAGGTTTCTTCAATATTGTTTTCCAAAAGTAAAATGGTCATTTTACTGTTATAAAAGTACTGTATTTTAATTTTGGTTACATAAATATACATTTTCTGTTCATATAGAGCTGAAGAGACACAGAGATTTTAAACTATATACTATTCATAATATAAAGCCATTTAACACTTTAGTTAGTCATTGCACATTTATAAATTGTTTATTTTATTATAATTAATTATAGGCAAATGGTGGTCGATGGTGGCCAGCAAGATACCAGTATACTGTTCACAATTTGTCTTCTCACTTCTTTGCACAAAATGTTAGAAAATGCTCAATAGAGGGCTTGATAAAAGCTTGTATCAATGAGCAGGATCAATAATTAGGTGCTCATTACTATTTTCAATACAAAATTAACAAGCTCCATCCCTAGTCCCTAGACGCGCGATTATGAATCCCACCAACGTTCTGGGATAGACCCGCCTTACCATATGTGACCAGATTTGACTGAGAGCCTGCCATCGTTCAAATTCCAGCTTTTCATCAGAGGAGAAAAACATTTTTCTTTTTTTCAGACTCTTCACATACTAGAGCATGTTTGAAATAAGTGTCAGAGATGAAATCGACATGTAAATATGAAATAAATGTAGCCTATAGGTGTAATGTTAGAGACCACAGAAGTGAACCTTTCAAGCCCGTTTTCTCAACTCTACTGGCCAATCGCAGCAGGGCTTTCCTAGAACTGAAGTGTGATCCATAATAACGCTGAGAACTATGAGCGATGGAGCTTGCACAACGAATGATTTATAAAAAAAATTACACAGCGGTAAACCTGTGATGTGACAATTCTTGGAGACACACTGCTTTAAGCAACTAGTCGACTAGTAAATCCACTAGTCAACCTTGCCGGTACTATAGTTGACTAGTTGATTAAAAAATAAAAGGGCGTTTTTTTTCCACCAATTTGTACAATGTACAAATATCATAAAAAAACCAAATAGTCGACTAGGCAACTAGTCAACTAGTAAAAATCACTAGAAGTGAAAGCACTACATGCAGGTATTTCAGGGGCGTGAACACCCGGAACACACACGCACACATGGGAACGCCCGGAACGCACACGCACACATGGTGACATAATTGACATTTTATGTTGTTTTCACCGCATCAAGGCATGCCAAAATACATTTTAATCGACTATATCAACTGTAGATTTAGCCGACTAAAATCTTATGATATTTAGTCGACTAAAACTAGACTATAACACTAAAACATTCCAGGTGACTAAAATGTGACTAAAACTAAAACTCTAAATTTGCTGCCAAAAACAACACTGGTGTGCGGTTCGGACTAGTAAAACGTATCACTCTGCTCTCTGATCACTCCGAGGTTCTTCAAAGAGCGCTCGCTCAGCCTCCACCGGGCCAACAGCTCGCAGTCGGTGTCGTCCGGCGCCGCCCCCAACAACAAGGAGTCAAATAAGCCCCTCCCCCTGGCGACGCTCTCGGTCTCCCAGCAGCACCGGCCGTCGTCGTGCATCGACATCTACGTCTCGACCACCGAGGAGGAGGAGGGGGCGAGGGGGCTTCCCGTGGAGGCAGCCTCCGAGGTCTTCCTGGACCCTCTGCGTCATCGTCGCGTGGCCGCCCCGCCCCTCCGTCGAGACTCCTCCCTGCACTCTGAGATCATGGAGGCGGTGCTGCTGTCTGGAGGGGGGCGGGACTACAGTGGCGCCTCGGAGGGAGCGTTCGAGGACAGTGCAGCGGCCGACCTGTCGTCCCTGCAGTGCTCCGCCCACCTCCTCCCCGACGCCACCCTGCTGCCTCCCTGGGACATGATGGACCCGTTGTCCCCTCCGGCCTCCGCCGGCCTGATGGAGCGCTCCAAGAGCAGCCGCTACCTCTCCACCACCACCAGCGGCGGTGGCGGGGGAGGAGGAGGTTTGGGGGGCGGAGGAGGAGGAGGTTTGGGGGGAGGAGGAGGAGGTTTGGGAGGAGGAGGAGGCTTCCTGGACGAGCCGTCCAGCCCGCTGGTCAAGTCCCACAGCCTGGTGTTCTCGTCTGGGCGGGGCGGCGGCGTCGGGGGCCCGCTGTGCTGCTACGGCGGGCTGGGGGCCCTAGGGGGCGCCGGCGTGCAGGTGAAGGCGTCCGAGTACACCAGCATCACGGACTGTATCGACACGCGCTGCGTCTCGTCGCCGTACCCGCTTCCCGAGCGCTCGCACTCCCCGGCGGGGGGCCCGGGCGCCCCCGGCGGACACGCATCCTCCTCCTCCTCCTTCCCCTTCGATAAGCCGCCGCTCCCGCTGCCCGACGCCGGGCGCCACCCGGAGAGGGAGGCGGAGCTCAGCCACACGGAGTCCTCGGACGCCGACGAGGACCCCGAGGAGCTGGTCCTCACTGGGGGTGCGGACCCCGACACCCCTTGCCACGGGGGGGTGAGTCTGGGAGGAGGAGGAGTCTGCTCCCCCTTCTCCAGACTGGAGAGAGCCAACAGCTGCTCTTCGGACGACTCCTCCCACCCCTCCTTCGCCCTCGCCCCTCCGCACCACCGCAAGAGCCTGTCGGTGAGCGAGAGGATGGAGAGGGGTGGTGCGGGGGGCCCGGCAGCGGGGGCCGCCAGGAACCCCTTCCTCAGGAGCAAGTCTGGGGCCCGGCCCCCCGCCGCCGACCCAGCCAACACCAGCGACAGCCTGTCCATGAGGAAGCTGGCCACGCCCTCCTCCTTCCGCAGCTTCGACAGACACAACTACACGTGACGGCAGCGAGGCGGTCGGCCGGTGCACTGAGGACCTTAACGAGTCACTTAACGCTGTGGGAGGACCCGGCAGGGGGGGGGGGGGGGGACATTGGACAGAGGTCAGAGGTGGACAGAAGGACAGAGGTGGAGGGCAAAGGGTTGCGAAGGTTGACCGAGAGGAAAGGGTGAAGTTGCCCCGTAGATAAGATGGCGATCTCCGGCCACGTTCACAATGTTTCTGGTTTGTTGTGTGACGTTTATCAGAGCGGGGCGGGGTTATCAGAGCGGGGCGGGTTTATCAGAGAGGGGTTGGGTTATCAGAGAGGTTATCAGAGAGGGGTGTGGTTATTAGAGAGGTTATCAGAGAGGGGCGTGGTTATTAGAGAGGTTATCAGAGAGGGGCGTGGTTATTAGAGAGGTTATCAGAGAGGGGCGGGGTTATCTGAGTGGGACGGGGTTATCAGAGTGGGGCGGGTTATCAGAGAGGGGCGGGGTTATCAGAGCGGGGCGGGGTTATCAGAGTGGGGCGGGTTATCAGAGAGGGGCGGGGTTATCAGAGCGGGGCGGGGTTATCAGAGCGGGGCGGGTTATCAGAGCGGGGCGGGGTTATCAGAGAGGGGCAGGGTTATCAGAGAGGGGCGGGGTTATCAGAGAGGGGCGGGGTTATCAGAGAGGGGCGGGGTTATCAGAGTGGGGCGGGTTATCAGAGGGGCGGGGTTATCATAGGGAGGGAGGTTAAGCCGATGCATCGTCGACACTCAGCAGACAACTTCACCCAAGATAGATGATGATGATGGTGATTCCCAACCTGTGGGCCGGGGGCGCCCACTGGTGGGCCGGGGGCGTATTGCAAGCGGGGTCCTAAATAATTAAACTATTTTAATGACTAGATAACATTGATAATATATATTAAAGAAAAATGTTTTGTAACAATAAATCTGCAAAGTAACTATAGTAACTAACTACATTTTTCAAAAAACTAAAAAAACTAATTTTATGGAATAGACGTACAAAGTATAAAAAATTGGAAATACGCGAGACAGGTCAAAGTATCTCAAAGTTTTAGTAAAGTAGCCTAACTCTACGTGAGTACATTTACTTACTTACATTCCCCCCGAACATTGTTTGCGAACGTTTTGGTGATTTTCGAGAAGTGGGCCCTGATGAGAAGTGGGCCCTGATGAGAAGTGGGCCCTGATGAGAAGGAGGCCCTGATGAGAAGGAGGCCCTGATGCAGAAAAAAGGTTGTGAACCACTCATCTGGACTAGGTCAATAGGACGGGTGTCCCAAAGTATACCGGGCAAAAAAAAGAGCTAACCAATCGATAGGCTGTAGTTATCATTACCTCCTCTTGTAGCTTTGTAAGTGTCCTGGCAATGGGAGGTTGTCTCCCCATCCAGCATATAAATGGTTTACGTCTCTGTGTTATATCACAATGTCAATCAATCACCAGTGAGGCCAAGTCCTCTCACCTGTGCAATTTCCAGCCTCTGCCTCAGCCAATTGATAGCCATGGCAACCCCACACCCACACCTGACAATTGATTACTTAACCAGTCGCACTTTTCACAGTCAGTCAGTTTTTGCCCTCTTCAGAGATCTCCATGTGGGACACAGACAGTTAAAACGGGTGCTATGACAAGTTGACAACGGGTATTATTAGGTTCCCAAGTTGCATCGTTCTCAAGTAGGCGGGTGGCCGACGGGCGCGTACAGGTCTATTGTTAGTCAAGGAAAGGATGCCAGAACTCAAGCCCCCAAAACCACACCGATGGGTCGAGGCGCGACAAAAGGCTTTTATCGTTCGTCCCAGCGGTGTGGTATAGGTGTGTCCTGTTGCGCGCCGTTGCCGCATGGCGCATGTCGGCGCAAGTCGACCCGAGTGATTCAATTGGTTCAATTCAATGGCTGATTGCAACTACACGCGTCCGAGGAGTTGCAAGGCGACCCATTCGCGTGGTTTGGTCTTGACAGTGCTATGACAGTGGTTCTCAAACACGTCTTAAGTTTAGATTTAAAAAAAGGGGAAATACTATCGTAGGCTAAGGAAGACCGTTAGGGTTGAAACATGTCTGTTTAAGTTTACTTGCGTTTTTCCTTTGCTCATAATAACACCGTTAGTGACCAAAGAACGCTTTAAACACACAACGCTTTAAATCACAAAAATGCTACAGCATTATTAGCCCTGTTGTGTTTTCTTTTCAATTAAAAAATAAAATGTCCCTAAAATGAATGTTAGCTTTATTATATGTTCCTTCATCAAACTTATCTCTGATCTTTTGTGTGTGGAAAAACACTCAAATCAGCTCCCACTTCACTTTGACTTTAAAAGATTCTATTTCAGCCTCTCTCTGTCTGTGTGTGTGTGTGTGTGTGTGTGTGTGTGTGTGTGTGTGTGTGTGTGTGTGTGTGTGTGTGTGTGTGTGTGTGTGTGTGTGTGTGTGTGTGTGTGTGTGTGTGTGTGTGTGTGTGTGTGTGTGTGTGTGTGTGCGCATTTCTTCAAATAGTCGATAGAGGGCGATGTGAGCCTGTTTCAGAAGGAATCCGTGGGCCATGGCTGCAACAATGTCTAAAACCATCTCACATGTAGGTAGTCTGAGATTGTGCTTTATTATTATTGTTGTTATTTTTTAACTTAAAATCAATGGATTTTTTTCCGGGCTCGGATCAATGGTAATTAATTATATTTTTAAACCGAACCTTTGTAACTCAAATCTTTGCTTCTGGGGGTCGCTGGAACAAAGAAAAAGAGATTTGGGTCGGCAGCCAAATATATATAATTGTGGGGCTCCAGGACATGAAATAGTTTGAGAACCACTGACATAGAAACAGTTGTTTTTTGTTTGTATTAGAAAACTGTTGAGATTTTAGTAGATACTTTTTTTTTCTTGTTCTCTTTAATCGGCCTCAGGTCTTAATGGGTTAAAGGTATATTCAGTGATTTCACTTCATTCAAATATCACTTATTGTTTTGTTTTGTTGTGATAATCCTCTCTACTATAGTGTGTGTTCTGACCATATAAGGAGTTCCTCCCTGTCCCCAGTTAACCCCTGGGGGTCAAAAAACCGTAGGTTTCGTTTTTTGCTTTCTATCCTGATTGGATGAAAGGCTTAGGTCCCAGCCAAAAAGGAAACCTAAGGTTTTTTGAGTGAAATCACTGAATATACCTTTAACGTTATATTATCAATGAAATCTTCCTCGCGGCCCATCTGTGGACCCTGACCCACAGGTTGAACCACCCAGCCCAGTCCTCTCCTCTCATCCGCTGTTCCTGCCAGTGGCATTATGGGTAAAAACCCGCAAAGGTCCGTCCTTTTATTTCAGTGCTGTTCATAAAGTTTTGTTTATTTAATTCCTTCCATTCAGTTACTTCATTCTAAATGCAGACTTAATGGGCATTGTTATCGCAATGAAAACTGCATTATATAACACATAGGCCTACATTTCAAGTTTTTCTTGTTTGGTGTTTTGTTTTAGTTTTTTAGTTTTTAAGGGAAATGTCTCTAAGTCACTTTTTGAAACTGTAAAATGTGTTGTGAAGTAACCTCGCGTCACCATGCAGGCTTTCCACCTCACAGGAAAGCATGGTCTGTGTTCCCACATCGCCGTATGAACCGGTCTGGAGCGGATGGTAGAATACGTCATGTTTTAGACACTGAGACAGGAAACCACAACCGGAACGAATGAGAACTGCCCAAAATAAGTCCCTATACGATCGTAATTTGAGAACCTACCCAATAAAATAGAATTTAGGCCTACCCGTGGGACAAAAGGTAGATATACAGACGTTAAATACTCTCTGGAAAGTACACTCACATTTATATTTTGAAACTCAGCAAAACTAAACTAAACACTGCATCAAATATTTTATTGCGTAGGCCTGAAAATTATGATCGCGGGAATTATTATGGGTACTTCTGATTCCGGCTTGTGGTTTCCTGCCAGATGACTGCAAATCATTGACTACAACATGACGTAAGTTACCAACCGCTCCCGACCGGATCATGGATGCCAAATGGAATGTTGCCCTGCAGGCTAGTTGTGGAGTAAGTTTAAAGGGTTAGTTCAGGTTTTTGGACTTATAGGATCTCTTTTGGACTGGGAGCTAGCAGAGCTGCTAATGAGGATGATCAGTCTTAAGTGGCTCGCACCTGGGCCCGGGTGTCGACCCCCTATGAAAGCCTGTTTCCCCAGCCGGCCCTTTAGTGCAGGAACAAACCCTCTAAAAGAAGCTAGTTTTTGAGATACCCCTCCCCGAGGTATAACAAAACGGGACATAGTTTTTTCATATCTTTAGGATGTCCCCTTCATGAAATGGATTGTCCCGAGATTTACTTTTACTGCAAAAGTCATGAAATTAATCACTCACCACAAAAAACGCCTATCCTAAAAGAGGGAGTTCCAAGTTAATCCTCTGTCATTTTCTACCTGCTATTTGTTTTTACATCATACTTGCACAGATGATGTACAGGTAGTGTGCCTACATCCCAGAACAATCAGAATGCCAATATTTGGTTCTATTGTGAATCAGCAGCCTTTTATATAAGGTATTAAATAGGCGGAAATAGCAAAAGGTTAACTTTTCTGAGCGACATTCACTTGTCCTACTCTTTATCAGGGGTAGAACTAAATGGGACATATCTTTAGGATGTCCCCTTCATTAAATGGATCCAAGTTTTACTTTTACTGCAAAAGTCATGAAATTAATCCATGAAGTGACTCCCCACATAATGAAAGAACGCCTAGCCTGAAAGAGGGAGATCCAAGAAAGTCCTCTGTCATTTTCTACCTGCTGCATGGTTGTTTTTATGTCATGCTTGCACAGATGGTCTAGTCAGGTACATCCTAAAGCAACCTAAATGCCAATATCTAGTTCTATAGTGAATCAGCTGGCTTTAAAGGTATATTCAGTGATTTCACTTAATTCAAATATCACTTATTTTTTTGTTTTGTTGTGATAATCCTCCCTACTATAGAGTGTGCTGACCATATAAGGAGTTCCTCCCTGTCCCCAGTTAACCCTAACCTGACTCTGCCAGATGAGGGCGGTATTGGGTAACCATGTTCCCCAACACAGCATTCATCTGGGATCTCTCAGACAGTTGAGCTGACAAAAATCCGTTCCGTACCGGACCAATCAGCGTGAGCTAAGGGCGGGACATGGGCGAAACCGGATGTGAAGCTATATAGACACGTCAATATGATTGGTTGTGTTTGCACGCCCACACGGTGATAGACAGACGGTCCCATCCAATCATCTACCAAGTATCTTGAAAAAAAGGAACAGCCCCGTCATCGAATTTGCTTCCGCGATCCCAGATCCCAATAAGCTGTGAAACAAATTTGTGTAGCAAGCTTCTTGGATCTGGCAGCGTCAGGTTAAGTTAACCCCTGGGGGTCAAAAAACCTTAGGTTTCGTTTTTTACTCTCTATCCTGATTGGACGAAAGGCTGGGTCCCACAGCCAAAAACGAAACCTAAGGTTTTTTGAGTGAAATCACTGAATATACCTTTAATATAAGGCCTTATTAGAGGCAGAAATAGCCAAAAGCATCTAACTACAGTAGGCTATCAACCATCAATCTATTTAATTTGACTGCAAAAGTCATGCAATTCTTATTCACTTTTTAACAATTCACTTTCTGCACCAAAAGAAGTGCATACAGTGTCCCCAGTGTCTACAGGTGTCTGTAGACAGTAGTGTCTACCCTACACCCCAAAGCAACCAGAACATTATACCATGCCATACCATACCATCTTTATTTCTATAGCACATTTAAATAACAAGTTGTACCAAAGTGCTTTACAATAAAATAATAAAAATCACAACTTCAAAACAAACAACATACAGTACACAGTGTCACTTTTCAACATCAATAAAAATATGTCTTGAGGCGTGATTTAAACACCTGAACAGTGGGGGCCTGTCTTATGTGCAGAGGCAGCTCATTCCAGAGCTTGGGAGCTGCCACTGCAAAAGCCCGGTTCCCTCTGAGCTTCAGCCTTGATTTAGGCACCACCAGGAGAAGCTGGTCAGAGGACCTGAGGGTCCTTGTGGGAACATACGGTTTGAGTACATTACAGTAGTCGAGGAGGGATGTCATAAAGGCATGGATAACAGTTTTGAACACAGGGCGGGAAAGACAAGATTTAATTTGCCAGCCTTCTAAGCTGGAAAAAGCTCTTTCTGACTGTTTCATTTACCTGTTTGTCCATTTTTAGATCAGTCTATTTTAACGCCTAGATTGGTGGCAATTGGCTTTAAGAAAGGCTCAAGGGGACCTAAATCACCAGGAGGAAACACATTGTTGCTTGGCCCAAACACCATAACTTCGGTCTTGCCGTTGTTAAAGTTTAAAAAGTTTAAAGCCAGCCATGCTTTTACATCCTCCAGGCAAGCGAGCAAGGGTTTTAAGGAGTCAGGGTTGTTACGTTTCAGAGGCAGGTAGATTTGGCTGTCATCAGCGTAACTAGATTATGTTAAAATAGGCTTGTATTGTGAATCAGCAGGGATTCATAGGCTCTCTGGGTTAGAATCATAGAGTACAGGTCTCCACCAGACCAATTACAGGTTATTGTTGGCTGGAAGTCAATCTTACGGACGGACAGACAGGGTGCTAAACCTAGACAATATGTTTTTACTTATAACAGTCTGGTAGAGATCTGTAGTGAAGAGTTGAGTCTTGGAGAAGTTGATTCAATCTGAACTCTGAGGCTGCAGTGCTTTTTATCATACTGGCTGTGATTGGTCGTTTCATACCGGTGAAGTATAATAATAATAATAATAATAATAATAATAATAAAACTTTATTTGTATAGCACCTTTCATGACATGAAATGCAGCTCAAAGTGCTTTACAGAACAATGGAGAATAAAAGAAAAGCAAGGCAACGACATTAAAAAACAAGCAGTAATGCAATACAGTGAGGACATGAATAACAAAAAAATAAAAAATAAAAGATCAATTAAAAGCAATGTTGTAGAAGTGGGTCTTGAGCTGAGCTTTAAAAATGTCTACAGAGGCTGCCTGACGAAGGTACAGTGGGAGCTTGTTCCATGCCGACGGCCCGTAAAAGCAAAAAGCTGCTTCCCCGTATTCCCCGAAGTTTGACATCAGGGACTCCATATTTGGGCATGACTGACCTGCTGGGAGGCCTATCTCCCGTTCTGTTCTTTGCATGTGCTTTCTGCTCCTCGCCCACCATGCACTCTTTTCTGGTTAACACGCAGCCACACACACACACTTCCATTTACGAATAGGTCAACAATACAAATTACGCTAATATTGTGGATTCATATATTTTGAATGAGTGGCCCCCAGTGACCCCCACCAAACGACCAGAACTAGCCGATAGAATGAACTAGCTACATATCTCGTCAAATGTGCACTTGCAGTTTGTGGAAACTCGAAAGCAAACTCCACATGCCCCAACATTTTATTTACCTGCCATAGTGTCAATTAACCCCTTACCCCTGTGTCGAATCGGTGGTTAGACTGGCATATTTGCCGATACCGATATGACAAATAAGGGCCGATAGCGATCCTTTTCCGATACCGATACAGTATCGGGACATCTTGACTTAATATTCACCAAAGCCAGACCAGAACTCCCACCACGGGACTCAGGCAATAAATTAATACCTTTACAACCAGTAAAGTGTTTCTTATTCTTACGGCTTTAAGTCCAAAAATCTGAACTAACCCTTCAAATGTCTTGGGTTGTTTTCAAAACAGAAACCAGAATCCAAAAGAGGGAATCCAGATCAGTAACAAATCGATGTATATTAACTTATTATTATTTCAGATTACAGAGGAACGCAAAGTCCGATCTGTCATAGCTTTGTAAAATCAAATAAAATCACACTTGATTTGGTAATGTTTATTGAAAGTGCTTTAAACAAACATTACAATTCCACATGCCATATGATGTAATATGATGCTGCCATATGATGTAATTCCGAAAGCCAGACAGACGTTGGGGGGGACTATCACTCAAGGCTTGGTAATGAGACGAGAGATTCTGAAATCAATTGCTTTAAAATCATGTTATTTATTTTTAATAATTGTTTTATATTTCATCAATATTCATTTCTATTGAATCATAACACATTATGGACTATTTATTGCCATATTTATTTTCTTGCGTATACTACAAATAATTGAATGCCTGTATGCATTACTAAAGGAACTTCTCGATGCTATTTTTGTCTAATTTGAAGTATTTTCCTATTTAAATAAGCTTTTAAATCGAATAATATATTATTATGTTGTCTGATATCCTGTACATTTCAATCATATTTAAGTGTTACATATTTGTTATGTATAATTATGTTTTATGATGCTGCTGTCATTATGAGAATGTTCTATAATGTAATGTAAAGTTGCAGCTGCCACATTGCCAAACATGGGGTGCCTTTTGGGCCAAAGATACCATCTTTAAGAGGTTATAATCATTATGTCAAACCATGACATTTTCTTTTTCTGTCTTTTATGCCTCCCGGATAGGGGTGTAACGATACATTTTAACAGCAATACGATACGTATCACGGTACATGGTAGACGATACGATACATGGACGATATTGGTTCATTATGGCGATCCGATCCGATACGATTCAATTATTTGAAATCGATACAGTAACTATTTAAAATACATTGACATTATTTTAAACTAAGTAATTAAACCCCTCTTTTTTCTTCTAATAAAATGGCTAAATACCACGCACAAAAATGTAGTATTGATACAATTGATTATTGGCATGGCAAAACGATTCGATACTGATTATTTGCATTGCAAAATGATACGGTACGATACATAGTCAATGTTGCTATTTTCATTTTGATATACTTCGATTCTTGAAATTATATTTTTCATTGCAGTTACTATTATCGTTACACCCCTACTCCCTAATATGTGCAGTGGTGGACAAGGTATAGGCCTACTCCAGTGTTTATTTCGTCGAATAATACTGTGACGAAAAATGTTCGTCGACTACCTTTTTCTCACAAAAAAACCTAAATGGAAACAAAATGAAAACAAAACTATTGGATGACTAAAACTAAAGACTAAATATATTGACAAATATAGGGGAAAACAATACTGCACTACAGTGCAGTACTAGTAATATAAAAGTACTTTTGTTCCTGTCCTCCACTGCTAATATCAGAGCACAAACTTCACGAGATGCGTTTCAGTACATCATTTATTTTGTTATACACTTGGGCACACGTACCAAAAAACTATAAATGCTGGTTTCATATAGCCGGAGGAATGAAGTGAAAACCAAATGAGGAAGAAGAAGAACTATATACATTTGAATCACTCGATCTTCTTGATCACTGTGCTTTGTGAATCCAAATCAAATTCCCCTGCAGGGACCTTGAGTAAACGCATATATACGTTTTCAATGATATTCTATATACAGTACATAATGTACACATCATCATATTCTGTGTTTTCACTTCACTGTGTGCAGGACATGCTACTAGAGGGTCTCTCCTCCCGACTCAGAAGAAACCTTAACCCATTCTGGGCGGTTATACTTCTAGCTATTGAAAAATAGCAGATCTACAAGCTCATAGTTATTTTTTTGAAAAAAATCATGAAAATGTGTCGCAAATCTTTGAATGTATATTCTTTCAGAGAGAGCGTTTTTTTTTAACTCAAATCGTTGCTTCTGGGTGGGGGGGGGGGGTCCCTGGAACAACATATTTTCACGACTGACATAGAAACATAGGGTTTTTCAGAAAACTGGTGTGATTTAGAAGACATTTGTAGAATCGTCCTCAGGTCTAAATGGGTTAAAGGGATATTTCACTTAATGTTATATGTTATAATGTTCTTGTTTGATCATTAAGACCCAATTTACTGAATGTCAAGTCTCCAGGTTTTCTGCAGAATATATGACACTGATTTACTAGGACACTATGTATGGCACGTTAGGAGTCCCAACTAGTACTAGTGGTTCTCAAATGTTCTATTTGCAAGGACCGCCCCTTCCTTAACTCTTAGAGTGTGTACAAACGGAACCAAATGGACCCATGCATATAAGGGTCCATTTGGTTCCATTTGTACACTGCAGAGTTACAGACCTGTTATGGTCATTCAGGGCTAGCTCTTCATGTATACTGTAACTAAGTGTTTCTGGTAATAATAATGTCCGCTCATTTTGTATGTCTTTAGCAAAAGAATGGGGGTTTTGACAGAACATGTCCACCACAAACCCAACATGACGATGTCCCCTGCACTCAGCTGAAGCATATAGAGTTCAACATGAGAATTGTGTCACTGACTGCTGTGCAAGGTTTACCTGTGTGTGTGTGTGTGTGTGTGTGTGTGTGTGTGTGTGTGTGTGTGTGTGTGTGTGTGTGTGTGTGTGTGTGTGTGTGTGTGTGTGTGTGTGTGTGTGTGTGTGTGTGTGTGTGTGTGTGTGTGTGTGTGTGTGTGTGTGTGTGTGTGTGTGTGTGTGTGTGTGTGTGTGTGTGTGTGTGTGTGTGTGTGTGTGTGTGTGTGTGTGTGTGTGTGTGCGTGCGTGCGTGCGTGCGTGCGCGCGCGCACCTGTCTGGACTTCTATATTCTATCTACACCAAGACAACTTTCAGTAGCCAGGTCCTAACAACGGAGGAGTGTGCGCAGACAGTTGCAATCAGACTATAAAATCCCCACTGTACAGTATTTTTTAATATTTTCCTATACTGTAGCATAATTATACAGTTTTATTGTGGACTCACAACAACCACGATAGTATATGATCCAGAGATTTTACCCCTCATCATGCCTTCTCCCCTCCAATCCCTTCCTTACCCTATATTGATGATCTGATCTGTCGGGTTGAGTACTAACTTGTGAGCTGAAGTTTAAAAAGGCAAAACGTTTAAAAAAAGGGTGTCTTAATTGGGAGCACGTTTTCTGCAATAAAATGCTGATATTGTTGGATTTTACAAGGGAAAAAGGGACACGGCTCCACCTCAAAGGGAAAAAGGGACACTCGCTTTATTTAATGTCCGTTAAAAATGCATGCGGTTCTTCCACGGTCGGAGAGAGAGTGTACAGAGATGCTGTCGTTTAGGAAACAAAAGAGGAAATTGACAGAGAGAGAGAGGTGGATCGAAAGAGAGATTATACTATGAAATCACAAGTAGTGAGTATTTGGATGCAAATACGAATCTGTATTCTTCAATGTGAATAGGATCATGTCTGGCATGCATTGTTATATAAAATCAAATAAAAAAAACTATTCAATAGATTGGTACACTTCTTCGTCTTCTCAGCTGTCTTTTTACTTCTTCATTGGCCTCACTGTGTGCAAGAAAAGATGAAGGAACCAGACTCCTAGCCTACCAGGTGTTGTGATGTGTCTAGTGCAGTAGTTGGAGCGAAGGTTGCATGGCTGTATACTTCCCACCTGCTTGCTAACCTCTCGCTTTCAGATACTGCCGCTGGCGAGCCCTTGTGTGGTGAACGTGGAAGCAGCTTCCAGTCTTCTCCTACCATAGTAGATATAGCCTCTCCTTCACCAAGACTCCTACCATAGTACATATAGCCTCTCCTTCACCAAGACTCCTACCATAGTACATATAGCCTCTCCTTCACCAAGACTCCTACCATAGTACATATAGCCTCTCCTTCACCAAGACTCCTACCATAGTACATATAGCCTCTCCTTCACCAAGACTCCTACCTCCACGTGGCCACACACGGGAACTGGGGCCATGCGACCCCAGGGCCAACATGGTAACTGGGGCCATGCGACCCCAGGGCCAACATGGTAACTGGGGTCATGTGACCCCAGGGCCAACATGGTAACTGGGGCCATGTGACCCCAGGGCCAACATGGTAACTGGGGCCATGTGACCCCAGGGCCAACATGGTAACTGGGGCCATGTGACCCCAGGGCCAACATGGTAACTGGGGCCATGTGACCCCAGGGCCAACATGGTAACTGGGGCCATGTGACCCCAGGGCCAACATGGTAACTGGGGCCATGCGACCCCAGGGCCAACATGGTAACTGGGGCCATGTGACCCCAGGGCCAACATGGTAACTGGGGCCATGTGACCCCAGGGCCAACATGGTAACTGGGGCCATGCTGTGCAGAGTCAATACCTTTCATTGCCATTGTGTTATGGTTTACTTGTAATGATTGACTATAGGCCAAGGTGGCAAAGAGCATCCCGAGGTACATTGTTGGCGGATTACTATATAAGGGTTATTATTCATGTGTCTCTGTTATGTTATCCTTATTGAATATATATAATGAGTTACTTATAATGTATATGGTATAATATCTATGGTATATGTTATATTTTACTATAACATGGTAAAGTAGGTATAATGGGTAATATGGTTTTACTATTGTATAGTATATAATATGATACATGGTATGGTTTAGTATTCTTATATAGTACACAATATGCACCACGGTTCACCAATGATACTAATAACAATTGTAGTTAATAATAATAATAATAATAATAATAATGGTATAATATATGATATGGTTTACTATACTTATATAGTACATAATATGTGTTATGGTTTACTAATAATGGTCTACTAATAATATATGATATGGTTTACTATACTTAGATATTACATAATGTATATAATGTATGGTATACTATAATTATATAGTATAGTACGTCATAGTTCCCCTTTTGTAATGCCATTAGTACTCTTCTTCATTTCTGTATCTATCAAAAATTGTTTTTTTAACTCTAGTTTTGAATTGGTTTATGTTTCCACAGCGCTTTAGTTCATCCTCCAGCTCATTCCACAGAGTGACTCCGTAAGAGGAGATGCTCCATGTTTTCAAGTTTGTACGCATCACAGATTTTTTGAAGATCAGTGGTCCTCTAAGACAAGTTTGGGGTTCCCAAACTTTTTTGTACCAGGTACCCCTTTTGGGGTAGATATTTTTCCAGGTACCCCCTCATCCTCACAACACAGATAACAATATATTTACAACCACAAGCAGTGTTTCCTGCAGGAAAAAGCTTTGGCATGGTGCTGGGCACAGGCCGCAGGGGGGCCTTCTTGCGTCGAACATTTTGATTCATGAATTAATTTGATTCAATAATTAATTAATATGATTAATAAATTAAGATTAATTTGTATTATTGCTCTTGTATTGCTATTGGAGACACTGGGAGGACACTGGGGAGGCACTGGGGAAGCACTGATGGGACACTGGGGAGGCACTCAGGCAGACACTGGGGAGGCACTGGGAAGGCACTGGGGAGGCACTGGGGAGAAACTGCAGCCACTGGGGAGACATTGGGGAGGCACTGCGGAGACACTGGGGAGGCACTCAGGGGGACACTGGGGAGGCACTCAGGGGACACTGGGGAGGCACTCAGGGGACACTGGGGAGGTACTGGGAAAGGCACTGAGGGGACACTGGGGAGGCACTGGGAAGGCACTGAGGGGACACTGGGGAGGCACTGGGAAGGCACTGGGGAGGCACTGGGAAGGCACTGAGGGGACACTGGGGAGACACTGGGAAGGCACTGGGGAGGCACTCAGGGGGACACTGGGGAGGCACTCAGGGGGACACTGGGGAGGCACTCGGGAGGCACTCAGGGGGACACTGGGGAGGCACTGGGGAGGCACTGGGGAGGCACTCAGGGGGACACTGGGGAGGCACTGGGGAAGCACTGAGGGGACACTGGGGAGGCACTGGGGAGGCACTGGGGAGAAACTGCAGCCACTGGGGAGACATTGGGGAGACACTGGGGAGGCACTCAGGGGACACTGGGGAGGCACTCAGGGGTCACTGGGGAGCCACTGGGCAGACACTGGGGAGGCACCATGGCGGACACTGGGGAGGCACTGGGCAGACACTGCAGGGCAGACACTGGGGTGGCACTTGGGGAGGCACTGGGGAGGTACTGGACATTTCATATCACATATCACATGATTCACTAGCCCCCTCAAAAAAAAAATATATATATATATATATATATATTTTTTTTTGAGGGGGCTTTGTTAGCAGAGCTACCATTGCAGTGTTAGGAAGAGTCTAGATAGCTATGGAGACTGGTGGGTATACGGAGGAAATAAATAAGACACAAGGAGGCAGCAGCGTCAGTTCACATCCTCCTCGTCAGCTGGACGCAACAGAACTGATGAGATGTGTTTATTTGGCCAATATATGAACACACGTCACTTCAGAATAAGATAAGAATTATTTACAATATAGTAGATCACATTCCAACACCCCCACTTGATCGCATATTGGTAAACAATCAAATACAATCCTAAACTTGCATATTAAACAGTGCATCTCATCAACATTTCACACAATGATCACTTTGTTCAAATCAATAAAAATCTTCAATAAATGTGCAAAATGCAAGCATCTCTTTTACATCCGTCACATCACATTACTGGTTGCAATAATAAAACTTCAAATACCCATGTCATTTCTCAAATACCTGTTGTTTCAAATAAGCATTAATAAATAGCAGATTAAATAAATCACAATCAGATCACCCAAACACAAATAAACACTTATTTTTCCTTCTTTTCTTTTGTTTTACTGTGTTGTGACAATAATGCATCATCACCCTGTTTTTGTTTTCACCCCCCACTGCATTCTTGCCCTCTGGCAGTATAGTCAGGGTAAATTTATCATTTTCTCTCATAACTCCATAACAATAATCAAAGGTTACATTTCCCTGGTCATCAGATTTTGCTTGACACTCGTAATCCTTTAAATATTGAGGTGGTCTCCTTTCTCTTTTTGGATAAGTTGTACTCTGGCTACCTTCACCTGCCTGAATGTCAACCAGATCACTCATCTCTGCCTCTGCCTCTTGTTTTTGTGTCTCTTTTGGGATTACAATGGTTTCCTTAACTTTAGGTAGATAGTTTACAGCCCCCCTTATACTGCAACCATCATCCTCCTCCATTTCTTGCTCGGTTTGTGTCTGACTCACAATGACACTCTTTTGAATGAACTTTACCAATCTGTGTTTAGCTACAAGTACTTTCCCTGTGTCAGGATAAAACACCAAATAAGCTGGGCTGTTTTTGTCATAGCCTACGAAAATACCTCCTTCACATCGTGAATCCAACTTTTTCTTGTCTTGCTTGTATGCATAGCATGGTGACCCAAATGTTCTCATTCTCGAAAGGTTTGGCTTCTTTCCTGTCAACATATAATATGGGGTCTGTCCTACACGCTTGTTTAAACACCTGTTTCGAATAACAGCAGCAGTCATTACTGCATATGTCCACAATTCTTTTGGTAAACTGCTTTCAATCAGCATGCATTTGGCCATTTCAAACAGTGTTCTCCTATTTATTTCAGCTGTCCCATTCTGAGCTGAGATCTCATGTCTGATGGCATTTTTGTTTAGCAATGCTTGAAATAGACCAGAAGCATACACGGTACAATTATCTGATCGAATACACTTAATTTTCCCATAAGGTGAAACATCAGCAATGTATTTTTCTGTAGCTTTGACTTTGACTGCGTCACTCTTAGATTTCAAGAAATAAACAAAAATTGCTCCTGAATAGTCATCAGTAAATGCTAGAGTATATTTGAATCCATCTTTAGCCGTTGGATCGATTGGTCCAAATAAATCAGTGTGTACAAGTTGTAGTGCAGCTTTAGCCCTTTGGTCTGGCTCTCTGTTTCGGCTCTGAGCAAATTTACCTTTTGTGCACACTTCACATGACAATTTGGAAATATCAACCTTGCCTTTAATGTCCATACCCTCAGTTACATTCTGCAATTTCAACACATCTTCGTAGTTGCAATGTCCTAGAATTTCATGCCACATTTTGATATCATAACACCCATGACATTCATCAACATTAGTAATCTTATCAACAGTGTTTAAGTAAAACATCCTGTCATGTACCTTAATGTCGAATGTCGTACCATCATTTTGGATGAGCTTGTTCTGTCTCTCTTTGAAGAAGACTGTGGCTCCGTTGGATATAGCTGCGTTGACTGAGAAAATGTCTTGGGGAAAGGATGGAACGTAGAGCGCCCCCTTCAGCATCGTTTCCACCTCACGACCCTTGTTATCTCTCAGCCAAACGTTTGCAGTACCTCTCTTCAGTGCTATGCCAGAGGCCCTCACTCCATCAGCCATCTCCAGAACATGCTTTCGTGGCTCGAAACTCTCGTCGAAGTTTCGGAACTTCTTCACGTCGGTCACAATGTGTGACGTAGCCCCGGTGTCGACCATCAGCCCTCTGCTCAGAGCAATGCCCTGACAGAGTCTCTGCTAAGGTCCCCCGGTGCCGTCCACTTGGCAAACCTTGAAAGCGGACGTGTGCTCCTCTTCATCCATGGCATGTTGTTTCACGTTGACGTCTCTCAGTCTTCTCCGCCTGCAGTTGATCTCGTTGTGCGTGGAACTTTTGCAAAAACTGCACCACTGTCTCTGCTCCCTCCGACCAACAGCAGCCTTAGTGCACTCGAAAGCCTTATGCCCCCTCTGGCTGCAGTTGTAACAGGACAGTCTCACGTCTTTGCCTTTCATCACGCTGTCGCCGACAGAGTTGCACTTGCCACTGAACTTATCAGCGCTCTCGTAACTCCTCAGCTTGGTCTTAAACTCAGCGAAGGTCATCTTGTCATCACTTTGTGTAATGTGGATAGAAAATAGCTTGTATGACTCTGGCAGGCCCTTCAGAATCATAGCTGTCAATAAGCCGTCACTTATAGTCTCTTCCGCATTCCTCAGTGCTGTGATAGAAGTTTCTGCTCTTATAATATAGTCTGTGATTGTTTCATTATCAGCTTTCTGGAGCGACGTAAGCTCTGTGTACAAACTAGTCACTCTTGGTTTTCCCTTACCAACATAGTGATCGTTCAGAATCTTCAACGCCAACCTCCCATCATCTGCTGCGTCATGCACAATCAACGACAAACTTCTCTCGTCGAGTACTTGAATAAGCTCAGCATATGCTTCCTCATTTCTTTCGGCGTCCACATTGTCGCCGTCGTCAGGCGCATTCAATATGGTGCTCTTCAGCCCTCGCAGTCTCAGGTAGGCGAAAAATCTGGTCTGCCATACCTCGAAATGGCTTCCGTCTCCGTCAAACAAACACAGCCTACTCCACGGCTTCCAATACTTTTCCTGCTGGGTCCCATAACCTGTTAGCAGAGCTACCATTGCGGTGTTAGGAAGAGTCTAGATAGCTATGGAGACTGGTGGGTATAGACCGATTCACAGAGGGTTTCCTGGGTGCGGCCATTACTGAGGGTGTACCATTGAGTACTGCAGCACTGATTAGCTACACCTGGCCTACGGAGCACCTGCTCCATGGATTACCCCTCAGTAATGGCCGCGCCCAGGCACCCCTCTGTGAATCGGTCTATACGGAGGAAATAAATAAGACACAAGGAGGCAGCAGCGTCAGTTCACATCCTCCTCGTCAGCTGTACGCAACAGAACTGATGAGATGTGTTTATTTGGCCAATATATGAACACACGTTAATAGGCACTTCCTGTCACTTCAGAATAAGATAAGAATTATTTACAATATAGTAGATCACATTCCAACAGGCTTGGATACCCCCTGGCTATGCGTCGCGTACCCCTAGGGGTCCGCGGACCCCACTTTGGGAACCGCTGCTCTAAGATATTGTATCCCCCCCTATCCAGTCTTGTACATTTACCGGTAATTGGTTATATCTTGCTTTGTACATGATTTGTAAAATTTTAACATTGACCATATCTGTGAACTTCAGAAGGTGTGA
The DNA here is from genome assembly GCF_964188405.1 of Protomyctophum parallelum. Classification (NCBI taxonomy): domain Eukaryota; kingdom Metazoa; phylum Chordata; class Actinopteri; order Myctophiformes; family Myctophidae; genus Protomyctophum; species Protomyctophum parallelum. The sequence continues at coordinate 40,711,795 of NC_139710.1, forward strand.
TTGTAAAAACAGTGGGTGTGTGTGGTCCCGGTATCCTACATTGTTTATTACTTTTAGTGTTCTCTTTTGTAGTATAATCAGTGGATTTATGGTAGATTTATGCTAAAGGCATTTCAGGTGACTAAAATTAAATTAAAACTATTCAATAGACTATGACTAAAACTAAATTCAAAATGTGCTGCCAAAAACAACACTGGTTGACATCCACATGGTAGCAGCTAAGTATATCCCAGAGTGCACTGGGGCAGCAACACACCCTCACCCTCACAGAGAGAGAGAGAGAGAGAGAGAGAGAGAGAGAGAGAGAGAGGGCAAGTGAGGGCAACGGTGCATGAGTTTACTTTCACGGAGGAGAACATTCTGTTCTTCACTCAATCACACACACGCACGTGCTCTCTCTCTCTCCTTATACTTATATCTCGTGCATGAGCAAACACACACGCACGCACACACACACACACGTACTGTATCACTACTTTTGCTAGGACAATCAGGAAATCAAAAGTTATTATTATTAAACGTATTATTTTATAATAAACAATAAAAACAATAAAGCTCACACCTGCTATTTTTGGTGTGAGACAACGCTGACACAACTACAACATGAATAAGGCATAATTATCTAACCTTAACCCCCCCCCCCACACACACACACACACAGTCACACACACACACACACACACACACACTGTCGCTGCACAGTACACACTGCACACACACAATACCATGGATGATCTAACGATATGGCCCACATACGCTAAGTCAGCAAGACCACACCCCCTATGCATACATACATGTTCCTAGAAACTGAATCACAGTCACACACACACACACACACACACACACACACACACACACACACAGCCGGTGAAAAGAAGGAAAAAAGGAGAGACCACACCTCCTTCTGCTCCTAGGAAATGTTTACAACCAGAGAGAGAGAGAGAGAGAGAGAGAAAAGGAGGTCAGCTTCAGGGAACAAGTCCAGCCAAACACCCCCCACCCACCCCGCCCGCCCTCTCCTCCTCCTCGACCAAAAGTTCCTGGAAAAGCGACTAACAAAACAAACGCGAACCAAAAAAAAAACAGAGGGGTGGGGGGAATAATTACACCGTGGCACGAGACACTGGTCTGGGTCTGTGAAAACTATTGCTATAGGCATTAAAATACTGTTCTGAATCTGATTGTACGTGTCCCAATGTGGAACGCCCAGAGTATATATAAATAGAGACGGCACCGGATTTCTCCTCTTATCCACTTGCATTAAGTTGCCAAATCGTGAATGCGCTGGCCGTTGACTATCATTGCACGCGTTCACGTATGAAACAGCGTTAATCATGAACGTGGGCAATGATAGTCAACGGACCAGCACGTTCATGTGTTTGGCCCAGCGCTGCAATAACAAATTTGTCCACTATGTCCATTTTGCCTCAGGGTTTCCTCCGGGTGCCTCTATTAATATATTCTCTAAGCCGGGAAGTGGGAACGCCCTACCAACAGCCATTAAGACATGTGAATCCCTTGATTCCTTCAAAACCGCTTTCAAAGGGCACCTACGGACGGCTGCAATTCGACTGCATGGCCCCCGTAAAATCAGAGGTTTTTTTATATAGAATTGTATGTGTATCTCTAAATGTTCTGATCAATTGAAGATGGTGGACCCACCGGCGTCATCTCCGGGGGTGCAGAAGCGCAGCTGCACCCACTGTGGCATTCTGTTTAGCAGAATATGCACCCACTGTCGTGACTGTCCTGAATGAAATGTCACGTAGTCACATACCTTGTGCGGCTGGCGCGGGCCAGATAGGTGTTGGGCCGCCGCCCATGGGCATTCAAATGCTAATAAGGTGGCTTTTGTTCTGCTGCCAGGTAGAGAGTATAAATGTCGCATACATTACAGTACAGGATTCATTTCCATTTGACTACGAATCTACGATGATGAAGCCACCTCCAAGCCGCAAATATGCCCGAAAATATCAACCCTACTGGAAAGAGACATTTACCTGGATCACGTACGACTCTACTAAAGACAAAGTGTTTTGTAGCATTTGCTCTGAAGCTGTGGAGCTGGGTATTCCACTACTATCCAAATCAACACGCGAACAAGATACAATGAATGCGTTTACACGCAATGGGTTTTCCTCCTGGCAAAGTTCATCAGCCGTGCAGCTGTTAGGAGAAACACTTTCCTCGTACGTTAAATGGTACGTCAATAAGCGACCGCCACAAAGCGACTGCTAGCTGTTTATCATTGATCATGCTGAAATGTTGAAACAAGATGCTGAAACAATTTAATGTTATAGCTGTAATGTAAGGACTCTAGAAACACTTTCCTCGTAAGCGACCGCCACAAAGCGACAGCTTTACTTTTTATCATTGATCTAGGACTAGGACTTATATTACTTAACTTACTACAAGGGGAAGTCAGTTTAACTCAAGCTTACTGCAGTTAAAGTGGTAGGGTACTAGAAGTGCCGGTAGTTGCTTTTAACAGTACTTAAGCATTCAGAAGTGAATGCTGTTTAAAAATAATAATACAAACACTTCATTTAACCCATTTAGGATTGAGGCAGATTCTAAAAATGCCTTCTAAATGCTGATCTAAGTTTTCTGAAAAAACTTAAAATATCAGCATCATTTAAAAAAAACATAGGGACATACATATGGACAGACTAAAAAAAAACAATGGAATACTGTCTGTAGGCTACATACCGTGTGTGTATACAGAACCGGTTCCCATCCAGCAGTGTTTTTGGCAGCAAATTTAGATTCTAGTTTAAAGTCATAGTCTCGTGAATAGTTTTCATTTGGTTTTAGTCACATTTTAGTCACCTGGAATGTCTTAGTGTTAGTCTAGTTTTAGTCGACTAAATATCATAAGATTTTAGTCGACTAAATCTACAGTTGATTTAGTTCATTAAAAGGTATTTCGGCTGGCCTTGATGACGTCGTAAACGACAGTTTTTTTCACTTGCTGAAAATAGCCGATCGGTTCATGAACCGGTCGGGAGCGGATGATATCGCTAGGTCATGTTTTAGTATTGTTTTGTAGTCATCAATCTGCCGGAACTTCCTTTCCCCTAAAACCGATTTTTCTCAATAAAAGCCGCAGGCTACGAGAGCGCTTTTATCGTTATTCTTCGAGGTTTGAAGGAAAAGGAAGTTCTGAATGATTCTTCCTGCCTGTTGACTACAAAACAATACTACAACATTACATGACGTAGCAATTTATAATTACAATTTACAATTTAGGCCTTTAGCAGATGCTCTTAATTCAGATGATTTACATTAAGCAAGAATAAAAAGCATGGCAATACATCACATACATAAAAAGTAGTTATCATGAAACATGCGTACGCTAAGAACATATCAGTGGAATATATCTATATATCCCACAAGCAGTCATTCCCGGCCTCTAAAGCTAAGTGTAATGAGTTTGCATGCTTTTTTGATAACAACATTTTTAACATTAGAGCTGATATTATGAATGATGCTGCTGCTAGTGCAAACCTTCAAACAGCAGCTAATGGTCCCAGGGTAGATCTCCCCAGGGGGAGCCTATTATCGTTCTGCGCAATTGATGAAGACGATCTCCGCAAAACCATATCACAGATGACATCATCCTCCTGTTCATTGGATACAATTCCCACCACCTTTCTCAAAGAGGTCTTAGACAGTGTGATTGGAGATATCCTAAAAATTGTAAACAGCTCTCTACAATCAGGCGTCTTCCCAGACTCACTGAAGACTGCCGTAGTTAGGCCCCTACTCAAGAAACACAATCTTGATCCCTCTGTTTTGGGTAACTATCGACCCATTTCAAATCTACCCTTTCTGGGCAAGGTTTTAGAAAAATGCATCTCCCATCAATTGGATGTATTTCTACAGAACAATAATGTGCACAACAAATTCCAATCTGGCTTTAGGAAAGGTCACAGCACAGAAACAGCACTTGTAAAAGTAATGAATGATCTTAGGGTGTCTGCTGACAAGAATCATGTATCCGTTCTCTTACTTCTAGATTTATCGGCTGCATTTGACACGATTGATCATTCAATTTTAATACAGCGTCTGGAGCACTGGATAGGGCTGTCTGGTACGGGTGGCCCTGTCCTGGTTCTCCTCCTACCTATCAAACAGAAGTTACTTTGTCAATATAGCCGAGTTTGACTCAGACAAACACGACATCAGTTCTGGTATTCCACAGGGCTCGATTCTTGGTCCTCTGCTTTTCTCCTTGTACATACTGCCATTGGGCGAACTCATTACCAATCACGGAGTCAATTTTCATTTATATGCTGATGATACCCAACTATATCTTTCTGTGGCCCCAGATGATCCCTGTGCCTTAGACCCACTGCTGACCTGTCTGTCTAGCATCAAATGTTGGATGAGTGAGAACTTTCTCAAGCTAAATGAGGATAAGACAGAAGTTCTCATAATCGGTTCTAGCGAGCAGAAAGAATCAATAACAAGCAGGCTTGGCAACCTGACTGTAGAAAGTAACAGTACAGTAAAGAACCTGGGGGTTATTATTGATTCTGAATTGAATTTTAATTCACACATTAATCATGTTACCAAGATTGCCTTTTTTCACCTTAGAAATATTGCACGAATCAGAGCCTATTTGTCCTTGGACGATGCAAAAACGCTAATCCACGCCTTTGTTTTTTCTCGGCTTGACTACTGCAATGCGCTCTTTTCAGGACTGCCTAAGAAAACAACTGACAGACTACAACTTGTCCAAAATGCAGCAGCTAGAGTTTTAACTAGAACTAAGATGAGAGAACATATTACTCCAGTTTTGGCATCACTGCACTGGCTTCCTGTTGTTTTTAGGATTGATTTTAAAATAATTTTACTTGTCTCTCAATGGTCTCGCACCTTCCTACCTACATGACTGCCTCCCTAAATATGTCCCAAACCGGCCCCTAAGGTCTTCCACTGCTGGCCTGCTCGCTTTGCCTAAAAAAATGGCAACTAAAAAATACGGGGAAGCAGCTTTTTGCTTCTACAGGCCGTCGGCATGGAACAAGCCCCCACTGTACCTTCGTCAGGCAGCCTCTGTAGACATTTTTAAAGCTCAGCTCAAGACCCACCTCTACAACATTGCTTTTAAATGATCTTTTATTTTTTGTTATTCACGTCCTCACTGTATTGTATTGTATTTTTTAATGTCGTTGCCTTAGTTTATCCGTTCTTATCTTTGTACCACTGCCTTCTCCTGATTTGACACTGCGTTATTGTCCTATTGTTTTAACTGCATGCCTGTTTTAATGCTGTTTTGTTTTGCTTTTGTTTGTATTATCTTTTTTGCTCTGTAAAGCACTTTGAGCTACATTTATGTATGAAAGGTGCTATATAAATAAAGTTTATTATTATTATTATTATATAATGAACTATATGTATAAACTATACATATATAATATACTATACTATACCATATACACATATATACTATGAAATTCTATGACATAAAATGCAATTCAAGTGCTGTCTACGTACGTAACATGCTATAAATCTGTATAAAATGCTATCTAAGTCTACATAAAGTGCTATCTAAGGGGCTGGGGCAAGTGCTACGGGCCATGATGGAGTCTGAAAAGGTTGGGTTTTCGGACTATGGCGGAAGATGGGGAGTGAGGCTGCAGTTCTAGCAATATCATCGGTTCCAGACCGGTTGGTTCACACGGCAATATTGTAACACAGTCCAGGCTTTCCTCCGATATACGAGGTGGAAAGCCTGGTGACGCGAGGTTACTAGGGAGCACATGCAATGTAGCAACTGGAGAGAGGGAGGGGAGGGGTATTTGGGAGGGGAGGGTCCACCCACCATGCTCCTAGACGGCCCGCCCCCATGCTTCTAGGAACTTGAATGAAGGACCTTGAATGAACCCAACCGTCTCCAGCAGCTCCCTGGAAGGATCCTGTTACGTTTCCAACCCCCCGTCCCCCGTCCCCCGTACCCGTCCCCCCTCCTCTCTCATTAGAAAACATACGTTTTTACATTGCCAAAGCAAAAGTGGAACAAGACAATCAAGATAAAACAATAAAATAAAGGTGTAAACAGAGCTGTGTTACATAATTAACACTGAGTTATACTATCTTCTGAAACTATAAAAATGATTTAAAAATGCATTTTGTGTCAGAGATAGAACTTTATATATATACATCCATATAAGAGCTTATACTTTTGAAAGTTGACAGCAGTATTTCAATGTTACAGCATTAATTTGGATATAAACATGTCCTTTGGTGATTGTAATCCGTGGGAAGTATAATGTCTCTGATGTCTTGGTACAGTGGGCAGACGGTTAGGAAGTGTAGCTCAGTCTCTACCTCTCTCTCTCTCTCCTCTCTCACACACACACACACACACACACACACACAGAGAGAGAGAGAAACAGACCCGTCTTTATACATGACTATAGAGATCACCGATTCTGAGCAAGACTCAAAAGTTCTGAACCCCTAAATTGCTCCCGGTTTGTGCAGATTGGTACCTTGCATGGTTTCCACCGCCATCGGTGTGTGTGTGTGTGTGTGTGTGTGTGTGTGTGTGTGTGTGTGTGTGTGTGTGTGTGTGTGTGTGTGTGTGTGAATGTAATGCACAATCTATGTAAAGGTGTGTGAATGTGTGTGTAATGAATGGGTGAATGTAATGCACAATCTATGTAAAGGTGTGTGAATGTGTGTGTAATGAATGGGTGAATGTAAAGCGCCTTGGATAAAGGGCCTGATGTAAATGCACCATTTTGCCATTTAAGTGTGGTGCATTGTGTGATGGATGTTAACGGTGGGTGTGCTGTGAAGGGCACCAGAAGGTCATGACCTCTGCATGGCTTGCTGCATGGCTGCATGGCTGCATGCCCCATGGCTGCAATGCAGCATGCATGCTGCATTGCATGGCTGCATCTGCATGGCTGCATGCCCCATGGCTGCAATGCAGCATGCATGCTGCATTGCATGGCTGCATCTGCATGCAGCCATGCAGCATCATCTGCATGCTGTATTGATGTTGGGCAGGCAGACGTTAATTGGATCAAAATAACAATTATCCTACATTCTCTAACTGTGTAGACTTCTTGTAAATTAAGCAATGCAGATGTTTAACAATAATGTAACTCTTGAGAGTGTAAAATTAAACCAAATGGTTTCT